>NW_027256890.1:23478379-23952294 GCF_029215685.1 Pituophis catenifer annectens
AATTAGCAATTTAAAGGGTTGCCACAAAGAAGAGGGAGTCAAGCTATTCTCCAAAGCACCTGAAGGCAGGACCAGAAGCAATAGGCATAATATGCAATATGCTGACTCTGTAAACTGCTTAGAGAGGGCTCTGTGAAGCGGTATATAAGTCTAAGTGCTATTGCTAAGTGCTATTCCTCCCTCCCTCCCTCCCTCCCTCCCTTCCTTCCTTCCTTCCTTCCCTTCCTTCCTTCCTTCCCAGTGGTTAGAATGCAGTATTGCAGGCTAATTCTGCCCACAGTCAGGAGTTTGATCCTGACTGGCTCAAGGTTGACTCAGCCTTCTGTCCTCTCAAGGTCGGTAAAATGAGGACCCAAGAGGCTGACTCTGTAAACCGCTTAGAGAGGGGCTATCAAACACTGTGAAGCGGTATATAAGTCTAAGGGCTATTGCTTCCAATAAATAAGCGGTATATAAGTCTAAGTGCTATTGCTATTTTCCTTCCTTCCTTCCTTCCTTCCTTCCTTCCTTCCATCCATCCATCCATCTCTTTGTTCCTTCCTTCCTTCCTTCCTTCCTTCCTTCCTTCCTTCCTTCCTTCCTTCCCAGTGGTTAGAAAGCAGTATTGCAAACTAATTCTGCCGACTGCCAGCAGTTCGATCCTGACCAGCTCAAGGTTGGCTCAGCCTTCGATCCTTCCGAGGTTGATCAAATGAGAACCCAAATAGTTGGGGGGCAAGAGGCTGACTCTGGAAACCGCTTAGAGAGGGCTGTGAAGCGCTGAGAAGTAGAATATAAGTCTAAGTGCTATTGCTTCCTTCCTTCCTTCCTTCCTTCCTTCCTTCCTTCCTTCCTTCCTTCCTTCCTTCCTTCCTTCCCTCCCAGTGGTTAGAATGCAGTATTGCAGGCTAATTCTGCCCACAGTCAGGAGTTTGATCCCGACTGCCTCAAGGTTGACTCAGCCTTCCGTCCTCTCAAGGTCGGTAAAATGAGGACCCAGATTGTTGGGGGGGCAAGAGGCTGACTCTGTAAACCGCTTAGAGGGGGGCTGTAAAAGCACTGTGAAGCGGTATATAAGTCTAAGGGCTACTACTATGGCTATTGGTCCCCTGGATTATGTGATTTCCATTTGCGACCTTCCCAACGCCTTGTGACAAGCCAGTCAACGGGGGAAGCCGGAGTCTCTTTAACACCTGTGTCTAGTGATTCACTTAACAACCGTGGCAAAAAAGAAAAGGCCGTAAAAGTGACTGCAACTCATTTAACTTGTTTAGCAGTGAAAATTCTGGCCCCAATTCTGGTCATAAGTTGAGGACTACCTGTAGAGTCTTCCGGACAAGCTTCCGGGGAACGGTTTGGGACAACAAAATATAAGGGGAAGTGCAAAGCACTCGCGCTGTCTTAAGTCCTGTGTGCTGAAAGCGAAGGCATGAATACGGATTAATACAAGCAGCGTTTTTGTCTTCAAGTCGGGAGGCAGAGACGGTTCGAGATGTCTGCAGGTTCTGTAATCATTTTGTCGGCTTTTACTTGCCGTCTTTCAACTGCTGGTAGACCCTGTCTGTTGCTATGTGTTGTCCTCTCAAGATTTTGTTCCTTGAATGGGTTTTTAGACAAAAACAAATGAATAAATATTTTTTTGGGGTCCACTTAATGAACGAACTTTCACTAAAAAAAAGCTCAATATCGTAGGAGGAGAGCTGCGGTAATCTGTGGCAGTCAAAGAGAAGAATTTGTCATGAGATTTAAACATTTTGTCCTCTCGCTGAAGAGACCATCAGATTCCAAAGAGAACAGACCTTCCCTAAAACCCGTCAAACAGCAGGAACGGAAGTGAGCCAGAGGTGGAACTGGGGGGGGGGGCACAGATTCTGTCATCCACTTAGCTATCCCAGTCCTTTCCCCCCCACAAGTTCTGCTTGATCTATAAGCCAAACCTGCTATTCCAAACCTAAATTCCAAGACCACACTTTTTTTTTTTTTTTAATTTGATTTATATGCCGCCCTTCTCCGGAGACTCAGGGCGGCTTACAATGTGCTCAGCAATAGCCTTCATCCTTTTGTATATTTATACAAAGTCAGCTTATTGCCCCCACAACTGCAATTCCACTTGGAATACTGCGTCCAGTATTGGTCACCACCATATAAAAAGGATATTGAGATTTTGGAAAGGGTGCAGAGAAGAGCAAGAATAAAGATGGTTTAAGGCAGGGGGTCAGCAACCTGCGGCTCTGGAGCCGCATGTGGCTCTTTCACCCTTCAGCTTGCGGCTCCTTGTCACTCAAAGTATGCATCACAACCACCAATGTGCGACACCGGCCGGCACGCGATTTATAGAGCTTTTCAACCCCCGGTAGGCCAACCATGGATAAATCCAAAAAAAGAAAAAGTTTCAGAAGAAAACAGAACGTTTAATTCGACTATATATGCTAGTTTTGTGGCCGCTCAAGAAATAGTCAGGCATGGGAAGGGTTTTTGTGGCTCCCGGTGTTTTCTTTTCTGTGGGAAACGGGTCCAAATGGCTCTTTGAGTGTTTAAGGTTTAAGACCCCTGGTTTAGGGGGCTGGAGATTAAAACATACGAAGAACGGTTGCAGGAATTGGGTATGTCTAGTGAAAAGAAGGACTAGGGGAGATAAGTATTCTTCCAACAAGAAAAAGATGGAAATTAATCAAGTTTAGAAGCAACCCAGTAGGGACGCGGTGGCTCAGTGGCTAAGACTTCATTGGTTCAGTAGTTCAGCGGTTTGAATCCCTAGTGTGCCGCGTAACGGGGTAAAGCTCCCGTGACTTGTCCCAGCTTCTGCCAACCTAGCAGTTCAAAAGCAGGTAAAAAATGCAAGTGGAAAAACAGGGACCCCCTTTGGTGGGAAGGTAAGAGCGTTCCGTGTGCCTTTGGCGTTGAGTCATGCCGGCCACATGACCACGGAGACGTCTTCGGACAGCGCTGGCTTTCGGCTTTGAAATGGAGATGAGCACCGCCCCCTTGAGTCGGGAATGACTAGCACATATGTGCGAGGGGAACCTTTAACCTTTACCTTTAGACGCAACCTAGAACTAAGGAGAAATTTCCCGACAGTGAGAATAGTTAAGCAGTGGGATGACTTTCCTCCAGAAGTGGTAGGTGACTGGATAGCCATTTGTCTGAAATTGTACAGAGTTTGCTGTGTGTGCAGGAGGTTGGGCTAGAAGACCTCCAAGCTCCCTTCCAACTCTGGTATTCTGCTTTGTTTTGTTTTCCAGCCTGACTTATTCTGAACCGGGTCTTGAAAATCCTGCTTGTTTGGCTTTAGAGTTTGGAGAAGTTAAGGAGTAGAGGAAGTAAAACCAGGATTATTTGATGGTAATAATGAAGCAGTTTAGATGCACGGGCTTGACCTGAGAGGCAGATTCTGAAATGTTCACCCAGGAAGGCCTTGCCCTCTTTTTCTGCTGTGTGTTTATTGGGTTTAATTTATGAATGTCCACACTTGGTTTTTAAGAAGTCTCTTTCATTAGGACACGCGCAGTGCCCCAGAAACAGGCATCTAGATTGCATTCACTTGCACTTAACCTGGTTTCTAACATACGGGTAATCCTTGTCTGACGATGACAATTGGGACTGGACCTTATGTCGCTAAGTGAGGCAGTTTGTTAAGTGAATAATCACACGACCATGCTCAATTTTACAATCTTTTTGCCACAATTGTTGTTACTTCTTTATCAAATTTATATGGCAGCCATCTCACTCTGCGGTGTGAACCAGTGGTGAAATTCAATTTTTTTTACTACGAGTTCTGTGGGCGTGGCGTGGCGGGCATGGCGTGGTGGGGTTGGCAGGGGAAGGATACTGCAAAATCCCCATTCCCTGCCCACTCTTGGGGGAAGGATACTGCAAAATCACCATTCCCACCCCACTCTTGGGGGAAGGATACTGCAAAATCCCCATTCCCTGCCCACTCTTGGGGGAAGGATACTGCAAAATCCCCATTCCCACACCACTCTGGGGCCAGCCAGAGATGGTATTTGCTGGTTCTCCGAATACTCAAAATTTCCGCTACCGGTTCTCCAGAACCTGTCAGCACCTGCTGGATTTCACCCCTGGTACGAACCCATTAAGTCAATCATGCTGTCATTAGGCAAATCTGACTTCCCCATTGACTTTGCTTGTTGGAAGCAGGGTGGATAAAAATCTATGATTTTTAAAAAATATATATTAAAAAATCGGATTTTTTTTTAAATCAGATTTTTTTAATTTTTATCAAATTTTTCTTAATCAAAAGCTTTTGGAGTAAAAATCTATCTAAAGATAGTTTTCTATTCAAGATACATTCATAATTTAGTTTATTCGGCATGAAACGGCGCTTCCCATGAGGCTGTATATTCTGCAATATTGGGGCTGTCAGTGAGTCAACAACGGGTCATAGGAGAAGCAGCTGCGGGACAGAGATGACAGTTGCTCTTTAAAAATTATGATTTAAATCGAGTTAATTTAAATCAAGCCTTTTTACTAGTGATTTAAATCATGGCGCAGTGGTTAGAGTGCGGTACTGCAGGCTACTTCTGCTGACTGCCGGCTGCCTGCAATTTGGCATTTTGAATCTCACCAGGCTCAAGGTTGACTCAGCCTTCCGTCCTTCCAAAGTGGGTAAAATGAGGACCCAGATTTTTAGGGGCAAGAGGCTGACTCTGTTAACTGCTTAGAGAGGGCTGTGAAGCACTGTGAAGCGGTATATAAGACTAAGTGCTATTGCTGTTGCTATTTAAATCAGCTTGATTTAAATCAAATACATCCTGGTTGGAAGCCCCCAGGATGATTGCAGATGACGATCATATTACTCCAGGATTACGTGACTGTGGGGGGTGGGCAATAAATGGTTGTGTGAGGACTGGTTGTCAGGCATTAGTTTCATCACTGTTGTAATTTTGAATGCTCATTAAACAAATAGTCGTAACTGGAGGACTACTTGTAACCAAATTTCTGGGCTTCCCATTGAACCATAAGATAACTCAATGGTCTGAATTCACACAGTGTATTTTGTCCTCCAAAACCTCTTCCAAAGTGCACCCTGGTCAGAGCAGTGATGGCGAACTTTTTCGGCACCAAGTACCCAAACCAGAACACTTGTGCGTGCCACAGCCCCGGAAACCCGAAGACTAGCTGGCCAGTGTGCATACTGAGCAGCTGGTCCTCAGGTTTCCAGTGCGTGCATGCACGCCGGCCAGCTGGTCTTCGGGTTTCCGGGGCTCCGGCACACACGAAGATCAGCTGGCTGGTGCGCATGCCGGAAACCTGAAGAGCAGCTGGCCAGTGTGCATGCCGAGCAGCTGGTCCTCGGGTTTCCGGTGCACATATGGACGCCAGCCAGCTCGTCTTTGAGGTTCTGGGGTTCCGGCATGCGCAAAGATCAGGTGGCCGGTGCGCATGCCGGAAACCCGAAGAGCAGCTGGCCAGTGTGCATTCTGACCAGCTGATCCTTGGGTTTACGGTGCACGCATGCACGCCGGCCAGCTAGTCTTCGGGGTTCCGGGGCTCCGGCATGTGCGAAGACCAGCTGGCTGGTATACATGCTGACCAGCAGGTCCTCGGGTTTCCGGTACGTGCATGCATGTCGGCCAGCTGGTCTTTGGGTTTCCGGGACTCCTGCATGTGTGAAGATCAGCTGACTGGCGCGCATATCGGAAACCTGAAGAGCAGCTGGCCGGTGTGCAAGCCGACCAGCTCGTCCTCGGGTTTCCGGTGCACGCATGCACTCCAGCCAGCAGGTCTTCAGGTTTCCGGGGCTCCGGCACGCGCGAAGATCAGTTGGCCGGCGCGCATACCAGAAACCCGAAGAGCAGCTGGCGAATAGTTTTGCCATCACGGGACAAGAGCATCTGGTGTGTGAATCTGTTTGCTGGGTCTCCGTTTGGCTTGGCGGGACTATTGTGTGAACGCCGCCATCGAGGAAGTTGTCATGATATATGTATTCGGAGGCCTTGGTATTAATTATTTGTGGACTCCTTAAACACAGCACGTAGCATGAGTTAGTACGTTGCTTGAACGGAGTGCATTAATTAATTTCAGCCTTTTCAGCAAGCCTTCTTTTGAATGTTTGTATGTCGGTTTAAGTCGGTTTGTATGTCGTATCACGTAATTGTTTGTATTCTGCCTGGATCGACCAGCCGTTCCATCAACTTTTCTGTCATCGTTACCTGCTTTGAGCTTGATTGACAATCGGAAAGCCACGCAGGATGCAAATAAATGAGTTTGGGTGAGGGGGGGGTTGCAGTAGGCAGGGCTGATTATGTGGGGTCTGGACGCCCCTCAGATTGTCCAGTTGTGCTTTAAGGGCAAAAGGGAAAAACGTGAATGTGATTTTTTTCAGGGATGATGGAGGAATCTAGAACCACGGATCTTTAGCTCATTTATTTCTCTTTAAAATCCTCAGACAAGACTGCAGGGTTGGCTCAGCCTTCCATCCTTCCGAGGTCAGTGAAATGAGGACCCAGATTGTTGGGGACAAGAGGCTGACTTTGTAAACCGCTTAGAGAGGACTGAAAAAGCACTGTGAAGTGGTATATAAATCTAATGGCTATTGCTATTGCTACAATTCAGTGGTGAAATCCAATTTTTTTTACTACTGGTTCAGTGGGCGTGGCTTGGCGGGCATGGCAGGAGAAGGATACTGCAAAATCCCCATTCCCTCCCCACTCCAGAGGAAGGATACTGCAAAATCCCATTCCCACTCCACTCCAGGAGAAGGATACTGCAAAATCCCCATTCCCATCCCACTCCAAGGGAAGGATATAGCAAAACCTCCATTCCCTCCCCACTCCAGGGAAAGGATACTGGAAAATCCCCATTCCCTCCTCACTCCGCTGGAACGATACTGCAAAACCTCCATTCCCACCCTACTCCATAGGAAGGATACTGCAAAATCCCCATTCCCACCCCACTCCGGGGGAAGGATAGTGCAAAATCCCCATTCCCTTCCCACTCCAGAGGAAGGATATTGCAAAACCTCCATTCCCACCCCACTCTGGGGCCAGCCAGAGGTGACATTTGCCGGTTCTCCGAATTACTCAAAATTTCCACTACCGGTTCTCCAGAACCTGTCAGAACCTGCTGGATTTCACCCCTGCTACAGTTCCAACTTCACCTGGACCTCTGTTTCCCTTGCCATCCTTCGAGAGGTTTTGCAACAAACCAAACGATGTAAGATGCTTGAATTTAGATTCCTGCACAGATCTGCGGCATCAGGGTAGGACGACGACTTGGTAACCTAAACCAGGCTGAAGTTATCACGGCATTGGAAAAAAAGTCACCTAACAAACTGTCCTCACCGTTATGACATTGCTGTGTCCCTGTGGTTACATAATCAAAATTTGGGCAATTAGCAATTGCTATTTAGTTATGATGGTTGTAGCACCCAGGATCACGCGATCGCCTTTTGTGACCTTTGCGGGGGGCTTCCGACACGGAAGGAATTCAGATTCACTGAATGACCACAGCAACAAACAAAAAAACAAGTCATAAAATCAGCTGCAACTCACTTAATGAACACTGTCGGAAGTTCCAGTCCCAATTGTGGTCATAAGTTGAGGACTGCCTGTCACTGTTTCAGACGGCAGACTTGGGGAAGTGGGGCCTTCATTGCCTATAGGTGCCACAGAATATATTACAGTAGTAGTATTGTCGGACTGCTTCCGACAGTAGTCCTCGACTTACAACAGTTCATTTAGGGACCGTTCAAAATGATAACGTCACTAGAAAAAGTGACTTACGACCATTTTTCATGCTTATGACCTTTGCAGCATCCCCACCATCATGTGATTACAATTCAGAGGTCTGGCAATCTGTTTCTACTTATGACCGTTGCCATGTCCTTTTTTGCGATCTTCCGGCCAGCAAAATCAACGGGGAAGCCAGGTTCACTTAACATTGCATGACTGGTTGGGGAATTCTGGGAGTTGAAGTCCACCCATCTTCAAGTGGCCAAGATGAGAAACACTGCCCTAAACAATCCCTTTCCATACGGTCCTCCCCTAATCTCTCTATATAAAAGCGAAAACCACTCGCGCCGTAATCACGAAATCTCCAGAACCGTAAAGCCCACAAATTTGAAATTTGCCACGTATGTTCCTCTTGGCTTCTTAAGTGCTTACTAAGAAAGGATTTTTCGAAATGACCATCAGAGCATTAGTATTACCTATATTATGATTAACACCCTCTGATGCTAAGGAGTTCTACTCCCCCTTCCCACCTGAAAAGAAATCTGTTCCAAATGCCAAACACAAGCAGAGGAGAGGAGTTTCAATTTCAGCAGCAAGCAGGGGATAGGATTGGGGAGGCTTCTGTGGGGCAAGCCTGAGGGAGAGAAGGGGCTGGAAAGCCTGAGGGAGAGAAGGGGAGAGGATAGGTGGAGAGAAGGGGAGAAGAGTGGCTTCTGTGGGGCCAGCCTGAGGGAGAGAAGGGGATAGGAGAGGATCTATGGGGCCAGCCTGAGGGAGGGAAGGGGAGAGGAGATGTTTCTGTGGGGCAAGGCTGAGGGAGAGAAGGGGAGAGGAGAGGCCGATCGTAACTACTCATTACTTTTCAAGCTGTGTCGATTTATCAAGCCCCATCACATAATTTCGTAGCGGAGCACGGGTATCCAGCTAGTTCCAAATAAATGTAAAATGTAAACTTCTGATCTCTATTAGGCTCGGTGCAGAAATAATCCCTGCTTGTTTATGGAGCATCTCATCCTTTAGCTTCATCCTGGGAATGTTCTTTTCTGGCCCTGAACTTCAGCCAAGTCTTTATTGTGAAAATTGAGGGCGGCTGGAGGCGTTCAGAGCAGACACTCTGCATTTCCCTGCGCCTGCCCGTCTCAAGTGCTGATCTAAACGATTATGGCGCGCCTGGAGCAACACTGCGGCTGGTCCCCCTCTTCCCTTTGTGCGCACAGAACAATTGGAACGGAAGGCTGGTGAATTTTCAGCGGCGGGAATGCAAAACTGGTGGTAGTCCTCGACTTATGACCACCACGGTGCCCAGCCTTTAGGTCGCTAAGCGAGACATTTGTGAAACAGGTTTTGCCCCATTTTTACATCCTTTCCCACCACAGTTGTTAAGTGATTTACTGCAGTTGATAAGTTAGTGACATGGCTGTTAAGTGAAACTGGCTTCCCCGTTGATTTTGCTGGGATCAGAAGGTCGCAAAAGGGGACACGGCAACGGCCATAAGTAGGAACAGATTGCCAGGCACCTGAATTTTGATCACATGATCGTGGGGATGTTGCAAAAGTCCTAAGTGTGAAAAATGGTCGTAAGTCACTTTTTCTAGTGAAGTTTTATTAACTTTGAATGGTCCCTAAATGAACTGTTGTAAGTTGAGGACTACCTGTACCGTCATATATTCTGCGGCACCTACAGGTGATGAAGGCCACTTTCCCAAGTCTGCCGTCTGAAACAGTTACACACAGTCCTCAACTTATGACCACAATTGGGACCGGAACTTCTGATGCTAAATGAAGTGTTCATTAAGTGAGTCGCAACTGGCTCCTCATTTTACCAATCTAGAAAGGACGGAAGGCTGAGTCAACCTTGAATAGTGAGAATCGAACTGCTGGCAGTTGGCAAAATTAACCTGCAACACTGCATTCTAACCACTACTTAACCACAGAAGAAGGAAGGGAAGGAAGGGCAATAGCAATAGGACTTAGACTTATATCCCACTTCACGGTGCTTTTCAGCCCTCTCTAAGCGGTTTGCAGACTCAGCCTCTTGCCCCCAACAATCGGGATCCTCATTTTACCAACCTTGGAAGGACGGAAGGCTGAGTCAACCTGGAGCCAGGCAGGATCGAACTCCTGGCAGTCAGTAGAGTGCCTAAGGTGGGACTAGAATTCACTGTCTCCTGGTGATTGGCCCAAAGTCACCCAGTCAGCTTTCATGCTTAAGGCGGGACTAGAACTCTCAATCTCCTGGTGATTGGCCCCAAAGTCACCCAACCAGCTTTCTTGCCTAAAGCGGGACTAGAATTCACTGTCTCCTGGTGATTGGCCCAAAGTCACCCAGCCAGCTTTCATCCCTAAGGTGGGACTAGAACTCACTGTCTCCTGGTGATTGGCCCAAAGTCACCCAGTCAGCTTTCATGCTTAAGGCGGGACTAGAACTCTCAATCTCCTGGTGATTGGCCCAAAGTCACCCAACCAGCTTTCTTGCCTAAAGCGGGACTAGAATTCACTGTCTCCTGGTGATTGGCCCAAAGTCACCCAGCCAGCTTTCATCCCTAAGGTGGGACTAGAACTCACTGTCTCCTGCTTTCTAGCCAGCACCTTCACCATGACACCAAATCCCCCCCACTTTTGAGCCCAAAATAGCCATTCCATTAGCAAAATGTGCTGCTTTGAGCATTCTTGGGAAGGGTCAGAGCTTACACTCTCTCCAAAATCCATAAACCACTTTCTTCCAGAAAATGTTTGACTCCTACTGCCAATACTCAGTGAGGCTGTGCTGAATGGGGATGCTGGACATTGTGATACACACCTACAGGGCACACAATGCAAGAGAAAATGGCTACAGAAAGTGATGTGTTCATGTATAATCTGTCGATTCAATGGATGGAATTCGATCCGTTTTAACCTTGGATTTTCATTTCGTTTGTGGTTCAGTATATTGTGTGAATGGATTTCAAGTCACAGTCGGGTCAAGCAGGCTATGCCAATGCCCAAATAATAATAATAATAATGTCCGTACAAGCCAGTTTTTATTGTTTTCTTACATATTAGGGCTTCGCTTTGAGAAATATGAAAGACTATTTTTGAACATATATACAAAGGGAGATTTTTTCCTTGGTGCAATTTTTTCCTCGCTCCCCGAATCACTGCCAGCTCCCTAAATAACTGGTTTTAGAAATTGAAACACATCCAAGGCAATATTGTCAGCCTCAGAAGAATGGCTAAAGTCTGTGCATGTGTGTGTGTGAGAGGGAGAGGGATGGAGAGAGAGGGAGGGAGAGAGGGAGGGAGAAGGAGAGAAAGAGACGGAGAGAGAGACGGAAGGAGAGAGGGAAGGAGAGAGGGAGAGGGAGGGAGGGAGAGAGAAAAAGAGAGAGGGAGAGGGAGAAAGAGGGAGAGAGAGATGGAGGGAGAGAGGGAAGGAGAGAGAGGGAGAGGGGGAGAGGGATGGAGAGGGAGAGGGAGGAAGAAGGAGAGGGAGAGAGAGAGAGAGGGAGAGAGATGGAGGGAGAGAGGGAGAGGAGGAGAGGGAGGGAGAGAAAAAGAGAGAGGGAGAGGGAGAGAGATGAAAGGAGAGAGGGAAGGAGAGAGGGAGGGAGGGAAGGAAAGAGAGAGAGGGGAGAGGGATGGAGAGGGAGAGGGAGGAAGAAGGAGAGGAGAGAGAGAAAGAGGGAGAGAGATGGTGGGAGAGAGGGAAGAGAGAGAGGGAGAGGAGGAGAGGGAGGGAGAGAGAGAAAGAGAGGGAGGGAGGGAGGGAGAGAGAGAGAGAGAGAGAGAGAGAGAGAGAGAGCCAGACATTGGATTTGCAATTTCAACATTTTACCCATTGTAGGACTTTGTGTGATGAAGAGTGAAGGACAGGTGAGCGCAGCTCTTTGGTGCCGTGTCTGATAGATTGATTGCTTCTGGAACGGTTGTGCTCTCGTTGTGTGTGAGTAAGAGCGAGCGGGGAGAACGAGAGCCCCCTTTCGCTTCCATCAAATCGGGCGCTCCCGTTGGAAACGGCTGCCACAATGCAGCCACCGAAGCAGATACAGGGTGATAAATGGGGGGGGGGGAAGGGGGCGACACTCGGCATGGCAATGCCATTACAAGTTGGATGCAGCATCCTTTGACTGGGCAGTTGGGGGGGAGAGGTGATCGGGGATCCCTACCCCTTTCTTGCAAAATCGTTCTGCCTAGCAGAACGAGCTTTCGCAGGAAGGCCCCCCCCCAAAACCCCTGAGAAAAGGGGTAGCCATTTTGTGAGTGTGACCGAGTCTGTCCTCATCGTCTTCCTAAAAAGTTTGGTGACTTTGGTTGAAGGGGGCTGTCCTTTTCTCAGAGGCAGAGCTGAGGTGGGAGAAACGAAGATCGAAGGCCGTATGTCCAGCCTGGGTAGATTTAAGCGATATGGACTTCAACTCCCAGAATTCCCCAGCCAGCGTGCTTAAAGCTGTCCAGATTGAAAAGTACAGTAATCCTCAATTTACAACCACAACCAAACTCATGTCGCTAAGTGAGAAATGTGTTAAGTGAAACAAACTCATTTAGAGCGATGCGCAAAACCTGATTCGTGTAAGGCACACTGGTTGGTTATTCTGCTTGGGATATTATTTTTTATCGGGTTATTTTTTTCAAAGTCATCTATTCTTAGGATTACTCACTTACCTTCCCCCAGTTAATTGCCTGGAGCCCCTTTTGCTTACTCACCACGGATGACCAGTAACAAGCCTGGGGAAAAAACATTCTTGATTTTTCAATGCCTAGTTATTTTTGTATTATATCTGCATTTTTACCCACTGTGGACCTCAGGCAGTAAAATAGCAGGTCATAGACCAGGGATGGATGTGGGGCATGGACTGATCATTAATCTGGAAGAAGTGATGTGGAATAATAATAATAATAATAATAATAATAAACCCTCTGCATTGTGTACAAAGAGGGAAATGTGAACTCACTTGGACACCTGCAGTGTTTTCGGGAATGTGTACCTTCCATCAGAAACAGCTTCGTCCGGTGGTTTTTATTTATTTGTTCGGACAGTTTCTACAGCCGCCCACTCACTTTCTGTGGCTCCAGGCAGCTTACAAAAAAAAAAACAAAAAAAAAAAAAACACCAATGTACGAAGAGCAAAAAAAAAAAAAAAAAGAATAAGCCCCAAAAGAATTGTTCTGAGTTGCTTTTCCTTTTCTCTCTTTCTCTTTTCCTTTTTTCCTTTTTTTTTTTTAGGTAGGTGACATGATTAGAAGTTAGATAGGAAAGAAAGAAAGAAAGAAAGAAAGAAAGAAAGAAAGAAAGAAAGAAAGAAAAAGACTCTTAATAAAGGGTGATATGATTAAAAGCTAGAGAAAGTGATAGAAATAAGAGAAGGGGGAATGTTAGTGTATACATTTTTTTTATCATAAAATGAAACTAATAAGAGAAAACGTGGACAATGATAGACTATAACAGTGATGGCTAACCTTTTTGCCATCGTGTGCCAGGAAGGGGGGGCAAGGGGAGGTTTGTGCGCACACGTGCCCACGCCCATAATTCTATGTGCCCCGCTCCTGGCACGCGATGGCCCAGTAGGTCCGTTTTTCTTTCTCACCCGGCTCCAGATCCTCTCTATACATTTGGGGAGTTGGAAAACGGGCCGTTTCGGGCCTCCGGAGGCCTCCGAGAGGGTGGGGAAGGCTGTTTTCGCCCTCCCCAGATGCATAGAGAGGATCTGGAGCCTGGTGAGAAAGAAAATGAGGCCTTCCGCACTCCCCACCCAGGCCCTCCGGAGGCAGGAAACAGCTTGTTTCCCTACTTCTGATGGACCCAGAAGGCCTGAAAATGCGTGCGCCGGAGCTGAGCTGGCGTGCCAGGCGACATGGTTCCGCATGCCGCCTGTGGCACGCGTGCCATAGGTTCACCATCACGGAACTATAACTTACCGTGTTTCCCCGAAAATAAGACCCTGTCTTATATTTTTTTGAACCCTGAAATAAGTGCTTGGCCTTATTTTCGGGGATGTCTTATTATTTTGGGGCGCATGGAGCAAGATGGGGATCCTCTTACAATCTTACCTGATTTCCAGCTCTGTTTTCCTAACCAGAGGAACCAGGGGACCAGCCGCACGTACAGTTAAAATTTTTCAGGGAGGGCTTATTTTCTGGGGGAGGCTTATTTTAGCACATGCGCTCAAAAGCCCGATTGGGCTTATTATCAGGTGAAGTCTTATTTTAGGGGAAACAGGGTAATAGAAGTGTGTATTATTATTAGAAATAGATAAGCGGATTGAATGTAATGATTATGATTAACCTGATTAGTTTTATTTGTATTAGAATGTATGACACTCAGGTGCCCCACACTGTTCACCCATTGATTTGATATTTTTATTTAAAAAAAAAAAACTTAAAAAAAAAAGATTAACCCCACCCTCTTGGGGATTGCCCTTTCTGTGCAGCAAACGTGGCATTGATTCAGGATCATGAGGACTAGAATCTCATTTTCTCATACTCAACCACTTGGTATACGCCTCACACTTGAAAGATGAGCTGCGTGTCAATTGGACAAATGAATAAGACAGGTAGTCCTCGGCTTATGACCACAATTGAGCCCCCGATTTTTTTTGTTGCTAAACGAGACATTTGTTAAGTGAGCTTTGCTCCGTGTTACAACCCGGTTGTTAAGTGAATCGCTGCAGTTGTTAAGTGAGTCACACGGTTGTTAAGTGAATCTGGCTTCCCCATGGACTTGGCTTGTCAGAAGGTCGCAAAAGAAGATCACGTGGCCCCGGGACGCTGCAACCGTCATAA
The DNA here is from genome assembly GCF_029215685.1 of Pituophis catenifer annectens. NCBI lineage: Eukaryota > Metazoa > Chordata > Lepidosauria > Squamata > Colubridae > Pituophis > Pituophis catenifer. The sequence goes on from NW_027256890.1 coordinate 23,492,812, forward strand.
ATATGAATCAGTTGCCAGGCATCCGAATGTAAATCACACGCCATGTTGCAATGGTCGTAAGTGTGAAAAACAGCCCTTCTTTCAGTCCTGTTGTTAGTTTGAACGGTCACTAAATGAACTGTTGCAAGTCGAGGACTACCTGTATCCTATCAGTGAGTTCTAGAATGGAGAGATTTTGCTTTTTTTCAGCCCCTCTTTCTCTCCGACTCTTTTTCTTGGAGGACTAAATAGGCAGCCTTACCTGTAGCAGAAGCCACTGAACGGGGTTGATTTAAATCTGGGTCTCTTTGGGGGTTACATTTAAATCCTTGGAGGTTAATTGACCGGGTCAGTTGATCCTTTTTAATGAGTTCCTGCAACACATAAATCCTGCTCGATGAGGTCGGTGTATTGTGGGAACCGGCTAACCAGATTTGGTGAAGCCGTAACCCCTCCAAGCAGTGATGGGATTCAGCCGGTTCGCACCACTTCGGGAGAACCGGTTGTTAACTTTCTAAGCAGTTTGGTGAACTGGTTGTTGGAAGAAATCATTAGGGCAGAGAACCGGTTTTTAAATTATTTGAATCCCACCACTGCCTCCAAGCAACCTACGAATCTTTTAAAGTTTGGGTTAGTTTCTTTTCTGGCTTAATTTGTGGAAAGCCAGCCTGTTTGGGCTAGTTTCTGGTTTAATAAAGTGAGCGAACTGGTCACGTGCGTTGTCCGAACACAGCTTCTGTCTCAGTGGCCAAGACGCTGAGCTTGTCGATCAGAAAGGTCGGCGGTTCGAATCCCTTCAGTACAGGCCTCCTGCGTGATCAGGGGGTTGGACTAGATGACCTCCGAGGTCCCTTCTGGCTCTGTCGCTGTGACTCCCCTTGGCTTTGTTCCTGCACCCTTCCATCCAAGGTTCCCAATACTGCCGCCGCTGCTAGATGTTGTATTGTTGCCTTGCCGTCTACAAAGTGGTTTTGGTATGGTATTCACGGAGAAATCCTCTGAATTGAAAAAAGGCGGCTCTGATTTTGGTTTTGGGGGGGAAATGATGATCCTCCTGTTGTTCCTAGGCCCGCTTAAGGTGGAGCTGCAGGGTTGTGTCTCCCTCGCCACCACACTGACTGAGCCCTTCCAAAAGTTTTAACAGGGCAAGGGGCTCCCCCCCCACCACCGCCCCACCCGGGGGAAAGGGTGAAATCTAAAATTTGTTACTACCGGTTCTGTGGGCGTGGCTTGGTGGTGGGGTAATGTGACTGGGTGGGCGTGGCCAACTTTTTTTTTTTTTTTAACTTTTAAAAGCATTTTTTCTACAACCTTAAGAGGTTGCAGGAAAAAAATGCTTTTAGAAGCCTCTGACGATCAGGCAACTCAGCTGGGATCGCCAGAGGCTTTTAAAGGCATTTTTTTTTCTACAACCTTTTCGGCCGAAGAGGTTGTAGAAAAAATGCTTTTAAAAGCCTCCAACGATCCCAGCTGAGCCGCGCGATCATCAGAGGCTTTTTTTTTTACTCTTAAAAGCATTTTTTCAGCCGAAGAGGTTGTAGAAAAAATGCTTTTAAAAGTAAAAAAAAAAAAAAAAAAAAGCCTCTGATGATTGCGCGACTCAGCTGGGCATAGTGGGGGGGCGCACAGGGATTTTTGCTACCGGTTCTCCGAACGACCCGCCTCCATCGCTACCGGATCGGGCGATCCGGTCTGAACCGGGAGCATTTCACCCCTGCCTGGGAGGGGCTCCACTAACCATTTTCCTTCCCAGAATCACTCCCGCTGCGTCTCTTGTCGTCTGCAAACACGACATACTGTCCTGTTAAGGCTGCTTGGTTTTTCTTTTTTGCTTTCAAGCTTTGTTTATCACCCCGAAAAAAAAAAGCATTTTTCTCACCAGGCGATACAGCATCTGCCTTAAATGCTTTTTTTTTTAAAGCATATAATCCCCCCCCCCAAAAGAAACCAAACTTTTATTGTTTTCCCCCCTTCCCCCCTTCCCCATGTTCCTTCTTGTTACTGCTTGGTTCTATTTTGGCTCTGTCCGGGATTTTTAAGTTTTTCCTCCTTTCCTTTTCTGTTTGTTTCGGCATCCGGCCCTCAATTCCCTTCCCTTCTCTGTCTGCTGGGGGTCTGGATGCCTGTCACAAGTTAAAAAAATGCTTTTAAATTGTGGCAAAGAGGGGAAGAAAAAACCCTCCCTTTTTCCGTGCGTTTTTATGACTCGTCTTTTTTCTTTCTTTCTTTTTTTCTTTCCTTCCCTTTCAAGGTCCAGCACATCTGACACTAAACAGCCAAGGTATGGTTTTAAGTTTCTTTCCAGCAAAATGAGTTTTTGCTTTTTGTTAATTTTCTCTTTCTCCAGTTTTCCTGGTCATTTCTCTCTCTCTCTCTCTCTCTGCGTGTGTTTTCTCCCTCGCTTTTCCTCCTTTTCCAGCTGCTTTCTCTCTCTCTCTCTCTCTCCGATTTCTCTCTTCACATCTGCTTGAATCATTTCATCACCGCAACCGGGTTCTGACGTTTTCCTAGGTTTCCGCTCTTCTGCCGCTGCATTATCTATTTTCTTTCGAAGGGAGATACGTGTGTGTGTTTTTTATATGTTGGAGGGAAAGAATCGGCATGTTTCTCTGGGGTGGGGTGGGTGGGGGGCCTTGATACAACCTTGCAGAATGGGATGGATTGTGGTGGGGGGTTTGGGTGTCTGCTGGTTACCGTAGGACAGGATTTCTCAACCGTGGCAACTTTAAGATGTGTGGACTTCAATTCCCAGAATTCCCTAGCCAGCTATGTCAACTTCAATTCCCAGAATTCCCCAGCTAGCCACGTGAACTTCAATTCCCAGAATTCCCTGAATAGCCACATGAACTTCAATTCCCAGAATTCCCTGAATAGCCACGTGGACTTCAATTCCCAGAATTCCCTAGCCAGCTATGTCAACTTCAATTCCCAGAATTCCCCAGCTAGCCACGTGAATTTCAATTCCCAGAATTCCCTGGATAGCCACGTGGACTTCAATTCCCAGAATTCCCTGGATAGCCATGTGGATTTCAATTCCCAGAATTCCCTAGCCAGCTATGTGGACTTCAGTTCCCAGAATTCCCCAGCTAGCCATGTGAACTTCAATTCCCAGAATTCCCTGGATAACCACATGGACTTCAATTCCCAGAATTCCTTGGCTAGCCAGCTATGTGGACTCCAATTCCCAGAATTCCCCAGCCAGCTATGAGGACTTCAATTCCCAGAATTCCCTGGCTAGCCAGCTATGTGGACTTCAATTCCCAGAATTTCCTAGCCTGCTATGTGGACTTCAATTCCCAGAATTCCCCATCTAGCCATGTGGACTTCAATTCCCAGCATAGCTGGCTGGGGAATTCTGGGAGTTGAAGTCCACACATCTTAAAGTTGCCAGGATTGAGCAATGCCTTAGGGCATTTATAAGACTTGTGCAATTGGTCTTTTTTGGGCGGGCAGTATATCCCGGACGGGACTCAAGCTGGTGGCCCAGACAGGCTTGGTTCATTCAGGCAGGGAGAAGTCCTAATTTAGGGGTTCCCTTTGCATTCACAATAGGACAGACCAGCCTTTCTCTGCAGCCAAAAAAGGGGTAGCTTTCCACCCACACCCCGCAATCATTATTTCCAACAGCCACTAAAGGGTTTAAGAAGCAGCGAAATCTGCCATAAAATTAGGCCGAATGAATCCCCTCCTGGCTATTTGGATGATTCATTATTTGGAGATCTTTTTAACAAGAGTTTTGAAGCCCCAACAAACCTTTGCATTTACTTTGCTTGTGTTGCCCGCCACAGCGGGAAATTTGTATCCCGGGGCATCTCACAGTTTGCTGTGAAAGTCCAGTGGAACCCAGGGGAAAATCCAGTTGTTGTTTTTTTTTATAAAAGCTCAGGAAAGGGTCAGAGAGAGAATTGAGGTATACGTGAGTGGGGTGTCTGGGCTTTCCCACCAAATTAACATTAAAAAAAAAATATTTTCGACACCTCAGGCCACCTCCTGCTCCCCACTTATCTTTCATTCTTGCTTTGGAGACGATGCCAAGTTGATGCTTTCCTTAAATCCTCTTCAAAGGGAGGAGGAAGCTAATAATCCCACAAATGCCATTTTGGCAAACTGTTTTTGGGCTTCGTGTGTGCATAAGTGAATAGCGGAAGAGAAAAAAAACGAGCGTATTACCTTTCCCTTCGAATTGGCCGCTGTTGTCAAAATCGTGGCAGCGTGGAATAACGTAAGCCCAGCAAACCTTTGGCAATGCTGCCCATATTCCACATCCTGCATCACTTTTAAGGAGTAGGCAGAGAGCTAACTATAGCATCCAGTTGGCAGGGCAAAATCCAGAAGCAGGACACACCGTACCCACAAATTTAGCCACTTAAGAAGGACTGGCAGGTGTGAACGGGATGGTACTGAAAACCATCTTCTAGAAATGAGTCCTTGACTTATGACCACAACTGAGCCCAAAATTCCTCGCGGCTACGCGAAACCCTTATTAAGCGCATTTTGCCCCCGTTTTATGACTTTTCTTGCCACCGTTGTTAAGCGAATCCCTGCAGCAGTTAAGTTAGTAATACCAGCCGTTAAAGTGAATCTGGCTTCTCCCATTGACTTTGCTTTGTCGGAAGGTCGCAAAAAAGGGACCATGTGACACCCCCCCCAGGACACTGCAGCCGTCATAAATACGAGGCAGCCGTCATAAATATGAGGCAGCATTGGGGGGGAAGCTGCAATGGTGGTTAAGTGAAAAATGGTCCTAACTCACTTTTTTTCAGTGCCGTTGTAACTTTGAATGGTCACTAAATGAATTGTTGTTGTAAGTCAAGGACTACTTGTACAAGGCCCACATGGCCACTAATGGCTTCCTGGTCTCATATTTCTAACGGCTTGGCATCACCCAGACACATCGACGTTGCCAAAGTTCGCATTGGAGAAGGCACTCTAAAATAATTTATTTATTGACAAGATTGCCGCACTGCCCAATCAAATGACAGAAGAACTACACAAACCAGCAATCTCTCACAATATACCTAAGAATACAGGGCCAGAACTTCCTTTGCTAAGCAAGGTTGGTTGTTAAGTGAGACACACCTGTTTGTTGTCTTTTTTTTTTTTTAACCACGTTTGTGATGCAAACCAACTGCCGTTGTTAAGTGAGTTTTCCAAAGCACCAGAAGGCAGGACGAGAAACAGTGGATGGAAACTAATCAAGGAGAGAAGCAACCTAGAATTAAGGAGAAACTTCCTGACAGGGAGAACCATTAGCCAGCGGAACAGCTTGCCACCAGAAGTTGTGGGCGCTCCAACGCTGAAGACTTTAAAGAAGAGATTGGACAGCTGTTAGTCTGGGATCTCCTGCTTAATTAGGGGGCTGGACTAGAAGATCTCCAAGGTTCCTTCCACCTCTCTTATTCGGTTAATTAATCAGTGGAACAGCTTGCCACCAGAAATTATGGGAGCTCCAACATTGGAGGTTTTGAAGAAGAGATTGGACAGTCGTTTGTCTGAAATAGTACAGTCTCCTGCTCGAGCAGGGGGTTGGATTAGAAGACCTCCAAGATCCCTGCAAAACCCTATGTTTGTATGAATAATATGGTCATTTAAGTAAATCCAGCTTCCTTTGTTGACTTCACTTGGAAAGTCACAAATGGCGGATGGCACATGACCTCAGGATGCAGCAACCATCATAAATACCACCTGGTTGCACGTAAATTTTCATCCCATGACCACGGGGATGCTGCAACCGTCCTAAGTGTGAGGACCGGTCGTAAGTCAGCTTTTGCCGACTTCTCCGAACTACTCGAAATTCCCGTTACCGGTTCTTCAGAACCTGTCAGAACCTGCTGGATTTCACCCCTGGGATAATTGCAAGAAAATTCAGTGGGACCTAATAGACCGGGGGGGGGGGGGCGGAAGGGGGGGGAGGCAGGGTACAGAAAACAGTGGCAAAATGAATGTAAAATGAGGACTACCTTCATCCAATTAGAATCACACCTTTCCCCCTAGCTGGGCTTTAAAACGAAGAGATTACCTGAAAGTCAGGAATGAGCGCATCTCCAAGAATATATTCCCCAGGGCCCCGTAATTCACAAGGGACTAGGACCTTAATCAATGGCCTCCTTTGATTATCGAACAGTTGAATTATATGAGGCAAGGGGGGGGGGGGGGGCTAACGTTGCCCCACCCTGGAGGGCTTCAGAGGCAATAGGCCCGTGATGGCGAACCTATGGCACGCGTGCCAGAGGCAATAGGCCCGTGATGGCGAACCTATGGCACGCAGAGCCCTCTGTATGGGCATGCACGCCATCACCAGCTGATCTTATGGTTTCCGGCACGCCAGCCAGCTGGTCTTCGTGGGCGCCAGAGCACCAGAAAATGGCCTGAAAACAGCCCGAAAAATGGCTAAAAAACAGGCCGTTTTTCGGGCCGTTTTCTGGGCCTTTTTCAGGCCGTTTTCTGGACCGTTTTCAGGCCGTTTTTTGGACCGTTTTCAGGCCGTTTTTTGGACCATTTTCAGGTCAGAGCCTTCTGGCAATAACAGCAATAGCAATAGCACTTAGACTTATATACTGCTTCATAGTGCTTTCCAGCCCTCTCTAAGCGGTTTACAGAGTCAGTGTAGGTAGGTAGGTAGGTAGGTAGGTAGGTAGGTAGGAAGGAAGGAAGGAAGGAAGGAAGGAAAGAAGGAAGGAAGGAAGGAAGGAAGGAATAGCAATAGCACTTAGACTTATATACTGCTTCGTAGTGCTTTCCAGCCCTCTAAGCGGTTTACAGAGTCAGTGTAGGTAGGTAGGTAGGTAGGTAGGTAGGTAGGTAGGTAGGTAGGAAGGAAGGAAGGAAGGAAGGAAGGAAGGAAAGAAGGAAGGAGGGAATAGCAACAGCACTTAGACTTATATACTGCTTCATAGTGCTTTCCAGCCCTCTCTAAGAGGTTTACAGAGTCAGTGTAGGTAGGTAGGTAGGTAGGAAGGAAGGAAGGAAGGAAGGAAGGAAGGAAGGAAGGAAGGAAGGAATAGCAATAGCACTTAGACTTATATACTGCTTCGTAGTGCTTTCCAGCCCTCTCTAAGAGGTTTACAGAGTCAGTGTAGGTAGGTAGGTAGGTAGGTAGGTAGGAAGGAAGGAAGGAAGGAAGGAAGGAAGGAAGGAAGGAAGGAAGGAAGGAAGGAAGGAAAATAGCAATAGTACTGTCTTAGACTTATATACCACTTCGCAGTGTTTTACAACCCTCTCTAAGTGGTTTACAGAGTCAGCCTCTTGCCCCCAACAATCTAGGTCCTCATTTTACCGACCAAAATTGCAGGCAGCCAGCAGTCAGCAGAAGTAGCCTGCAGGACTGCGCTCTCACCACTGCGGCACCGAGGCTCAACAATGCAATGGTTATAGGTTGCGTGGCCATCCTACAGGTAGTCCTTGATTTACAAACATTTGCTTAGTTACCGATGTTACAACCGCACTGAAAAAAGTGACTTACGACCGTGTCTCACACTTACGACATCCCCGTGGTCACGTGATCAAAATTCAGAGGCTTGGCAACTGACTCATACTTATGACGGTTGCAGTATCCCAGGGTCACGGGATCCCCCTTTGCGACCTTCTAACGAGCAAAGTCAGCGGGGAAGCCAAATTCACTTAACAACCGTGTGACTAGCTTAACAACGGCTGGGATTCGCTTAACAACAACTGGGGCAAGAAAGGTTGCAAAATGGGACAAAGCTCACTTAACAGCTGCCTTGCTCAGCAACGGAAATGGGGGCTCCATTGTGGTCATAAGTCGAGGACTACTTGTACTTATACCTGGCTTCTGGGTTTGTCTCCAAGAGCAGGCCCATTTACAGGAGGTTACAGTAGCCCAGTCGCAAGGCGATAAGAACGTATAAAAACCTTCTCACCTGAGTTTTGTATCAAGCCCAGAGGTGGGTTTCAGCAGGTTCTGACTAGTTCTGGAGAACCAGTAGTGGAAATTTTGAGTAGTTCAGAGAACCGGTAGTAAAAATTCTGACTGGCCCCGCCCACATCTATTCTCTGCCTCCCAAGTCCCAGCTGATCGGGAGGAAATGGGGATTTTGCAGTATCCTTCCCCTGGAGTGGGGAGGGAATGGAGATTTTACAGTATCCTTCCCCTGCCACGCCCACCGAGCCACGCCCACAGAACCAGTAGTAAAAATTCTGACTGGCTCCGCCCCCATTCATTCTCTGCCTCCTGAGTCCCAGCTGATTGGGAGGAAATGGGGATTTTGCAGCATCCCTCCCCTGGAGTGGGGAGGGAATGGAGATTTTACAGTATCCTTCCCCTGCCACGCCCACCGAGCCACGCCCACAGAACCGGTAGTAAAAATTCTGACTGGCTCCGCCCCCATTCATTCTCTGCCTCCTGAGTCCCAGCTGATTGGGAGGAAATGGGGATTTTGCAGCATCCCTCCCCTGGAGTGGGGAGGGAATGGAGATTTTACAGTATCCTTCCCCTGCCACGCCCACCGAGCCACGCCCACAGAACCGGTAGTAAAAATTCTGACTGGCTCCGCCCCCATCTATTCTCTGCCTCCTGAGTCCCAGCTGATTGGGAGGAAATGGGGATTTTGCAGCATCCTTCCCCTGGAGTGGGGTGGGAATGGAGATTTTACAGCATCCTTCCCCTGCCACGCCCACTGAGCCACGCCCATCAAGCCACAGAACTGGTAGTAAATTTTTTTGAAACCCACCGCTGACCAAGCCTAACTCTAAGTAAGTTTTTGTTTTAAAAAGAAAAGCGATTTCAAGAATTCAAACTTCTCCTTAAAATAGAATCCTTTAGGGAATTGGTGGGTGGGAAAAGTACTTGGAACACATCACAGTTGGGTGGGTTCAACCCACTGGCCTACAGGAAGATGAGCCCAGCAAGGAAATAACTGTAGCTTTTAAGGGAAGATCAGCTGAGCAGAACGGGGTGGAGTGGGGTGGGAGGTGGGCATTCTGAGCACCAGCTTAGGAAAAAATCCGCCTGGCTTGCCCCTTCATTTGTGCAGGGCAGACCATAAACCTGTAGTTACCCTTGCAGAGGTGGAACAAGTCACAACTTGCAGGCAGGGGTTCCCTCCCAGCCCCATTTTTCTGTACCCTGCCTCCCCTCACCCACCCCGTCTATTAGGTCCCACTGAATTTTTTTTGTAATTATCCCAGGGGTGAAATCCAGCAGGTTCTGGAGAACCAGTAGCGGGAATATTAAGCAGTTCAGAGCAGTGGTGAAATCCAATTTTTTTTACTACCGGTTCTGTGGGTGTGGCTTGGTGGGCGTGGCAGGGGAAGGCTACTGCAAAATCCCCATTCCCTCCCCGCTCCTGGGGGAAGGATATTGCAAAATCTCCATTCCCACCTCACTCCTAAGGGAAGGATATTGCAAACTCCCCATTCCCTCCCCACTCCTGGGGGAAGGATACTGCAAAATCCCCATTCCCTCCCCACTCCTGGGGGAAGGATATTGCAAAATCTCCATTCCCGCCCCACTCCTGGGGGAAGGCTACTGCAAACTCCCCATTCCTGCCCCACTCCGGAAGGATACTGCAAAATCCCCATTCCTGCCCCACTCCTGGGGGAAGGATACTGCAAAATCCCCATTCCCTCCCCACTCCTGGGGGAAGGATACTGCAAAATCCCCATTCCCTCTCCACTCCTGGGGGAAGGATACTGCAAACACCCCATTCCCTCCCCACTCCTGGGGGAAGGATATTGCAAAGTCAGAACCTGCTGAAACCCACCTCTGGTTGTGGCCAATGTGAGGTTAGTCCTTAGTTGTGCAGGAAAAAGGGGTCTCGCTTACTGAATCACGTTCGTGCAAGCACCAGTAGGTGGCAATGAACCCCAATATATTTATTCTACATCACCTAAAAAGAGGCTAAAAGAGGACACACACACACACACACACATGAGTTTATTTATCTGTGTGTGTGTGAGAGAGAGAAAGAATGTGCGTGTGTAGGCACGCACTTTTAAAGCTTCCAACTGCGCTTCAGGTTTGATGTACAGTCCCAGAAGGATGCGGTTAATTGCTTAAAACAATGAAATATTTATTAGGGTGACTGAGAAACAGCGATCTGAGTCCTAAAAGCAAAAGGTTCCCGCGTTCTGCCTTCCTACTTCAACGCAACTCAGGAAGGCCGAGGCTGAATTGTTGGGGTTTTTAGAGTTAGGTCCAATGGTGGGATTCAGCCGGTTCGCACCACTTCGGGAGAACCGGTTGTTAACTTTCGGAGCAGTTTGGCCAACTGGTTTTTGGAACAAATCATTAGGGCAGAGAACCATTTGTTAAATTACTTAAATCCCACCACTGGTTAGGTCGGTGTTGAGCAAATGGCTCGACGGGATGAATTCTGCTTCCCAATTATGGTCGTAAACCAAAGACTGTACTTTGACACGACTACGTCACCCTCTCGGTAGCTTTTTCCTCTGCTTTTTCTTCTGTGATACTAAGCGGAAATCTGTTCGCCATGGTGTTTGTTTATTTTCCAAATCTGGCTTTTAAAGGGCTTGTTCGCACATTATGCTTAATCACTTTGAAATACCTAGTTAACCTTGTTAGCTGGGGGGGTTTTTTCTTCCCCCTGTTACACCAGCTCAGCCTCCTGGGTGTGTTTAGAATTCAGTATATAGCAGGAAGCCAGGCGATAGGCAAATCCAGTTACAAGGTTAAGCATCATCTGCCAATACTGGTAGTCCTGTATTGAAGTTCGCTTAGTGACTGTTTGGAAGTTACAACAGCTCTGAAGAAAGTGGTTTATGGGCAGGGGTGAAATCCAGCAGGTTCTGACAGGTTCTGGAGAACCGGTAGCGGAAATTTTGAGCAGTTCGGCGAACCGGCAAATACCACCTCTGTCTGACCTCAGAGTGGGGTGGAAATGAGGATTTTCCAGGATCCTTCCCTCTGGAGTGGGGTGGGAATGGAGATTTTGCAGTATCCTTCCCCTGGAGTGGGGCGAGAATGGAGATTTTGCAGTATCCTTCCCCCTGTAGTGTGTTGGGAATGGAGATTTTACAGTATCCTTCCCCTGGAGTGGGGTGGGAATGGAGATTTTGCAGTATCCTTCCCCCTGTAGTGGGGTGGGAATGGAGATTTTACAGTATCCTTCCCCTGGAGTGGGGTGGGAATGGAGATTTTGCAGTATCCTTCCCCTGGAGTGGGGTGGGAATGGAGATTTTGCAATATCCTTCCCCCTGGAGTGGGGTGGGAATGGAGATTTTGCAGTATCCTCCTGGAGTGGGGAGGGAATGGAGATTTTGCAGTATCCTTCCCCTGCCATGCCCACCAAGCCACGCCCACAGAACTGGTAGTAAAAAAAAATTGGATTTCACCGCTGCTTATCGGCGTTTTCCAAGTGTGGAAAATGGTCCCGAGTCATTTTTTTTTCAGTGCCGTTTTTAACTTCGAACGTTCGCTTAAGCGAACTGCTATAAGTCAAGGACTACCTTTAATTGTGCCTGTGTGTATGGACTCTGTAACGGCGTTGACCAACCTTAGAACTTTTAAGATGCATGGACTTCCTCTCCCAGAGGCCGAGTAATACAGATATATGGCATGAATGCAACCAGGTATTTTAAAGATCAATATAGTTATGTTTTTGTGGACAACAGATTCTTCCTTACAAGACGGATGGGAATCTGGGATTCTTTGATCCTGCTGTGGGTATTCTCAGAAAGTGGACATAAAATGGAAACCTTGGGGGATAGAAAGAGTGCAGAGAAGAGCAACAAAGAGGATGAGGGGGCTGGAGGCTAAAACATAGGAAGAACGGTTGCAGGAACTGGGTATGTCTAGTTTAATGAAGAGAAGGACTAGGGGAGACATGATAGCAGTCTTCCAATATCTCAGGGGCTGCCCCAAGGAAGAGGGAGTCAAACTATTCTCCAAAGCACCCGAGGGTAGAAGAAGAAGCAACGGGTGGAAACTAATCAAGGAGAGAAGCAGCCTAGAACTAAGGAGAAATTTCCTGACAGTGAGAACAATTGATCAGTGGAACAGCTTGCCACTAGATGTTCCACACTGGAAGTTTTAAAGAAGAGATTGGATAACCATTTGTCTGAAATGGTATAGGGCAGTGATGGCGAACCTTTCTGCCATCACGTGCCAAAAGCGGGGGGAGCACGGAGGGGGAGGAGTTGCGCATGTGCCCACACCCATAATTCAATGCACCCTGCTCCTGCCCCCCCGTGCATGTGCGCATGAACCCCCTGCACTCCCCCCCACTTTTGGCACGCGATGGAACGGTAGGCCCGTTTTTTGCCCTCCCCAGACTCCAGAGGCTTTCCTGGGGAGGGCGAAAATGGCCTTCCCCACCCCCCGGAGGCCTTCCGGAGGCTGGAAACGGCCCGTTTCTTGACTTCTGGTGGGACCAAAAGGCCCGTTTTTCACTCTCCCCAGGCTCCAGAGCCTTTCTAGGAACCTGGGGAGGGCGAAAGTGGCCTTCCCAACCCCCCCGGAGGCTGGAAACAGCCTGTTCCCCGACTTCCAGTGGGCCCGGAAGGTCTGGAAATCAGCTGGTACGCACCGGAGCTGAACTAGGGCAACGCTCGCGTGCCCACTGATATGAGGTGGCACATGTGCCATAGGTTCGCCATCTCGGGTATAGGGTTTCCTGCCTGAGCAGGGGGTTGGGCTAGAAGACCTCCAAGGACCCTTCCAACTTTGTTATTCTATTCTATCGTAGAATCAATTACAGGTAGCCCTCGACTTCCAGCCATTCGTTTAGTGACCTTCCAGAGTTACAACAGCACTGAAAAAAAAAGCTGACTTCTAACCAGTTCCTTGCAAGTGCAACCATTTGCCGGATCCCCCACATTCCGGGTGCTGGGCAACTAGCCTGTGCTGGTAGTCCTTGACTTAACAATAGTTCGCTTACAAAATTACAACGGCATAGAAAAATGTGGACTTATGACCGTTTTTTACAATGAAGACCTTTGGGGCATCCCCATGGTCATGTGATCAAAACTCAGTCTCTTGACCACTGGCTCCTATTTACGACCGCTGCAGTGCCCCCTGTCACTAGGATCCCCCTTTCCGACCTTCTGACAAGCTAAATCAATAGTGGAAGTCGGATTCACTTAAAACACCGGGTTACTAACTTACCAACTGCAGTGATTCACTTAATGACTGCAGCCAAGAAGGTCAGAAACAGGGCAAAACTCCCTTTACAAAAGTCTCACTTAACAACTGAAACGTTGGGCTCCATGGTGGACGTAAATCGAGGACTATTTGTATTTATGGTGGTTACGGCATCCCCAGCCAGTTTCCAACAAGCCAAGTTAACGGGGGAAAGACAGATTCGCTTAATCATGGCGTAATTTACTTAACAACGGCAGTGATTCGCTCAATAACCGTGGCAAAAATGTCATTCAATGAGGCCCAATTCACTTACGAAACTGCCTTGCTTAGCAATGGAAAGTCTGGTTTCAATTCTGGTCATAAATCAAGGACCTGTTTAGCAATGTATGTCTGTCATTTTCTTTGGCTCCCCCTCCTGGAGCAGGTTGCTTACTACACCTCTTCATCCTTTGCAGAGGGAGCATCCTTCCTTAAGTTAGTACCTGGCCCATCATTCTTACTTCCAGAGAAAGTTTCTGGTCTCCGTGTGGATATGATTGATAACAAACACGTGGCAGAAAGCCGACACTTCGCTTTGAAACAAACCAGCTCTCCATTTCATAGAATCATAGAGAGGTTTGGAAAGGGATCTTAAGCGGTCATCTAGTCTAACCCCCCCGGCCCAGTGTGAGAATCTGCTAAAGTTTAAACCTACAGCCATTTAACGTCTGCTTAAACACTTGGCCGGTCTGACTCATTGCAAAAACAGCTTTTACAGCTAAACAACATCCTCCTGTAAAGGGTAATGTTATCTAAGTATAGAATTTCAGGTTGGAGCAAAACCTTGGAGATCGTCTAGTCCCGTGATGGTGAACCTATGGCATGCGTGCCACAGGTGGCACACGGAGCCGTATCTGTGGGCATGCAAGCGTTGCCCTAGCTCAGCTCCAGTGCACCAGCCAGCTGATTTTCGGGCCTTCCGGAAGTCAGGAAACGGGCTGTTTCTGGGCTCTAGAGGGCCTCCGGGGGGGTGGGGAAGGCTGTTTTTGCGCTCCCCAGGCTCCTAGAAAGGCTCTGGAACCTGGGGAGGGCGAAAAATGGGCCTTCTGGTCCCACCGGAGGTTGGTAAATGGGCCATTTCCGGCCCCCGGAGGGCCTCCAGGGTGGTAGGGAAGGCTGTTTTTGCCCTCCCCAGGCTCCAAGAAAGCCTCTGGAACCTGGGGAGGGCGAAAAATGGACCTATTAGGCCCACTGTGCCATTGCGTGCCAAAAGCAGGGGGAGCGCGGATGGGTGTGTGTGTATGCGCGGGGGGCCGAGGCACATTGAATTATGGGTGTGGGCACATGCATGACCCCCCCCGCGCTACCCCCCGCTTTTGGCACGCGACGGCAAAAAGGTTCGCCCTCACTGATCTAGTTTAACCCCTGCCGGCCCAGTGCAGGGATCTTATACAGGTAGTCCTCGACCTTACAACCACAATTGAGCCCAACATTTATGTTGCTAAGTGAGAAATGTGTTAAAAAAAATGTGTGGCCCCATTTCACGACATGTCCTGCCACGTTATGTTAAGCGAATCGCTGCAGTTGTTAAATGAGTAAGACGGTTCTTAAGCGAATCTGGCATCCCCGTTTGTAAACAGTTTATCCCCTGATGCTCGGGATACGGCAACTGTCATAAATGTGAGTCGGTGGTCAAGCATCCGAACGTAAATCACGTGACCGTGGGGTGGGGGGGTGTTGCAACGGTCGTAAGTGTGGACACGGGTCTTTTTTTTTGAGGGCTGTTGTAACTTGTTGTAAATGGAGGATTACCTGTACAATACTATACTTTGGTTTTGCTTATTAGAGGATTTGTATTCTCATGTTGGCCTTTCTCCCTATGCTGAGGGAGGGGAGGGCACCAGTGATGGGTTTCAAATTTTTTTTACTACCAGTTCTGTGGGTGTGGCTTGGTGGGCGTGGCAGGGGAAAGATACTGTAAAATCTCCATTCCCTCCCCAATCCAGGGGAAGGATCCTGCAAAATCCCCATTTCCTCCCCATCAGCTGGGACTTGGGAGGCAGAGAATAGATGATAGTCAGAATTTTTTTTACTACCGGTTCTCCGAACTACTCAAAATTTCCGCTACCGGTTCTCCAGAACTGGTCAGAACCTGCCGAAAAACCCACCTCTGGAGGGGAAACCCCCCCCCCTTAAAATGGCACCTCTCCTCTTCAGGAGGAGAGATACCCAAGGGGGGAACCCCAAGATTTGCCAGAGGATAAAATCATTTTTTTTTTTTTTTGCAAAGAAATCAATAACAAAGGGAATTTTGAAGCCGCGGAGGTGCCAGGGGAAGGAACAAAAGGGAAATTTTGACTTGATCCAAATCAACTGTATGGATCACGACCGCTTTGGGTTCTGGCTTTAGTAAAACAATAATCTGATCCAAAAGGATTCCTCCCCTCTCCCCCTCACATAACCTGCCCCCCCCATAGATGAAACAAAGTAGATTTTATAACAGTTTATCTTCCCAGCCACCTGTACTGTTTAAGTGATGGAGTGTTTTCTCTTCCCCCTCATTTGCATAACTGCTAAAATGTACATTTCCCCAGATTTTTTTTTTTTTTAAAAAAATGCAAATCAGGCCGCTTTTCTTATGTGATAAATGTTTCAGCGCAAGTTCTTCTAGTATAAACGTTATTTTTTTTTAAAAAAAATAAAATAAAATAAACACACACACATACAAACTAACAGCTGCTGTTTACAGGCAGCCTACCTTTCTTTCGCTGAATTTGGTTTCATTCGGATGCCAGCAGCCAGCCTGGGTGTGAAAACTGATAGGGCCTGTGCAAACTCTCCCCACCCCCCAGGGAAATAATTGTTTTAGCCCCCCACCCCCTCTTCACACCTCAGCCTTTGTTTTATATCCTACTGGCGTAGGGTTTTTCAAAGCAAATAAAGCGAGAACTCCTAAGAAACTTGGTGAATTCGGGTCGTCCTCGACTTACAACCGCAATGGAGCTCAGCCGTTTCTGTCCCTAAGCGAGAGACTTGTTAAGTGAGCTTTGCCCCCATTTTACGATTCACTTTTGCTAAGTGAATCCTGGCGGTTGTTAAGTGAGTAACCTGGTTGTTAAGTGAATCCGGCTTCCCCATTGACTTTTGCTTGTCAGAAAGTTGCAAAAGGGGATCACATGACACACACACCCCTCCCCCGGGACCAGCGGTGAAATCTGACCGGATCTGTCTGGTTCGCGCGAACTGGTAGCGCCGGCGGCGGGAGGCTCCTCCCACCTGCCGGAACGTCATTGCGTCCTGTTTTTTACCCTCTGCGCCTACGCAGAAGAGGTGCATAGTGCGCTCCAACCGGTAGCAAAGGTAAGCGGATTTCACCGCTGCCCGGGACATTGCCACTGTCATAAATAGGAGTCAGTTGCCAAGCTGCCTGAATTTTAATCACATGACCGTGGGGGTTTGTGGCAACGGTCGTAAGTGTGAAAAATGGCCACAAGTCATTTTTTCCAGTGCCGTTGTAGCTTTGAATGGTCGTTAAATGGAACTGTTGTAAGTGGAGGACTACCTGTAATATGAACAGCTGGTAGAGACAGCGGTATAGGCATAAAAGAAAAGAAAAGAGATGAGATGAGATGGCTACAGTGGTGTTACCAGTTCTACACGTTTGTAAAAAAAAAAACAGAGCTTTGATTGTATCACCATGGTTGCCATATTGATGTTTTAGAAATTATAACCTGGGTAGAGCCCTCTGCTGGAAATGTACGTGCCTCCGGTTTTTAATCTCCGATAATACCTTTCATTGTGTTTGTACACAATATGTGAACTAGAACAGAGCAGAACAAAATAGAATAGAGAAGAAATAATAATAGAATAGAATAATGAAGGAATTATAATAAAGTGGAATAGAATAGAATAGAAATAAGAATAGAAATAGGGATACTGATAGGATAGGATAGAATATAGAATAGAATAGAATAATGAAGAAATAATAATAGAACAGAATAGAATAGAATGGAATGGAATGGAATAGAATAGAATAGAATAGAAATTAGGAATGGAATGGAATGGAATGGAATGGAATGGAATGGAATGGAATAGAATAGAATAGAATAGAATAGAATAGAATAGAAAATTAGAATTAGAATTAGAATTAGAATTAGAATTAGAATTAGAATTAGAATTAGAATGGAATGGAATGGAATAGAGAATAGAATTAAATAGAATAAAATAGAACAGAACAGAATAGAATAGAATAGAATAATGAAGAAATAATAATAGAACAGAACAGGAATAGAATATGGAATAATAAGTCATCGTAAGTCAAGGACTACCTGTAAAGTATGCTGCAGATGAACTGGTTTGTCCGGAGAGCACAGGGCTGTGTGTCTGGATTGGGCTCCGTGTCCAGTCAGTCCCCGCTAATGGTCTGTTCTGCTTCTCCAGTAGGGTCCTTCCTGTACTCGGAAGGGGGGGCAGAGAGAACAGCCAGTGAGACCCCCCAGGCATCAAAAGGTCAGTGGACATCCCTTCCCCCCCCTCCACCTCTCCTCTAGTATGACAAAGGCTCAGCTGCCTGCTATGGCAGCTTCCCCCATTATCAGCAAAGAGACCGGCCTCCCTCCCTACCAAAGGCAAATCCGAACATTTTCATCCATGGGGGGGACACAAATAAACTGAAAAGCAAATTAGTTCCCGGAATTCCTTACAACCCCCTTGCATCTCCTTAAATCCTGCTTGAGCAGGGGCAGGGTTGGAATAGAAGACCTCCAAGGTCCCTTCCAACTCTTATTATTCTATGTCTTTAAGGTCTCTTCCATTTCTGTTATTCCGGTTCAAGACAACGCCAGGATAATATGGCAAAATGAGTGGCTTCTAAAGCAGCGTTTCTCAACCTTGGCTGTTTTAAAACCTGGCTGGGGAATTCTGGGTGTTGAAGTCCACAGGGTCTTCAAATGGTCAAGGTTGGGAAACCTTGCTACAGAGAGGGGTGGGCATCAAAAATTTAAGCAAGGGGTTCTTTGCCCGGTTGCTGGGTGGGCGTGGCCATGCTGGGCGTGGCCTTTTTTTTTTTTTAATTGCTTTATATGCCGCTCTTCTCCGGAGACTCGGGGCGGCTTACAATGCGTTAAGCAATAGCCTTCATCCTTTTGTATATTTATACAAAGTCAGTTTATTGCCCCCACAAACTGGGTCCTCAAT
The DNA here is from genome assembly GCF_029215685.1 of Pituophis catenifer annectens. Classification (NCBI taxonomy): domain Eukaryota; kingdom Metazoa; phylum Chordata; class Lepidosauria; order Squamata; family Colubridae; genus Pituophis; species Pituophis catenifer. The sequence goes on from NW_027256890.1 coordinate 23,511,026, forward strand.
TTACCTACCTTAGAAAGGATGGAAGGCTGAGTCAACCTTGAGCCTGACGAGATTCGAACTTGCAGTAATTGCAGGCAGCTGGTATTAATCACAATGCTATCAGTCTGCTGAGCCACCAGGCCCTTTTTGGCCTCCTGCAGTACGACGGTGTGTATTTCGTGGTGCAGGAGGCCTCCCCAGGTTCCGGAGGTTTTTCTTGAGCCTCCGGGAGGGCGAAAACGGCTTCCCCAGGCTCCGGAGGCCCTCTAGAGGCCGGAAACTCGCCCGTTTCCAGCCTTCCTGAACTTCCGGTAGGCCTGTTTTTCGCCCTCCCTGAGCCTCCACGTGCAACCTGCAATCCAAAACAGGCCGCGTGGGGACTCCTGGGAGGGGCCGGGCAGGGTGGGCGGGGCCAGCCAGGAGTGGGATTTGGGGGTTCTCCAAACTGCACAGAATCTTAGCTAGAGGTTCTCCCGAACCCCTGCGAACCCCCAGGGGCCCACCCCTGGCTACAGGGCAGGGAGGCTTTGTCGATTGACAAATACTTTACTTTTCAGTGTTTAAACTGGAGACGAACCAGAAGATAGTAGGTTTTGCCTCTGGAAAAGGGGTGGCAGGCACACGACCTATCTCAGATTTGCCCATGAAAAAGGGGTGGCACCACATCAACATTCAAGCAAACTCCTTTTTTTTTTTCTTTATGCCTTTTGATTTTTTGCTCAGGAGTAACTTGTTCGTGTCACCTTGGAGAGTTTTCTCACTCCAAACTCCGGCTTTGGGATTTCCAGGTGGTCTCCCATCCAGTCCAAGGACTGAGGAGCAAAGTCCTGGCTCTGCTTAACTTTTAGTGAAGTTGCCACCTCCATATACCTCCTTTTGAATGGGGATTTCCAGTGGAGCCTGGAGCTTTTGGGGCACCGTGGACTAGAGGCATGATAAAGGGTGGCTGAATTCTCACCCGCTGCTTAAGCAGGCCGATGGAGAAATGCCGGTTGTCGTCTTGGTTAGTTGTGGTGCGTCCGTCCTGTTGCGTTTGATTTGTTACGATGCGGCGGGTTGTGCGTTGCAGAAAACGGCTTATTTCCGTCATTCAGGCTAAACGTGTTGTGCGAATGCAAATGTCGCGAGGTTGCAAGTAAATTCTACTTGGGAGTAAGTGGGGGAGCTGATGCCGAAACGGAGGAGAAACTCAACGCTAGAAACTCGAAGAAGAACCGGGAGTAAAAAAAATGCTAAAAAAGTTAAAAAAAAATAAAATAAAGTTCCGACGATCCGCTGAGTGACACGCGATCGTCGGAACTTTTTTTAAGAAAACTTTTTAAAGCATTTTTAACTACCCAGTTCCATGTCGAAGCTGAAATCCACAGACACTGGCTGGGGAATTCTGGGAGCTGAAGTCCACAGCTGCTATTAAAAATGGACAAGTTGAAATCCACAAGTTTGAACTCCAGAAAGTCTTAAAGCGGACAAGGTTAAAAACAAAAAAACCCCCATTGCTTTGATGTTTACACCTCTTGTGTGTTCTGAGATTTCTGGATTTCCCAGGACTGAGATAGCAAAAGGTGCTGGCGATGATACTTTTAAAATATTTTAAGTCGTCTTTCTTTCCATATTCTCTCTACTCTGCAAGGATGAATTGGAGGCTCTGTTTTATATGCCTCGGGTTTCAAGTTTTAATCTTCCTCATTTCAGGTAGGACGAAAGGTGTGTGTGTGTGGGGGGGGAACCTGCTCTGAAATTCTGGAGAGTAGCGGGTAGGATGGCTAACTAAGTCAGCCCCCTGTGGTTATAATAGAATGAACTCTTTTCTAATCCATGAGGACTAGAGCCTTGTTTCCCTTTAGGCCCAGCGCAGCAGGGCAAGTTCTGTGTACAGTGGTTCAGTTCCAAATTGGCTGCTGGTTTGTGTAAGGTGATGTCTAAGGATGTGTGTGTGTGTGTGGGTCTTCCTTTGTCCCATTTGTGTTACCCAGGTTGCTCTCCTTTGTATTACACCTTTTTACCGACTGCATATTTTAAATCTGGGTTAATGAGGTTTTGGAAGGAGGTTTAATGTGTGTATGAATCATCCCCAAAACTGTTTCCGCCCAGCACCATTGATAAGGTAAAACATAAAGTTAATCTTGGTGGAAGCCTTCCTTGGTTTGATGTTTTGTAGTTTTGGGAAAAACTCAGATACAGATTAACGGGAGTTGGAAGGGACCTTGGAGGTCATCCAGTCCAACCCCCCGCCCAAGCAGGAGACCCTACACCATTTCTGACAGGTGGCAGTCCAATCTCTTCTTGAAAGCCTCCAGTGATGGAGCAACCACAACTTCCGATGGCAACTTCTGTTCCATTGGTTGGAAGGGACCTTGGAGGTCATCTAGTCCAACGCAAGCAGGAGACCCTACACCATTTCTGACAGATGGCTGTCCAGTCTCTTCTTGAAAGCCTCCAGTAATGAAGCTTCTGAAGGCAATTTCTGTTCCAGGGTTGATTGTTCTCACTGTCAGAAAATGTCTCCTTATTTCCAGATTGAATCTCTCCTGGATAGGTTTCCATCCATTATTCCTTGACTGGCCTGCTTTGGAAAATAGCTTGGCCCCCTTTCTCCTCTCTGGGGCAGCCCCTCAAATATTGGAAGACTGCTCTCCTGTCTCCCCTGGTCCTTCTCTTCCCTAGACTAGCCATGCCCAGTTCCTGCAACCGTTCATTGTATGTTTTAGTCTCCAGTCCCCTAATCATCCCTTCCAACACACTTTTCAGTTCAATCATGATGGAAGGGACCTTGGAGGTCATCTAGTCCAACCCCCCCTGCCCAAGCAGGAGACCCTACACCATTTTTGACAGAGGGCAGTCCAGTCTCTTCTTGAAAGTCTCCAGTGATGAAGCTCCCACAACTTCTGAAGGCAACTTCTCTTCCATGAGTTGATTCAGGAAATTCCTCCTTATTTCCAGGTTGAATCTCTCCTTCATCAATTTCCATCCATTCTTCCTTGTCTGGCCTTCGGGTGCTTTGGAAAATAGCTGGACCCCCTTCCTCCTCTCTGGGGCAGCCCCTCAAATATTGGAAGATGCTATCCTGTCTCTCCTGGTCCTTCTCTTCACTAGACCAGCCATGCCCAGTTCCTGCAACCGTTCATCGTATGTTTGAGCCTCCAGTCCCCTAATCCTCTTGGTTGCCCTTCTCTGCACTCTTTCTAGAGTCTCAACCTCTTTTTATAATGTGGTGATCAAAACTGGATGCAGGACTCTAGGTATAGTAGTAGTCTACACCTAGATGTTTAGTCCGTTTTTGGTTCTACGCATGCAGTTCTCAAGTGCGATCAGTTCAGCGATCAAATGCAGATACAGGCAGTCCTTGACTTATGACTATTCGTTTAGCAACCGTTCGAAGTTACAATGGCACTGAAAAAAGTGACTTACACCAAGTCCTCACGCTTATAAACGGTGCAGCATTCCCACGGTCACGCGATTGAAGGGTGGGAGCTTGGCACTTAGAATGGGTGCGTTGCAGCCTCCGGAGTTATGCGATTGCCATTTGCGACTTTCCAAGCCAGCTTCCAAGAATGGGGGAAACCCAGCTTTGCTTAACAACCGCATGATTCGCTTAACAACTGCATTGGGGGTGTTACTTGGAACCCCGATACAGTGATTCTCTGAATAACCATGATAAAAACAGACATAAAATCTGGCGCAACTCTTTTTAACAACCCACTTGTTTTAACCAGATGGAAATTCTGGTTCCAATTGTGGTCGTAAGTCGAGGACTGTCTAACTCAGACTGGGCTGCTTCCTCCTTGCTTCTTCCTGATCCTCTCTCTCCTGATTCTTTAGTCCCAACTTACAACAGTTCATTTAATGAACCGTTCAAAGTTACAGTGGCACTGGGGAAAAAAATGACTTAGGACCGTTTTTCCACACTTACGACTGGTGCAGCATCTCCCCCTAGTCATGTGATCAAAATTGGCAACTGGTTCGTATTTATGACGGTCGTAGCATCCCCTGGGGTCATGCGATCCCTTTTTGCGATCTTCTGACAAGCAAAGCCAATGAGGAAGCCAGATTCACTTAACAACCGTGCTACTAACTGAACAATGGCAGTGATTCATTTAACAGCTGTGGCAAGAAAGCTCGTAAGGTGGGGCAAAACTCACTGAAGAAGTGTCCCGTTTAACAACATAGATTTTGGGCTGGATTATGGTCGTAAATTGAGGATTGCCTGTATTGGTGTGTATCTCGGCCCAAGATGCATAAACAGCTGCATCAACAGAGGGATAGAATCAAGATCATGTGAAGTGTTAATGCCACTTTATAAGGCCTTGGGAAGGCCACACTTTGGAATACGGCATCCAGTTTTGGTCAAAAAAGATATGGAGACTCTGGAAAGAGAGCAGAGAAGAGCAACGAAGATGGTTAGGGGACTGGAGGCTAAAACATAGGAAGAACGGTTGCAGGAACTGGGTATGTCTAGTTTAATGAAGAGAAGGACCAGGGGTGACATGATAGCAGTCTTCCGATATCTCAGGGGCTGCCCCATAGAAGAGGGAGTCAAGCTGTTCTCCAAAGCACTTGAGGGCAGGACAAGAAGCAACGGGTGGAAACTAATCAAGGAGAGAAGCAACTTAGAAGTAAGGAGAAATTTCCTGACAGTTAGGACAATTAATCAGTGGAACAGCTTGCCACCAGAAGTTGTGAATGCTCCAACACAGGAAGTTTTTAAGAAGATGTTGGATAATCATTTACCTGAAATGGTGTAGGGTTTCCTGCCTAAGGAGGGGGCTGGACTAGAAGACCTCCAAGGTCCCTTCCAACTCTGTTATTCTCTTCTCTTCTCTTCTCTTCTCTTCTCTTCTCTTCTCTTCTCTTCTCTTCTCTTCTCTTCTCTTCTCTTCTCTTCTCTTCTCTTCTCTTCTCTTCTCTTCCCTTCCCTTCCCTTCCCTTCCCTTCCCTTCCATTCCATTCCATTCCATTCCATTCCTAATTTCTATTCTATTCTATTCTATTCTATTCTATTCTATTCTATTCTATTCTATTCTATTCTATTCTATTCTATTCTATTCTATTCTATTCTAAAGATTGAACCACGCTCGCCCCGTAGCCTGGCGTACGTCCACAGAGCAGGGGCTCGCGAGAGGCTCTTGCCGTCTGAAGCAACACCCTGCATGTGACACTCACACTGTGCGCGGGTCCCCTCTCCCTGCCAGCTGTGCGGAGCGTGAAATATCGCAGCCTTAATATTTAATTACAAAGCAAGCAATTAATACTCTCCATCCGGGGAGGGTGGCAGAGAGACGCCCTGGGAATGTTAGCATTAATGAGGCATTCAGTACAAATAAGATGCCGTTAATATACCAAAGGCTGTGATTGATCTGGATTGCAAGCAGCGTCGTGCAATGGGGTGTGTGTGTGTCAGTAGGTCAGCGGACAAGGGCATAAAGTACCAAAACCAGCCTATCGTTTTGAAATGATTCCTTCGTTGTAGCTGTGCGGTCTCTTTCTGCACCAGTGCCAGGGTAGGAAAGACGAATTTCATCTTGGGATTTATTTTATCCATTCCTTCCTTCCCCCCCATCCCAAATCTTTAAGGAAAGAACGGATCGCAACACCTCCAACCTATTTAAATTTAACTTAAAAATTCCATGGAAGTTTGTGTCATTCAAAAAAACAACAACACAAAACCAAGCATTGGGCCAAGCTGACCGTCCCTGATGCCCAGCTCACGTTTCACTTGATCGTGTTTGGTGGATTTTTGATTCAATTTTAACTGCTGGCCGCCATCTTGGCCCAGCGATCCTGAGCCAGTGAGCAACAATTAAAAAAAAAAAAGTAAATATCACGATAAAATAAATAAATACTCAGCGGGAATAAAGCAAAAAAAAAAAATCAATTTAATATCTAGACAGCGTCGCCCTTGAATTGCAGAAACAAAAGCCAGGAATTACGCCAGTTTTGTGTCGCTGAAAATTACACGGTAGCACAAATGTTTCACAACCTTGGCAACGGTTAAGGTGGGGGGTCCTCAACGCCAGAATCCTCCAGCCAACCGTGCTGAAATCTTCAAGCTGCTAAGATTGAGACACACCGGTGTAGTATTTTGTAGTATTCTGCCTCCATGGAGGCAGAGGTGAAATCCAGCAGGTTCTGACTGGTTCTGGAGAACTGGTAGCGGAAATTTTGAGTAGTTTGGAGAACCGGCAAATACCACCTCTGGCTGGCCCCAGAGCGGGGTGGGAATGAGATTTTGCAATATCCTTTCCCCAGGAATGGAGATTTTGAAGTATCCTTCCCCTGCCACGCCCACCAAGCCACGCCCACAGAACCGGTAGTAAAAAAAATTGGATTTCACCACTGCAATGGAGGCTTAGTATGTACAACGTGGAGAACTCGGGGCTCCCTATTGTTCAGATTGGGAGCAAAGTCGTTTCCTAATGAGGATGGAGGGTTAGTTCTCCGAGCTTGTGGGTTGGTTTCTGAATGTTTCATTACCAGGCTTGGTAACATCTTCAGCGTTGGTAAGGGTGGGATTGAAAAATTTTAGCAACCGGTTCTCTGCCCTGTGGCTGGGTGGGTGTGGCTGTGGGAGCGTGGCCTACTCTGCCTCCTGCAACAAGGCGGGGAACGGCGACGACGATACGTTTTCGCCCTCCCCAGGCTCCGGAGGCTTTTCTCGAGCCTCCGGGAGGGTGAAAATGGCCTCCCCCCAACCCCCTGGAGGCCCTCTGGAGGCCAGAAACATCCTGTTTCCCTACTTCTGGTGGACCCAGAAGGCCCGAAAACTGGTGCGTGCATGCGTGCCGGAGCTGACCTCACATGCCCACCAATATGACTCGGGCGTGCCACCTATGGCATGCGTGCCATAGGTTCGCCATCACGGCCCTACACCATTTCAGACAAGTGGCTGTCCAGTCTTTTCTTAAAAACCTCCAATGATGAAGCACCCACAACTTCTGGAGGGAAGCCATTCCAACTAGTTAATTGCTCTCACTGGCAGGAAATTTCTCTTTAATTCCAGGTTGCTTCTTTCCTTGGTTAGTTTCCACCCGTTGCTTCTTGTCCTGTTTTCAGGTGCTTTGGAGAATAGCCTGACTTCCTCTTCTTTGGGGCGGCCCCTGAGATATTGGAAGACTGCTATCCTGTCACCCTTAGTCCTTCTTTTCTCCAAACTAGCCATAACCAATTCCTGCAATCCTACGATAGTCTGTATTCTAAGCGTGTTATTGCATATCCTAATGGCTTCTAATCCCAGTTGGAATAAATTGTGCTTGCCTTTGTGTTGCTTTACTTAGGCATACCTGGAGGAAAGTTAAACGTACCTTCCTCTCCTAACAACATCCTGCTCCTTTTGGAAGTTTTAACGGGCTGCTGAGCATTGCACCCACGAGGACTAGCATCTTCGAACGGAGCCTTTCAATTCCATTAAGGACCGTTTAATCGCTCCAGTGCCACGCATCCTTTGTCTGGTTCAGCCCCGGGTGGTCTAGGGGGAAGAAACGATCCCACTGCGGTCCATGACGTTGTGCTTACTCGTCCCTGGCACCCAGAGGAAGACGTTTGAATGATGTAAACGGGAGTTAGATTCTGCAATGTTTACTTACTGGGAATTGTGTGTGTGTGTGAAAGAGAAAGTGGAGATATAGAATAGAATAGAATAGAATAAGAGAGTTGGAAGAGACCTTGGAGGTCTTCTAGTCCAACCCCCTGCTTAGGCAGAAAACCCTATACCATTTCAAAAAAATGGTTATCCAACCTCTTCTTCAAAACTTCCAGTGTTGGAGCATTCACAACTTCTGGAGGCAAGTTATTCCACTGATGAATTGTTCTCACTGTCAGGAAATTCCTCCTTAGTTCTAAGTTGCTTCTCTCCTTGATTAGTTTCCACCCATTGCTTCTTGTCCTGTCCTCAGGAGCTTTGGAGAATAGCTGGACTCCCTCTTCTTTGGGGCAGCCCGAGATATTGGAAGATTGCTATCATGTCTCCCCTACTCCTTCTTTTCATTAAACTAGACATACCCAGTTCCTGCAACCGTTCTCCGCCTGTTTTAGCCTCCAGTCCCCTCATCCTCTTGGTTGCTCTTCTCTGCACTCTTTCCAGAGTCTCCAAATCTTTGAGTGTGTTGAAAAGGCAAGGTAAAACAGAACTTGGGATTTCCCCGGGTGCTGCCCATCCACTCACCCAAAGAAAAAAAAATCCCTCCCACTTCAGTTTGATATACTGATTTTGCTTTCATGCTTTGCATAGCCCTTACCACTCCTCCTGCCCTCCCCATACCCCTTGCAGTAAAAGGACATGCGCATCCTTGGCTTGTTGCTATGCCAACTGCGTACTGGGATGCGGGTTGTGCCAATCCCCCCAGGAATGGCAACGGGCATTAATTGTCCTGAAGTCTCCAGTTGATGAGCTAATGACTAAAGCTGCCACTGGTGCCAAAGGGGAGCCTCGGGAGCAGCTGCTGACACAGAAGCACCTTGGTGCCAATCACAGTTATGCAGCTGGAGGTGAAGAGGGGCGAGACTCTGGGTGCGAAGCCCCCGTGCATGCATGTGCAACGCGGAGGGTGGGGACACAACACATATCAGTGAGTTTTCCTCATAGGTGGCAGTTGAGCTGGACTGACGACACATAGATACAGGTAGTCCTCGACTTACGACCACAATTGTGCCCAAAACTTTCTGTGGCTGAGTGAGACATTCTTTAAGGAAGTTTGTTAAGGAAGTTTTGTCCCATTTTGGACTGCTGATCCAGTTCTACACAGAAATGATTGAGTCTGTCATCTGCACCTCTATAACTGTCTGGTTTGGTTCTGCAACCCAACAAGACAGACAGAGACTTCAGAGGAGCATTAGAACGGCAGAAAAAAACATGGCTACCAACCTGCCTTCCACGGAGGACCTGGATACTGCACGAGTCAAAAAGAGGGCTGGGAAAATATTTACAGACCTTTCGCATCCTGGACATCAACTGTTTCAACACCTACCCTCAAAACGACGCTATAGAGCACTGCACACCAGAACAGCCAGACACAAGGACAGTTTTTTCCCAAACACCATTTCTCTGCTAAACAAATAATTCCCACAACACTGTCAAACTATTCACTAAGCCTGCATTACTATTATTCTTCTCTTCCTTACTAGTATCTATCTCTTCCCACTTGTGACTGTATGACTATAACTGTTGCTGGTATCCTTCCGACAGGGTCTTATTTTCGGGGAAACACGGTAGTACAAGATGAATTCTGAGCAACCTGAGTAATAACACTCTATAAAGCCTTAGTAAGGCCACACTTAGAATATGGCATCCAGTTTTGGTCCCCACATGATAAAAAAGAGGTTGAGACTCTAGAAAAAGTGCAGAGAAGAGCAAGCAGGATGATGAGGGGACTGGAGGCTAAAACATACGATGAACGGTTGCAGGAACTGGGCCTGGCTGGTCCAGTGAAGAGAAGGACCAGGGGAGACAGGAGAGCCTCTTCCAATATTTGAGGGGCTGCCCCAGAGAGGAGGAAGGGGTCAAGCTATTTTCCAAGGCACCTGAAGGCCAGACAAGCAACAATGGGTGGAAACTGATCATGGAAATTGACCCCATGGAAGCATGGAGCCCGTTCAATAGCTGTTAAGTTCAGAATGCATTCTCCTGTCGTTTTGCTCTTAGACCTTTTTTTTTTTAACTGTTTTATCTGTATTTTAATGGTTCTGTTTTAATGATGTTGATTGTTTGGCTTTGTGGTTTCAGTCAAGTGCACTGCCCTGAGTTGCGAGCGTGTGAGAAGGGTGGCTTTTTAAATCAGGTAATTAAATACTAATGGCACCGCTCTGGGGGTGTATCCAGCAATTTAATCTGTCCTTCTGGTCCTGTTAGCTAGAGAAGCCCCCTCCTCAATAGATGTACGCAGGAAGGGAGGTTCCGCTTTTTAGAATTTGCTCCCCAGGGAGTTTGTTAACTTTCTGCAAACAAGGCCAATTTGTGTTATTTAAGAAGCCTTTGGTCTAAATCTGTGATGGCGAACCTATGGCACGCGTGCCAGAGGTGGCATGTGGAGCCATATTGGTGGGCATGCAAGCATTGCCCTAGTTCAGTGATGGCTAACCTTTTTGCTGTCACGTGCCAAAAGTGGGGGTTGCACAGGGAGGGTTGCGTGCATGCGTGCCCACACCTATAATTCAATGCCCCCCGCGCCCCGTCCCCCTGCTTTTGGCACGCGATGGCAAAAAGGTTACCGGTGGGCCTGGTAGGTTTGTTTTTTGCCCTTCCCAGGCTCCAGAGACTTTCTTGGAGCCTGGGGAGGGCGAAAACGGCCTTCCCCACCCCCCAGAGGCCGGAAATGGCCCGTTTCCCAACTGGAAGGCCCAAAAATCAGCTGGCTGGCGCATGCATGCGAGCTGGAGCCAAGCTAGGCCAACACTCACGTGCCTACAGATACGGCTCTGCGTGCCACCTGTGGCATGCGTGCTATAGGTTCGCCATCACAGTCCTAGCTCATCTCCATGCGCGCACCGGCCAGCTGATTTTCGGGCCTTCTGGGCCCACTGGAAGTCAGGAAACAGGCTGTTTCCAGCCTCTGGGGGTGGGGTGGGGAAGGCCGTTTTCGCCTTCCCCAGGCTCCTAGAAAGGCTCTAGAGCCTGGGGAGGGCGAAAAATGGGCTTGGAGTGAGATGGAGTCGATCTTCTTGGGAGGGAGGACAACTTTAAAAAATTCTCTTTAAAAACTAAAGAGAAACTTGTTTTTTTGTCTTGCCTTTTGGTGCTTTGGAAAATAAATTTATTTATTTATTTATTTAATTTATTGGTTCGATTTATATGCTGCTCTTCTCCGGAGACTCAGGGCGGCTTACAATGCGTTAAGCAATAGCCTTCATACTTTTTGTATATACCTGCTTAGTAGGGCTTTCGCCCCCCCCCCCAAGCGGTGTTTTGTTTTTATACAAAGTCAGCTTATTGCCCCCACAATCCGGGTCCTCATTTTACCTACCTCGGAAGGACGGAAGGCTGAGTCAACCTTGAGCCTGGTGAGATTTGAACTTGCAGTAATTGCAGGCAGCTGGTGCTAGTTAACAGCACTTTAGTCTGCTGCGCCACCAAGGTTCCCCCCCCCTCCTCTTCTTTGGGGCAGCCCCTCAAATACTGGAAGACTGCTATCATGTCACCCTCCTAGTCCTTCTTTTCTCTAGACTGTTTTTGTTGTTAGTTGCGATTGTGTCCGATCCATCGGGACCCCCATGGACAACGTTCCTCCAGGCCTTCCTGTCCTCTACCATCCTCCGGAGTCCATTTAAGCTCACGCCGACTGCTTCAGTGACTCCATCCAGCCACCTCGTTCTCTGCCATCCCCTTCTTCTTTTGCCCTCCATCGTTCCCAGCATTCGGCTCTTCCTTCCAGGGAGTCCTTCCTTCTCATTCGGTGGCCAAAGGATTTCTCTAGACTAGCCAAACTCAAATCCTGCAACCGTTCTTCATCTGTTTTAGCCTCCCAGCCAGCTGATCCATCTGATTCCGCAGCTGTGTGGGATTCAGTCGTACACCTACAGAGCCCTCGCACCCAATTTTGGGGTCACTGCCTCCTTGGCTAATGAACACTTGCTCCTCTATAAGGCCCATCGATTGTGTTCACACATTGTGTCCTGACCCAGGTTCTCGGATTAGGTTATTCTTCTGGCTTTGACTTCCATGCAAGGCTACAAAATAGTAGCACGTGTTGCAAACGAGGTTGCTAATTTGTACCTGAGCTGGACAAGCGTGTCCTGCAGGTAGCAATTGTGCTGCGTTAACCTGCATTTCGCAGGTTGTGTGAACCTCACTTGACAGATGCCGGCTTACAATCTAAGGGCCGAGGTTAGTCTGTAGCTCTACATGCAAACTGAGAACTCGCAGGGATGTTAAAATGGAAATTGGAAATCAAGAGCGCCGCGATTTGCATCTAGGTTGAATCTGGCAGGGTGGCATTTTCTGATCCTTTCCTACTAATTTACGCTTCGTTTTTGTTTACCTCTAGTTTAGATTTCTCACATCTTTGGCTGGGCATTTGTTTTTCCGTTTACATGGTGATGACCTTGGTTTTCTAAGCGGAAAGCAATAACATTTGTAGTGCATGTAGTTGAAAAAGAAATCTAATATCTCCGAAGTGAGCCGGGAAGCCTGAAGCGAAGAGACCTCCGGAGGCTGCTTACCCAGCAATCTGAGTGATGCTAATTGGTGAGAAAATACAACGGCTCTGTCAGCCCTTCAAGGTAGACCAGGCTAAGAGATCAAAGTTGTGAATGCCGAGGCTGCTTTTCCTCTCTGATCCTCAAGATCAGGGGTCTCCAACCTTGGCAACTTTAAGAATTGTGGGCTTCGACTCCCAGAATTCCTCAGCTAGCAAAAGCATTGTGGACTTCAAATCCCAGAATTCCTCAGCTAGCAAAAGCATTATGGACTTCAAATCCCAGAATTCTTCAGCCAGCAAAAGCATTGTGGACTTCGACTCCCAGAATTCCTCACTCAGCAAAGCATTGTGGACTCTGACTCTGGAGCCTGGGGAGAGCGAAAAACGGGCCTTCCGGTCCCACCGGAAGGTGACAAATGGGCCATTTTTGGTCTCCAGAGGGCCTCCGGGGGGTGGGGAAGGCTGTTTTCGGCCTCCCCAGACTCCTAGGAAGGCTCTGGAGCCTAGTGAGAGAGAAAAATGGGCCTACTGGCTTATCGCGTGCCAGGAGCACAGGAGTGGGGGGGGGTTCGCGTGCACATGCATAGGGGCGGGGTGCATAGAATTATGGGTGTGGGCCCCCCACCCCCCCCACCCCCCACCCCTCCTGGCACACGATGGCAAAAAGGTTAGCCATCACTGACAAAGAACATAGAATTTGGAAGGGACCCTGGAGGTCATCCAGTCCAACCCCCTGCCCGAGCAGGAGAGCCTCTCGACCATTTCAGACAAGTGGCTGTCCATTGTCTTCTCGAAAGCCTCCATAGCGCAGTCTGGGCCTCTGTTCTGGATGAACGCTCTTTGTAGGAAAATGCATCTGGTCTCAAAATGCAAGCGTCGTTCCTTTTCAGACAGCGCCTCTCTCTTGGCAGGATCTATCAAGAAACTGGGCAGCCACAACTACTCATTTTGCACCCACGCAGACAGAAATGAGTAGCATCGCTGATGGTGACAGGCGTTGATTGACAGTTCACCTTCAACTGGCATAGAAATAAGAGGTTTGCCGAGGATATGCGAACAACAGCGAGCGAAGCAAAAAAGGCAGCGCCGTCGGAGCGGTTTCGTGCCGTAGAAACTCTTTTCTCAGCGACCCTAACATTTTATTTATTTCTTAAATCTGTATGCCACCCGTCTCGTGTAACTCTTTAATTTAAAATGTAATTTAACAGGAGAGAAACAGAGAAACGGCTCATTCGCATGTATGCATGCTGGCAAAATTTCCCGCACATCCAGAATGTTGCTGAAGACCTTTTTTTTTTTTAAAAAAAAATGACTGCATCCGTTTTCAAAACAAAAGTAAGAAGCTTCCAGCCAACATAGTTTGTTGGGTTTCTTTCAGGGGTGAAATCAAGCAGGTTCTGGAGAACCGGTAGCGGAAATTTTGAGCAGTTCGGAGAACCGGCAAATATCACCTCCGTCTGGCCCCAGGAGTGGGGAGGGAATGGGGATTTTGCAGCATCCTTCCCCTGGAGTAGGGTGGGAATGGGGATTTTGCAATATTCTTCCCCCAGGAGTGGGGAGGGAATGGGGATTTTGCAGTATCCTTCCCCTGGAGTAGGGTGGGAAAAGGGATTTTGCAATATTCTTCCCCCAGGAGTGGGGAGGGAATGGGGATTTTGCAATATCCTTCCCCTGGAGTGGGGAGGGAATGGGGATTTTGCAGTATCCTTCCCCTGGAGTAGGGTGGGAATGGGGATTTTGCAGTATCCTTCCCCCAGGAGTGGGGAGGGAATGGGGATTTTGCAGTATCCTTCCCAAGCCACGCCCACCAAGCCACACCATGCCCACAGTAAAAAAAATTGGATTTTACTACTGGTTTCATTGTATTTTTACACCCCATAACTTTTAAAGTAGAAAGCTTGTGAAATTCAAGATAGTGGAGGCCTGACTCCATTGCCTACACCCGTGATGGTGAACCTGTAACACGTGTGCCACCTGTGCCATATCAGTGGGCACGCGAGCTTACCTCCGGCGCGCGTGCACATGCCAGCCAGCTGATTTTCGGGCCTTCTGGGCCCACCAGAAGTAGGGAAACAGGCTGTTTTCTGCCTCCGGAGGGCCTGCGGGGGTGGGGAAGGCCCGTTTTTTGCTCTCCCCAGGCTCCAAAGCCTCTCTAGGATGTGTGCCCCCCCCCCGAAAATGATCTTCCGGTTTCAGCTACTGAACTTCCGGTTTCAGCCAGCTACTCTTCCGGGTTTCTGCGACGATCAGCTGGCCGGCGCGCATGCTCACGCAGGAAAACGGAAGACCAGCCCTTCTAGTTTCCAGCACTGCCACGTGCAAAAAGATCAGCTGATCGTTGCGCACGCATGTGTGCCAGAAACCCGGAAGAGGAACAGGCGACGCTGCGTGTGCCAGGCGTCATGGCTCCGCGTGCCACTTCGTGCACGCGTGCCATAGGTTCGCCATCACGATTATTGACTTAGCCCATTTTCTGGCTTCGCCTCACATACAGTACCGTTAGTCCTCGACTTACGACCCCGATGGAGCCCAAAATTTCTGTTGCTAAGTGAGGCATTTGTTAATGCTCCATTTTACGACCTTCCTTGCCACGGTTGTTAAGCGAATCGCTGCCGTGGTTAAGTTAGTTAACCCGGTTGTTAAGGGAATCCGGCTTCCCCATTGACTTCATTTGTCGGAAGGGTGCAAAATTGAGTCAGTTGCCAAGTGTCTGGATCTTGATCAGGCGGCCATGGGGAGGCTGCAAAAGTCGTAAGTGTGAAAAAAGATCATAAACAAAACTTTTTTGGGGTTTGCAAAATCAGCGGCCTTTTCCGGCTGGCAGGCTGATACGATGCCCAAAAGCGACGTATAGAAATTTTCTGGTGTTATCTTTTGCAGCAAGGCTCTGGGAAAAAAATCTAGCTACTTTCAGCCAAGGGACGTTGTTCTCGTTCTCGTTGTTGTTTTTCCTAAAGATGCCTGAAAACAGCTTTTCTTGCCTGATGCAGAGTGACATAAACTTGTCACCCTCAGCTGAAGAGTCAGAGCTGTTTTATTTTTACTTGGACTCCTGCCAAAGGAGGAATTTAGTGCAGAATCATTATCATTTGTTCATTCATTTATTCATGTGGATCCAGCCGTTAAATTTTGCAGTTCATTATGTGGGAGTTTGCCATAATGTTGCCCTATCAAATATCACAGCTATCTAAGAGATCAAAGTATTTTCCTTAATCCTTCTTGGTCTGCAAACATTTCTTTGGAAATTGAGCTGGTAGACAGAACTGGCTCAGCTGCTTGCTTTTTTTTTTTAAAAAAAAAATAGGCTCTACGTTCTAACAACAGTTCAGAATCACCTTGAACCGCGAGATAGGCAGCAAATAAATTCGATAAACAAACAATAGAATAAACTTATTTTTTTCCCCTCCAGTTATCTCTTTCGATGCTGCCCTTCTACTTGGTTATCTTCATTTATGCCTTCTTTTAGGCAGCGAAATAACTTGTATTTTGCAGTCAAAGAATTTGAGACCTGCTTAATAGAGTTACTGAAAAAAAAAAAATTAAAGTGGTCTGGACCTGCTTAATCCTGGGATGGGAGACCAACAGGAAATCCCGGGAGTGGCAAACTGGGAAAGTTGAAAAAAATGTACAGTTGTATCCAGAAAGTAATCAAGGAAGTGGGTTTGACTCGCGGGAAATGTTTACTTCATTGGGTGGCAACCAACTGTAGCCAATTTAGAAAACTCTAATGGAACCTGGTTAGTGAAGGGATGGGAGACCACCAGGTGGAGGTTGGACTGGGGGGAAAGAATCCCAGAAGAAGACATGGCAACCTGGCTAAGAAATTGAGATGGACACACCGGAATGATTGCGCCAGCTCACGGTGTCCTTGGATCTCAGGAGAGGCGAGACGAAGGAAATTGCCCCAAGGCCTTGTCCATGGTCTTAACATGCCCAGATTTTGATTGATTATGGGCCTTCAGTTGGTGTTGACTCTTAGCCACCCCATAGATAGACTTTCTCTATAGGGCAATGGTGGCAAACCTTTTACTCACCGATTGCCGAACAGGTACGCGCATCTCCTCTCCCGGACGCTACACGCACAATTACACCATCTGCACCAATAGTGGGTTTCAAATCCCGGAGCTACTGGTTCGGTATTGTGAGCGCGTGGGCGCGCGGCGCTTCTGCGCATGCCCAGAGCGTTTTTGATGACGTCTGGGATGGGTGGGCGGAGCCTCCCGCCGCTGCCACTACCAGTTGGCCCAACCGGGGGCGAACCGGTAGCAACCCACCACTGATCTGCACGTGCGCACGGCTTTCGCGTCCCCCGTGCGCTGCGAGCACAACTGCACCATCTGCGCATGCACGTGGCTTCCGCGCGGCTCCCCCCATGCGCTGCGCACGCAATTGTACCATCTGTGCATGTGGTGTCTTTCGCGCGGCTCCCCCATGCGCTGCATGCGCAATTGCACTATCTGCGAAGGCCGAATCCGGCCTGTGATGTGGTCAGATCTGAGCCACGGGGTTGTCCTGGAAAATATAAGGGGCCAGCTCACATCGCTTCGGCCCGATCTATCAAATGCGAAAAGGAAACTTGCCAATAGTTTGGGGAGTAGCGTCAAGCTGGCCACACCCACCCAGTTGGCCGCGCCCCCCTGCCCCCCGCCCCCCTCGGAGGTCAACCACAGCCCTGACACAACCCTCAATGAAACTGAGTTTTACACCCCTGCCTTAGTAAACTACAGTAACGGTAACGGTAATGGAGTTGGAAGGGACCTTGTAGGTCATCTAGTCCAACCCCCTGCTCACGCAGGAGATCTGTGCAAGGGATTCGAACCGCCGAACTGCCGACCTTTCTGGTCGACCAGCTCAGCGTCTTAGTCCCTGTGGGTCTGCCTTGGAAGATAGCTTGCGGGCTTCAATTCAGCCCCATTGGTATGGCTCATCTGCGAACTGGGAACCATGACCCATCTCCACGGCGGGCGGCCATCGGTTTGATTTAACAGCTTGCGACTAGATTGCAACTGGAAGAAAAAAAAAAATGTGCAAAGCGTAAATCAGTCCGTCCACATCCTCTTCCCGGGTGTTAAATGAGTTCAAGAGCAGGAAATCACCCCAATGCATTTTTATCCACTTCTAAGACAAGTGCAAGATATTTCCCAGCGTCGCCTCCGTGCTCAACGGCCCGTGCTTAGCTTCACAAAATGCAACGGCGCTAGGTTCATTAAGGAAGACATTTGCCGATTTATTTTATTTTATTTATTTATTTATTTATTTATTACTTAGATTTATGCTGCATCCTGCTTTTCTTTCAGGCGCCTAAGCTTAAAGTGATGTATGATCTCCACCGTTGGACGCGATCCATAGAGCAGGGCGAGACGGACGCGTCTCCCGCCTCCCCTCCAAATTTGTCTTAAATGCTTTACAAAAAAATAAAAAATAAAAAGATCGGCGGGCATTAACACATCTTGTGGCGGAGAGTTTCATAATTTAGTAATGCTGTTGCATGGGGAAGGACTTTTCGGTCTGCTCTAAATCAAACCCTCCCCCCCCCGCTTATTTTCACCGAGGGATGCGGGGTAATAAGAAGAAGAAAGGCCCAAACTAGCGGCCCCGGGCGGATTGAATAATTACAACGCTGATTTAAATTTACCATATATCATATGCCTTCTTTTGAGACGGTGATGGCGGCGTATATCTTTCCCGCTTCCCGCCTCCATTGTGCGCGCCGTCTGCTGCGTTCTTGCAGCACTTTTAATCTGGTAATTAAATTAAACCATCATCTGGAGTTGCGCAATTCAGGAAACTAATCAAGAGATGCCTTTGCCCGGTGCTTAAGACCCTCCCTCCAAATTCACCGAGGTTTAATCAAGCTTAGCCTGTGGGGGAAGGGCAGACCGCCCGCGCCTTTCATTAAGCTTCTTAAACGGGTTGTCAGAAGGCAGATTGCGACTCTGCGACTCAACCACGGAGGAAAAGTGTAGCTCACGCAACGGGGTCGACTTTCCCCACTGGCTGCTGCGCAACCAGTTCCAGCTAGAACTTTACAGAGGTTGCAGTGGTCCGTGGGCAGCTACAGGGGTGGGCTGCTGGGGGTTCGGGAGAACCTCTAGCTAAGATTCTGTGCAGTTCGGAGAACCCCCAAATCCCACTCCTGGCTGGCCTTGCCCCCCCTGCCCCGCCCCTCACAGGAATCCCCAGACAGCCCGTTTTGGATGCAGGTAAGTGTAGGGCGTACGCGGAGGCTCGGGCAGGGCAAAAAACAGGCCTTCCAGAAGTTCAGGAAGGCTGGAAACAGGCCCGTTTCCGGCCTCCAGAGGGCCTCTGGGGCCTGGGGAGGCCATTTTTGTCCTCCCGGAGGCTCAAAAAAAGCCACCCCACTGTGGTGTAGTAGGCCGACTAGGCCACGCCCACCATGGCCATGTCCACTAAGCAACCGGGCAGAGAACCCCTTGCTAAAATTTTTGAAGCCCACCCCTCGGCAGCTACCTTGGCCAGCTTGGACAAGATGCCATCTGATGCCATCTGGGTTCAGCAGAATCTTGGGTAGGATTCATTTTTATTTTAACTTACGATACAGGTAGTCCTCTTCTTACAACCATTCATTCAGTGGATGTTCAGAGTAACAGGGGCACTGAAACAAGTGGCTTATTGAATGGTCCCCACATTTACGTGAACAAAATTCAAGCCCTTGGCAATCAGATAGTTGCTGTATATAATCAGAATCAGAATTGAGCTGGAAGGGATCTTGCAAAACTTCTAATCCAACCTCTTGCTCAAGCAGGAGAGCCTACACCTGTGATGGCAAATCTATGGCACGCATGCCACAGGTGGCACGCGGAGCCATGTCTGTGGATACGCGAGTATTGCCCTAGCTCAGCTCTTTCTGGCCTTCCGGGCCCACTGGAAGTTGGGAAACGGGCCATTTCCAGCCTCCGGAGGTCCTCCGGGTAGGCTGGGGAAGGCCGTTTTTGCCCTCCCCAGGCTCCAAGAAAGCCTCTGGAGCCTGGGGAGGGCAAAAAACAGGCCTACTGGGCCCACCGTGCCATCGTGTGCCAAAATCGGGGAGAGCGCAGGGGGGGGGTCGCGCGTGCAGGCACGGGGGTAGGTGGTGCATTGAATTATGGGTGTGGGCACGCTTGCATGTGCCCCCCACACTCCCCCTGCTTTTGGCACGTGATGGCAAAAAGGTTAGTCATCACTGCCCTACACCATTTCAGACAAATGTTGTCCAATCTCTTCTTAGAAACCTCCAATGATGAAGCACCCACAACTTCTGGAGGCAAGCTGTTCCACTGGTTAATTGTTCTCACTGTCAGTCAATCAATCAATCAATCAATCAATCAATCAGATCAATCAATCAGAATAGAGCTGGAAGGGACCTTGGAAGTCTTCTACCACCACACTGCCTTTTACCGCTGATCAGCTGGAGGGCGGCCCTTTGAAGCGCCGCGGCAATAGTTTAAACAGTTTTTTGCTGCTCTGCCACCACCGAGAGCATCGGAAACCATTTTCAGGCAGCTTGGCCTCAATTGAAAATCTACCAGCACCGAACGGTTTACAAGGAGCGGATCGGTTCTAGCTGATCAGTTGGGAGGCTTCTTGGCTTCTCAATTTAAAACTACGGTGTCTTGGTTTTTTTTCCTCTTCTTTGTCAAGAGAGCCCTGGTTTTTTCCTTCTAGACGATCAGCTGGGACTTGGGAGGCAGTGAATAGATTGGGGGCAGGGCCAGGCAGAGGTGGGATTTACCGGTTCTCCGAACTGCTCAAAATTTCCACTACCAATTCGCAAGAACCTGGGAGAATTGGTAGGAACCCACCATTGGATTGGCCCCTCCCATAGGAAACAAAAGGGGAGCGAACGGGGAGTGGGCTTTTGCAGGAAACAATTCATTCCTGTGACTCTGAGAGACTCTGTGCCAAGTTTGGCCTTGTACTGCATTTGGAAACTAGTTACCTGGCAGCTTTCCAAGAGAGATAAGGCCGGTGTTGATAAATGTTCCTTTGAAAAACTGTTTGGACAGGCCTTGCTGATTGTGAATGAAAGGAATTCACAGTCGTGTAAATAAAAGAGGTTTTGCTGGGACCAAGACTCTGCTTCCTGCTTTTTAAGGGAGCCTAGGTCAGGACAGGTACCAGAAAGGTTGGGGACCGCTGGGCTATGTGATTCACTTAACAACTTCAGGGATTCGCTTAACAACTGGAGCAAAAAAGTTCGTAAAACCGGACATCTGACGAACATGGAGAAATTCTGGCCCCAATTGTGACTGTAAATTGAGAGCTATCTATATTATTAACACTCTAATGTTCAGATCGCTTAGACCGTTGATGATAAAACAGAGTATTATATTAGTATTAACTATGATTTAAAATGTTAATGTTAATAAGCGTGAGATTATTTTGCTTTTTCATCCGGAACTGAATATAACATTTTTAAAAAGCTGCAAATTACTTCAAAGTATTTGTTGTACAACAAGGGTTTCTGCCTTAAGCTGATTATCTAATATTAAAGCCTTTGCTGTATTGTTACTCATTCCTTTTGTTCTTGTTAAAAAAAAAAAAAAAGAGAGATAAACAATGCAGATTTAACAATGACTAAAAACTTTAAAAAATGGAAGAGGGAAAAAAAAATAACTGCAAGGTACATGCATCTGGATAACTTTCAAAGCAACATTTAAATTGTTTGATAATCGCTTCTTTTCTGGGTATTTTTTTTTTAATCTCAATTGCCCAGTTAGTTTCTTGGTGGTCTTCAAATCTAACCGGCATAGTATTTTTGAGCTCAGTCAAAGTTGGCCAGATACCACAATGTAACTGGAGATGACATAACCAGAGGGAAATGATGTGAAATCTCTTTTCTTTCACAGTTTGGTGTGAGGTTTCCAAATCGATTTTGACTTATCTGGAGCCTTCGTATTCCTATTTTAGTTATTACTTGGGGACAGGAAGTGGCATTTTTGAGTAGGCATTTTGCGGCAGAATTTCATTGCTCTGATTTGGGGGGGGGATTAGAAATCAGGATGGAGGATGATACACTGCTTCCCCTCCCACTCCCCTGGGTTTTATTTACCCCTGTCCTTCTTCATGACAGCTTCCAATCTGGATCGGTCACCAGGACCAGAGGTTTTATTCTTACGAGCTTTCGGACTCAAGTTGGCACGAGGGGTGAAATCCAGCAGGTTCTGACAGGTTCTGGAGAACCGGTAGCGGAAATTTTGAGCAGTTCAGAGAACTAGTAGCGGAAATTTTGAGTAGTTCGGAGAACTGGCAAATACCACCTCTGGCTGGCCCCAGAGTGTGGTGGGAATGGGGATTTTGCAGTATCCTTCCACTGCCATGCCCACCAAGCCACACCACGCCCACTAAGCCACGCCCACAGAACCGGTAGTTAAAAATTTTGGATTTCACCACTGGTTGGCACCGATCCTCAGGGAACGTCTCTCCAGCAGAATGTGTGCGTTGGGCTATTCTGTACGTTGTATTTAGGTGGTGCCTGTTATGTGTAGCTTTTTAGTTGTTGATTGGGAAGTTGGTGGCCAAGTTGTTGGCCGTTTCCTTCTGCTGCCAAAGTACTTGATAAACTGGTGGTAAATCAGCACCCCTGTCGACTGACGAAGGGCCCGTTTGCCAGGCTTCAATTATTTCCCTGGCTATTTTTGTCCCTGCTCGGCCAACAATCTTAGTAGCTGCGAAATTGAATATATGTCCTTACTAGATGGATACCCGTGATCAGCAATGAAACTATGTGATCGGGCTTGGTAAATTGACACTTACAGCTTGAAAATTAATGAGTAGTTACGATTGGCCTCTCCTCTCCCCTTCTCTTCTTCAGCCTTGCCCCACATATACGTCTCCTATCCTATCCCCTTCTGTCCTTCAGCCTTGCCCCACAGAAGGCTCCCCTATCTTATCCCCTTCTGTCCCTCAGCCTTGCCCCACAGAAAGTCTCCTATCCTATCCTATCCTATCCTATCCTATCCTATCCTATCCTATCCTATCCTATCCTATCCTATCCTATACTATACTATACTATACTATACTATACTATACTATCCCCTTCTGTCCCTCAGCCTTGCCCACAGAAGCCTCCTCTATCCTATCCCCTTCTCTTCTTCAGCCTTGCCCCACAGATACGTCTCCTATCCTATCCCCTTCTGTCCCTCAGCCTTGCCCCACAGAAACGTCTCGTATCCTATCTCCTTCTGACCCTCAGCCTTGCCCCACAGAAGCCTATCCTATCCTCTTCTGTCCCTCAGCCTTGCCCCACAGAAGCCTCCCCTATTCTATCCCCTTCTTTCCCTCAGGCTTGCCCCACAGAAGCCTCCTCTATCCTATCCCCTGCTTGCTGCTGTGAAAGTAAAATTGAAACTCCTCTCCTCTGCTTGTGTTTGGCATTTGGAACAGATTTCTTTTCAGGTGGGGAGGGGGAGTAGAACTCCTTAGCATCAGAGGGTGTTAATCATAATATAGGTAAAACTAATGCTCTGATGGTCATTTCGAAAAATCCTTTCTTAGTGAGCACCTAGAAGCCAAGAGGCACATACGTGGCAAATTTCAAGTTTGTAGGCTTTACGGTTCTGGAGATTTTGTGATGATGCGTGAGTGATATTTCACTTTTATATAGATATATAGATTCATTGCAATGTGAGGTTACCAAAGAGTTTGGATCTCCTCGTCTACCAGCTTGCTTCCTCCTGACTGTCCTACATAGTCAAAGGCAATCCTTTCAGGGGATCCAGTAGATTACATTAGAAGTATTTCCTTCCTCCAAGTGATCTTCACTTAAGAGCTAATTTATCACCAGTTTATGAACTACTTAGGCTTGGCAGCAAAAGGAAACAACAGCCAACGACTTACTGACTGGCCATCAACAGCCCCATCAACAACTTAAAAGCCACGCACAACCGGGCACCACATAAATACTTCCACGAAGAATAACCCAGAGCACACACTCTGCTAGAGAGAAGCTCCCTGAAGATGGGCTCCAGCACCAGTCCAAAAACTCGGAAGACGATCCGAGTGACTGACCCAGATTGGATCTTGCAACAATATCCAGGGGACCCAATATTTGCCTTCCTTCGTGAGCTTCCTTTTGCTCCTTGACTTGGGGTCTGCCTGTGTGTTCTTTACAGTCATCCAGTGAGCAGGTTGTAGAAGTGTGTGTATGTGTGTGTGTGTGTGTGTGTGTGTGTGGTTTAAAGTGGCACAAGGGCCGTGATTGGGCCCCTACATGAGAGTCTGCAAGGGAGCTTCTGAACAAG
Organism: Pituophis catenifer annectens; assembly: GCF_029215685.1. NCBI lineage: Eukaryota > Metazoa > Chordata > Lepidosauria > Squamata > Colubridae > Pituophis > Pituophis catenifer. The sequence continues at coordinate 23,534,373 of NW_027256890.1, forward strand.
GCCACCAGACGGGGGTACCCAAAAGGTTTGCAAGAAGAAAGAATAGAATAGAATAGAATAGAATAGAACAGAACAGAACAGAACAGAACAGAACAGAACAGAACAGAACAGAACAGAACAGGATTCTGAAGAGAAGAGAAGAGGATAGAAGAAAAGAAAATAGAATAGAAGAAAATAGAATAGGATAAAAGAGAAGAGAAGAAAATAGAAGAGAAGAAAACAAGAAAATTGAAGAAAATTGAAGAGAAGAAAACAAAAGAGAAAAGAAGAAAATAGAAGAGAAGAGAAGAAAATAGAAGAGAAGAGAAAAAAAATAGAAGAAAATAGAAGAGAAAAAAATAGAAGAGAAGAGAAAAAAATAGAAGAGAAGAAAATAGAAAATAGAATAGGAGAGGAGAGGAGAGGAGAGATGGAAGGGACCTTGGAGGTCTTCTAGTCCAACCCTCTACTCAGGCAGGAAACCCTACCATTTCAGACAAATGGTTATCCAATCTCTTCTCCAGTTCCCGTACTTGGAGACTGTCAACTCAGGATAGGAGAGAGATCCTGCACCACCACCCCCCCCCCCCGGCAACACCCTCCCACCCCCCACCCCCACCGCAGCAAATGTGTAGCTCAGCAACTGGGGAAGAAAAAGAGAACTTGGCTGCGTATAATTGCCGATTCTCATTGATCCCCTGGAACAGCAGGTGGCAGATTGGTTCTTATGAATCCCCACTGTGATGCCCCAGAAGAGCCACGGGAGAGGTGGGGGCACGGCGGGGAGGGGATGAATTTCTCAACCAGCCATCTTCCTCGGCTGACTCGAAGGGCTGGGTTGATATAACCCAGAGGAATTCTCCCACGCCTAATGCAAGATGCCTAGCTTTCACCCAAGGCTAAGGCAAGCCTGCTTCCCACGTTGCACAAATCTGCCTGCTTGCACTTTGTGTATCCTCAGAGACATTCTCAGAGATCCTAAAGGTAGCACAATGTGCCCACACTTCTGTGGGCAAATGTCACACTTAACCGCTGATTTATTAAGCGTATCGTTTGCCCTTGGTGGCGTGAACATATCCGAGATCTTATCCTGGGAAAAGAGAATGCTTCTGAGCATGCGCAGAGAGCCTTACTTTTCTCCCCAGGATCAAAGAGCCCACCCACTCCTCCCTTTTTAGGCGGCTGGCAAGAGACAGATCAGTTAAACCATCATGGAAAAAAAAAATATTTGCGGATTTCAGTTTTCTGAGATACTTAAAGCTGCTGCGGTGAAACCGGATGCATCTTAAATCCTTGCTTTGCATTTTCCTGGCCGCTAAAAGATCTTATAGCCGGAGTATTTTACATCTGCAAACTGCTGCCACTTCAGATTGTGGGAACGGCGCCCCAGGGCCGCTCGCGATACTCTTGATAATAGGATTCTGTGTTAGCATTGAATTGAAATGTTTGCAAAAGAGAGAAAAGACGGTATTTCCGGAAAGGCCTGGGCTTTTTTCCCCCCTCCCATGGATCTTTGTTAGAACAGGGGTCCCCCAGCCCCAAAGCCACGGCCCACTACCGGATCGTATGGAGGCTGATCGGAAAGATGATTTATTGATGAAGCAGAATCACCAAGCACGTGGTTCTAGGTAGCTGATCACATGGAGTTGAGAGAGGGGGGGAGGGAGAGGGAGAGGGGGGGGGAGGGAGGGAGGGAGAAAGAAAGAGAGGAAGAGAAAAAGGGAGGGAAGGAGGGAGAGAGGGGGGAGGGAGGTTGGGATGGAGGGAGAGAGAGAGGAGAAAGAGAGAGAGAGAGAGAGAGAGAGAGGTATTTATACCTTCTCTTGGGCTTTGCACTTGAGCTTCCTGTTCCTGTGCAAGAACATGTATTCTATTGGCTGCTGTCAGACTCCCATGGGGTTACCCAAGGGTCATAGCTGAGGTTGTCTGAGCTCCCAGGTTAGGCTGAAGCTTGGAGAGTGATGATGTAATGTGCTTGCTTTCTGAAAAGGTGTTGGGCAATCTCTATTGTGTCTTAATGGCTTTGTTGTCCTGGTTTGGGTCTTGAGGACTAATCCCATCACCCAGAGGCTGGAGGTCTTTTGTCTTGTGGACAGGGTGGCCCAGTCTTTCTTAATGGGCACCAAATATCTGCTGGGGGGGGGGCAGGGAGCTGGAGCTCTGGGTTTCTGGCTTTTTTAAATTTCTCTTCTAGGGGAAATATTTTATCCTGCCTTTTTAATATTTCTCAAAATATTTCATCCTTCTAGGAGAGGGGCAGGTGCTAACTTTCTAACACCTGCAAAGCTCCGTTCGTGTGAATGGAAGGCGCGCGTGCATGCCACTCGCACAAATGGAGCTGTGTGCGTGCATCCCTGCCACTCACAACCCACCCCAGGGGTGAAATTCATGCTGGTTCTATCCGGCTCAGGCAAACCGGTAGTGGTGGCTGTGGGAAGCTCCGCCTACCCACACGGACGTCATGACGTCGCTTTTTGCAACATTTTAAGCCTCGGCGTGCGCACACATTTGCCAACTGGTAGGGAAGGTAAGTGAATTTCGCCCCTGACCCACCCCCCTGCATCAGGCTGGGCTGCCAAGCTGGTGAAAATTTGAGGACCGTTGCTCTAACCCATTGTGGTGGAGACCCCCCCCTACCTTCGAGACCGACTTCTGCCACCAATAGCCTCCCACCGACCAGTCCGCTCCCACAGAGAGGGTCTCCTCCGGGTGCCATCAGCCAAGTTATGTCGGCTGGCGACACCCAGGGGGAGGGCCTTCTCTGTGGGAGCTCCAGCCCTGTGGAATGAATTGCCCCCCGAAATACGAAAGATTTCCGACCTCCGGGTGTTTCGCTGCGCTCTGAAGACCCTGTTGTTCCGCCAGGCAGGGCTATTAACATAACGTTTTAAATTGGGGTATTTTAAATTTCTGGGATTTTAATTGGAGCCTAATTATTTAATGATTTTAAATTTTAAATTGTTGTGTTTTTTGTGTTTTTAAATAGGCTGTACACCGCCCTGAGTCCTTCGGGAGAAGGGCAGTATAGAAATAAAATTATTATTATTATTATTACTCCAAAAAAATTAAGACAATAAAAAGCAAAGTCGCTTCTTGCTGTTACAAGTATCCACTATTATCGATACTTTTAAAAGCAAAAAGCAACTTTGTTTTTCCTTTCTTAATTTTTTTAGGGGGGACGGAGAAAGGCAAAATACTTTTTTTTTAAAAAAAATAATTTTATTTATGGTTTTTTTTCCCCCTAGAATACTTGATTGGGAACTTTGTAAGTTTTCAAATAACAAGATGATGGAAAGGCATCATGAGAAAACGCTTGATGTGAAAGATGACAAGTACAGATGGTCCTCGGCTCTATGAGTGCAATTGGGGTCATAAATCGAGGACTGGCTGTATTCAAGTTATGTCCCTGCTGCATTCAACCAACTCTCAGTGGTTGTTTAAATTCCTTTCAGCTCGCTGCTGAAAGCCATCTACCCTGTTTTCCCGAAAATAGGACCCAACCAGAAAATAAGCCCCAGCATGATTTTTCAGGATGCTCGTAATATAAGCCCTACCCCCAAAATTAGCCTTGGTTAAGATTGTCAGCCAGGTGGATGCATTTAGTACAATATCTCCCCAAAAATAAGACCTAACCAGATATTAAGCCCTAATGCATCTTTTGGAGCAAAAAATAATATAAGACCCAGTCTTATTTTCGGGGGGAAACGGTAGATGTTTGTGTGAATCTTTTATTGCAAAGTGAAAAAGGCTGAAACTGACACAGTGGAACATAAGGCTAGGCAGAAGGGTGGGCTGATCAGCTGCAAATATATGACTTATTTTCTATCTACAATAAAAGCTATTTATCCTATCTTTGACACGTCTCAGTTAATTCCCCAGCGCAGAGCCTGTTCCTGAAACCTGACAGTTTGCAGGAGAATTTGGTCTTATTTTCCGTTACTGATTCTGAAGGCAGCCTTTCTATTTTAAAGGTGAATTATTTGTTGGGAAAAGTTAATCCTCCTTTCAGGTAAAATCCACTAAACAACTTAAACCCCACGCTGGGGATTGTATACATGAGACTTCAGCAGTGTTTATTAGAGATCTAAATTTGGGGGAAGCGGAGTTTCTCAGCTTACTGTTCTCTCTTACCTTTTAATTTACCAAAAAAATTAAATAAATAAAAATCTGTGCAGGCAAACTGGCATTGAGGATTTATTCTTGACGATGGAAAATGATTCATTTTTTTCCCCCTGTCTCGTCGGAGTCATAGAAAATCCTTTCCGAATGATCCAGAGTGGATGTAGCTGGGCTAAAAAAAATATCCAGATTTGAGGCTGAATATGTTCAGTCTTTAATATTTTCCCCTCCCTAAGCAATAATCGCATGGAGCAATAGAGCCCCACTGAGCTTCAGGAGTAAAAAAACAGGGCAGTTCTAGGAAATCCATCTTTCTTTTCATGACTTGTTTTAAGATGTTGGATAACCATTTGTCTGAAGTGGTGTAGGGTTTCCTGCCTAAGCAGGGGGTTGGACTAGACAACCTCCAAGGTCCCTTCCAACTCTGTTATTCTATTCTATTCTATTCTATTCTATTCTATTCTATTCTATTCTATTCTATTCTATTCTATTCTATTCTATTCTATTCTATTCTATTCTATTCTATTCTATTCTATTCTATTCTAGAGAGGGCCAGTGGGTGGGTGGGGCTACATTCAGTGTATAAGACGCACCCGTTTTAGGTGGGGAAAAAGGTGCGTTTTATACTCCAAAAAATACGGTAAATGCTGGCTGGTTGCTGAGGGCCCAAATTCAACCAGGTGACCGGGGGTGGGGCGGGGGGTGGGGTGGGTAGCTACCTTTGTCAGGGTTGTAAGAATCCTGGAGAGGTCCGTTGTTGTAACTTCAAGCAGTTGCTAAGCGATTGGTCATAAGCCAAGGACCACCTGTAGCAAGGAAGGGGTCACTGTGAATAAATCAAACCACGCCTGAAGTATTTTCTGAATATAGCAGCTCAGTTTTCGAAGGAGCTAATGAAGCATTTTGCATGCATTTGTGCTCCGTTTCCCCAGCAGGCAGTGCCCAAACCTGTCAAATATATTTTGGACAATGAAGGGTTCTCTTCGCAAGCTGAGTCACAGAGAACCCAACTCCGTTTCGATCAGACCTAGCATACGTGCGTGCGTGCCCACACCCATAATTCTATGCGCCCCCTCCCCACGCATGCACGTGCGACCTGCCCCCGCACTCCCCCCACTTTTGGCACGCGTAGGGTTGCCAGGTCTGCTTCCAAAAAATAGCGGACAAGCGGGGGGGGGGAGGTGTTAAGTAGTAAAAAAATAAAAAAAATGTTTACAATTAAATTATATATTTTCTTACAAACATTTTAACACGTATTAAAATAATCACTTCAAAACTTTACTTAAAATTCAAAACATCAAATATATTATAATAATATGTAAAATATTAAATTACATTTTAATTTCATCATAAAGCTTTTGAATAAAAAAAATGTCCACTATTTTGTGAAAAAAAATAGTGAACATAATGTGAAAAAAGCGGACTGTCCGCTCAAATAGTGGACACCTGGCAACATTAGGCACGCGATGGCACGGTGGACCCAGTAGGCCCGTTTTTCGTCCTCCCCAGGCTCCAAAGGCTTTCTTGGAGCCTGGGGAGGGTGAAAACGGCTTTCCCCCACCCCCTCGGAGGCCCTCCGGAAACCAGAAACGGCCTGTTTGCTGACTTCCGGTGGGCCCAGAAGGCCCGAAAATCAGCTAGCGTGCCCACTGATATGGCTCCATGTACCACCTGCGGCACACGTATAGGGCATCACGGCCCTATACCATTTCAGAAGGATGAGGCTAACGACGGTAAGGTTTCCTGCACTAGGCAGAGGATTTGACAAGATGACCTCTAAGGCTCAGGTGGGCTTCAAACATTTTAGCAAGGGGTTTTCTGCCTGGTTGCTGGGTGGGTATGGCCATGGTGGGTGTGGCCTAGTCAGCCTCCTGCACCACAGCGGGGGGGGGGGGAGCATTTTTGCCCTCCCCGGGCTCGAGAGGCTTTCCTTGAGCCTCCGGGAGAGTGAAAACAGCCTCCCCAGGCTCCAGAGGCCCTCTGGAGGCCGGAAACGGCCCCATTTCTGGCCTTCCTGAACTAGGCCCATTTTTCTCCCTCCCCAAGCCTCTGCGCATGCCCTGCACTTACCTGCATCCAAAATGGGCCCTGTGCGGACTCCTGGGAAGGGTAGGATGGGCGGAGCCAGCCAGATGTGGGATTTGGGGGTTCTCCGAACTGCACGGAATCTTAGCTAGAGTTTCTCCCGAACCCCTGCGAACCCCCAGCGGCCCACCCCGGCTCTAAGATCACTTTCAGGCCTTGCAGTCTGTTAAGATTCTGCGGTGAAGAATTCTGGAAGACCTTGGTTAGAGTTGCTGGGTTCATGCCGAAGCCATAATGGGATTTGTTTGGCTTAGGGTGCTTAGGCAACTCAAAGCCTCGGCGTTCGTCAACCACGGTTCACTGCTTAATGCGCTCTATGAAACCAACCTATTGTGGCTGATTGAGCAAGCCATCATAATGCCAACCCTGGCTTAGATTCCTGTGTGAAGTCGGGATTTTATATGTGGGGTACATTCTTCCTCCTTTTCCTTAGATAGGTCCAGGGGTGGGCCACTGGGGGTTCGCAGGGGTTCGGGAGAACCTCTTCTGGCTGGCCCTGCCCACTCTGCCCCGCCCCTCCCCTTAATGAAAAACGGTCATCAGTCAGCTGTTGCAACTTCAAACTGTCGCTAAACAAGGGGTGGGATTCAAAAATTTCAGCAACCGGTTCGCTGCCCGGTTGCGGGGTGGCCGTGGGGGCGCGGCCTACTTGGCCTCCTGCACCATGACCAGGGAGGGGGGGCATTTTTGCCCTCCCCAGGCTCCGGAGGCTTTCCTTGAGCCTCCAGGAGGGCGAAAATGGACTCCCCCAGCCCTTCGGAGCCCGGAAATGGGCCCGTTTCTGGACTTCCAGTAGGCCTGCTTTTGCCCTCCCAGAGCCTCCGTTCTTATCCTGTACTTACCTGCATCCAAAACGGGCCATGTGGAGACTCCTGGGAGGGGCTGGGCAGGGTCGGTCAGTCCTTGGAACATCCGGTTCGACGAGCCAGATTAAAATTAACATCTGGTTCGTCTAAACCGGTCTGAACTGGTCAAGGACTACCTGTATAGAACCAATATTGAAATAAGTTTGCATTTCTTCCTTCCTACGCATTCCCCCTTGGAACCGATAAGCTTGTGCCTTCTTGGTGGCTTATTTATATTTATAATGTTATTTTTTAATAAATTATATAGATAGTTACCTTTATTTCCCAGCAGTTTACTCAAGAAGAGCTCTGTCTCTTGTCACGTCTGTAATTCCGTGAAGCACAGTGTTTCCTGTATTATAATAATAGGAATGCAGATGTACCAATTGAGCATTCTAGGTCATATTGAAATAGCAGAATATTTTGCTCACCCATCAAGTGAATACACAAGGCCTAAGTGGAGAGAGCAAGAGAGAGAGATAAGCAGATCCATTTTTTCCCCCTCGAATTTCATTTGGCCTTGCTCTGAATGCTGCTTTCCAGACGGGGCGCTGAGACCGAGGTTTTCCACTTCTGGAAAGGGGGAGGAAAACACCTGCAACCTTGCTATTTTTTACCCTGAGCAAACATGCAAATGCTTTGCAGACTTTTTGGCAGCAAACTGCTTATCAGAAAGCCTTGTTGAACTTCGAGGTGCCGTATTTTTCAGAGTACAAGATTCTCCGGACTATAAGACGCACCTACCTTTTTTGGGGAGGAAAATGATGATAGATGATAGATAGATAGATAGATAGATAGATAGATAGATAGATGATAGACAGACAGACAGACAGACAGACAGACAGATTGATAGATAGACGCTAGATAGTAGATGCTAGATTGATAGATGATAGATAGATGATAGATAGATAGATAGATAGATGCTGTAGATAGATAGATGATAGATGATAGATAGACAGACAGACAGATAGATGCTAGATAGTAGATTCTAGATAGATAGATGATAGATAGATGATAGACAGACAGACACAGACAGATTGATAGATAGATGCTAGATAGTAGATGATAGATTGATAGATGATAGATAGATAGATAGATAGATAGATAGATAGATAGATAGATAGATAAATAGATACTGTAGATAGATAGATGATAGATGATAGATGATAGACAGACAGACACAGGCAGATTGATAGATAGATGCTAGATAGTAGATGCTAGATAGATAGATGCTAGATAGATAGATAGATAGATCGATAGATAGATAGATGATAGATGATAGATAGATGATAGACAGACAGACACAGGCAGATTGATAGATAGATGCTAGATAGTAGATGCTAGATAGATAGATGCTAGATAGATAGATAGATAGATAGATAGATAGATAGATAGATGATAGATAAATAGATACTGTAGATAGATAGATGATAGATGATAGATAGATAGACAGACAGAGAGACAGATAGATAGATGCTAGATAGTAGATGCTAGATAGTAGATGCTAGATAGCTAGATAGCTAGATGATAGATGATAGATAGATGATAGATAGATGATAGATAGATGATAGATAGATAGATAGATAGATAGATAGATAGATAGATAGATACTGTAGATAGATAGATGATAGATAATAGATGATAGATAGACAGACAGACAGACAGATAGATGCTAGATAGCTAGATGCTAGATAGCTAGCTAGATAGCTAGATAGCTAGATAGCTAGATAGCTAGATGATAGATGATAGATAGATGATAGATAATAGATGATAGAAAGATAGATGATAGATAGATGATAGATGATAGATAGATAGATAGATAGATAGATAGATAGATAGATAGATGATAGATGATAGATAGATGATAGACAGACACAGGCAGATTGATATATAGATGCTAGATAGTAGATGCTAGATTGATAGATGATAGATAGATGATAGATAGATAGATAAATAGATACTGTAGATAGATAGATGATAGATGATAGATAGATAGACAGACAGACAGACAGATAGATAGATGCTAGATAGTAGATGCTAGATGCTAGATGCTAGATAGATGATAGATGATAGAAAGATAGATGATAGATGATAGAAAGATAGATGATAGATAGATAGATAGATGATAGATAGATCGATAGAAAGATAGATAGATGATAGATGATAGATAGATAGATGATAGATAAATAGATAGACGATAGATAGATAGATAGATGATAGATAAATAGATAGATGATAGATAGATAGATAGATAGATAGATAGATAGATAGATAGATAGATAGATAGCATTGCGTGAAAACTTTGATTGAGGAAAGCTGTGATAAGTGGCAGAGGGATCAATATTGTTGCCCCTGTCTGCTGGCAACTCTGACTTATGGAAGTTTGCAATGTATGGAATTCAGGAGTAAATACATCGTAAAGACCACCAAGGAACAAACAAAATGTATGGATGAAAGCTAATTTGTCTGCCTCTGAGTCCAAGCGAAGAGGCAAATGATTTGTATGAAGATGACCCGTTCTGGCGGAATGGAGTCGACGGGGACTTGTCAGGTTTGTGGAAGGCGTAAGGTTTAATTATGAATGAAAGGCTGGAAAAAGTATAAATTGGTGTTTTCTGGCTTGTTGTGAGCGTCTATAAAAATAGGATTCCTTAGGGAGGCGATTGATGCATGTTGCATTCTAATGAACGGTAATAATAGAAGAACTAGTCAGGAGAAAAAAAACTGTACAATATTCTAAATTAATGTGATCTGGGGGGTAAAATTACCCTGTTAAGATGGTGAAGTGCGGAACACAAAATACAGAAAAAGTGACGGGGCCCTGCGGAGAACCAAGAATGAATAAAAACGGTGAATATCAGCTCGGAAAAAGGCTCTTTTGTTATGAATATATATAGTCAGTCTAAATCTATTCACACAGGCAAAGAAATCATTGATTTGATTCTTTGTAATGAACAATTGGGAGAATTATTGAAGCCATAAATGGCGATGAAAGGTTGTGAATGTGGGGTAGATCAGTGATGGCGAACCTTTTTGGCACCGAGTGCCCAAACCGGAACATGCATGCATGTGTATGCATGGGTGTATGCGCTGGAGCAAGACCAGCTGGCCGACACGTGCATGGCTGTTTTTTGGCTGGTTTTGGCCGTTTTATGGGCCATTTTCAGGCCATTTTTTGGGCCGTTTTCAGGCTGTTTTTTTGGGTCCTTTTCAGGCCGTTTTTGGACCGTTTTCAGGCTGGTTCTTGGGCCGTTTTCAGGTTGTTTTTTGGACTGTTTTCAGGCCATTTTTGGGCCATTTTCAGGCCAGTTTTTGGATTGTTTTCAGGCTGGTTCTTGGGCCGTTTTCAGGCTGTTTTTTGGGTCCTTTTCAGGCCATTTTTGGACCGTTTTCAGGCTGGTTCTTGGGCCGTTTTCAGGTTGTTTTTTGGACTGTTTTCAGGCCATTTTTGGGCCGTTTTCAGGCCGGTTTTTGGATTGTTTTCAGGCTGATTCTTGGGCTGTTTTCAGGCTGTTTTTTGGGTCCTTTTCAGGCCATTTTTTGGACTGTTTTCAGGCTGATTTTTGGACTGTTCTCAGGCCATTTTTGGGCCGTTTTCAGGCCGGTTTTTGGATCGTTTTCAGGCCAGTTTTTGGATTGTTTTGAAGCTAGTTCTTGGGCCGTTTTCAGGCCATTTTTTGGGTCCATTTCAGGTCGGTTTTTGGGCTGTTTTCAGGCCATTTTTTGGACCGTTTTCAGGCTGTTTTTTTCGACCATTTTCAGGCCATTTTTTGGGCTGGTTTTCAGGCTGTTTTTTTTGCCAATTACATGCCGTTTTTTGGGCTGTTTTTCTGGCCATTTTTCTGGCCAATTTCAGGGAATTTTTTTGGCCGTTTTTCAGGCCGTTTACAGGACTGTTTTCAGACCGTCTTTCAGCGATGGCGCATGTGCCCACAGACAGGGCTCTGCAGGCCAACTCTGACGTGCGTGCCATAGGTTCGCCATCACAGGGGTAGATCATTGTTTGGTAATGTCAGCTGTAAATTCTAGGGTGGGAAATATAGATACAAAAGGAACTTATGAAAGCTAGACTTGCCACCCCATTCATTTAGTGACCGTTTTAAATTACAGCGGAACTGAAAAAAGTGACTTATGGCCGTTTTTTACACTTACGACTGTTTCAGCATCCCTGTAGTTCACGTGATCAAAATTCGAATGCTTGGCAACTGGTTCATATTTATGACAACTGCAGTGTTCACCATTACGAACACAATTGAGCCCAGCATTTCAGTTGTTCAGTGAGACATTTGTTAAGTGAGTTAAACTGCCCTATTTTATGACCTTTCTTGCCACAGTTGTTAAGTGAATCCCTGCAGTTGCTAAGCGGAGTAACCTGGTTGTTAAGTGAATCTTGGCTTCCCCATGGACTTTGCTTGCCAGAAGGTCGCAAAAGGGGATTCACATGGCCCTGGGACATAGCAACGGTCATAAGTATGAGTCAGTTGCCAGGCTTCTGAATTTTAATCACGTGATCACAGGGATGCTGCAAAGGTTGTAAGCGTGAAAAAACACTTATATTTCGGTGCCGTTGTAACTTTAAACAGTCACGAAATGAACTGTTGTAAGTCGAGGAGTTACCTTAGTATCCAATGGGTATTTTTTTTTTTGCTGGAAACCAAGAATAAACACCAGAAACTGGCAAAAACTATTGGAATTTGCAGTCGTGACCACAGGATGCCGCAAACGGCTGAAAAGGCGAGGCAGTTGCCAAATGCCCAAAATATGATTACATGACAGTGGGGGAGGGTGGGGTTTGTGCAGCCATCATACCTTTTGGAGAGTCATAACTTTGAACTGTCACTAAGTGGCCAGTTGTAAATCGAGGATTACCTGTACTTTCCCAATACAGGTATAGTCCTCAGCTAACAACAGTTCATTTAGTGACTTGTTCAAAGTTACATTGGCACTGAAAAAAGGGTCTTATGACCGTTTCTCACACTTACAACCTCTGTAGCATCCCCATGGTCCTGCAACTGACTCCTATTTATGATGATTGCAGTGTCTCCTTTTGCGACCTTCTGATCAGAAAAGTCAATGGGGAAGCCAGATTCACTTAACAGCAGTGTCACCAACATCAACGGCAGGGATTCACTTAACAAATGCAGCAAGAAAAGGTCGTAAAATGGACCCAAAGCTCACTTAACTAATGTCTCGCTTAACGACAGAAATGTTGGGCTCAATTGTGGTCGTAAGTCATGGACTACCTGTAGATCCAGTGGAAGTTGGACAGAAAGAGGATTGTGGACCCTCCTTGGAAGAGGTGAAAAATAATTATGTGATGAAGGACCCAGGAGGTAGCTGGAGTTACACTCAGTGATGGAATTCCATTCTTTTTTACTACCGGTTCTGTGGGCGTGGCTTGGTGGGTGTGGCAGGGGAAGGATACTGCAAAATCTCCATTCCCATCCCACTCCAGGGTGAAGGATACTGCAAAATCCCCATTCCCTCCCCACTCCAGGGGAAGGATACTCCAAAATCCCCATTCCCTCCCCACTCCAGGGGAAGGATACTGCAAAATCCCCATTCCCTCCCCATTCCTAGGGGAAGGATACTGCAAAATCCCCATTCCCTCCCCATTCCTGGTGGAAGGATACTGCAAAATCCCCTTTCCCTCCCCACTCTGGGGCCAGCCAGAGGTGGTATTTGCTGGTTCTCCAAACTACTCAAAATTTCCGCTACCGGTTCTCCAGAATCTGTCAGAAACTGCTGAACTGCTTTTGTAACCCCTGAGTTACAAAATACGAACCCGAATGCTTGGTGAAAACAAGGAACTGTAGTGTTTACAGATCAGGGTTTATTGAAGCCATGATGAGCTGTCTGAATGGGAGTTTGTTTATTGTCTAGTGGCTGGTTTTAAGAGAAAAGAGAGGATCAAAGGATAGGCTTGAATTAATGGGATTTGCCGGGGGAAGACAGAATTGCAGGCCGGATCGGACGGGAATAAAGCCTGAGAGGGAACTGAACAAGATGCTTCGAACATCTTCAACATCGAGCAACATGACAAAAGAAATGCGATATCTCGTCGGCTGGTTAGCGTGTTGATGGATCAATATATAAGAAATGCTTTTACTGATGTCACAGGTGAGCGTGTCAGGAGTGTGAATGTACGCGCACTACCTCTGCACAAAAGCAATTTGAAGGAATGCCTGAATGGTTTGCATTGAATTTGAGAGAGAGAGAGAGAGAGAGACCGAATGAGGCAGGATCTGATAATAAACCTATCGGAGACTAAAACAGTCATGTTTCACATGGGGGAGACGGAGTGAACAATGGCGAGTCCTCCATAAATACTCGAGGAGATGAATTTGCCTGTTTTTCTTAAAAGTGTATAACTAAAGATGGGAAAATAAATGGAGACGTGGCCAGACGTGCAAGTGGTGGCAGTGGGGATGCGTGTGGTTGGGAGGAATGAAGGATGTGGCTGAAAAAGAAAGGAAAAATGGCTGGATAAGTGTGCTTCTGTCTCCTTTGATGTATGGAAGCGAGACTTGGGTACCGTCGAGGGAAACATAAAAGTAAGTTAAGTGTAATGGAGTACTTAAGAAATGCGTTTGGTCACAGAAGAAGGAGAGAGAGGGGGTCAAGGAGGAAGGAAGAGCAAGCAAATAGAGCTGGGAGGAAAAAGGAAGACTCTGCTGGGGGGTGGGTGGCTCTTAAAGAGAGAGGCAGGGAGGGTCACATCTGGAAAGAAAATAATTGGGTGGGCAGAGAGGTTGAGCCGCACTGAGTAAATTGTGCGTGGAAGGGGGGAGGGGTCCTGAAAGAGAGGGGGAGAAGGTTCAAGGACCAGAGGCAGCAGGTTAAGGAGACGCGGGGTGAGAGGGAAGCAAACATTAGCCATGGTGGCGCAGTGCTTAAATGCAGTATTGCAGGCTAACTCTGCTGACTGCCGGCAGTTCGATCCTGATAGGGCTCAAGGTTGACTCAGCCTTCCATCCTTCTGAGGTCGGTTAAATGAGGACCCAGATTGTTGGGGGCAAAAGGCTGACTCTGTAAACCGCTTGGAGAGGGCTGGAAAGCACCGTGAAGCAGTACATAAGTCTAAGTCAGGGGTCTGCAGCCTTAAACACTCAAAAGAGCCATTTGGACCCGTTTCCCACAGAAAAGAAAACACTGGGAGCCACAAAAACCTTTCCCGTGCCTGACTATTTCTTGAGCGGCCACAAAACTAGCATATGTAGTTGAATTAAACGTTCTCTTTTCTTCTGAAACTTTTCTTTTCTTGGATTTATCCATGGTTGGCCTTATCTGACAGCTGTGGCTAGGGGGACCTTTGCACAGGTTCGCCCGGTGCACCAATTGCGACCCTACTTGGATCGGGAGGCTCTCCTCACAGTCACTCATGCCCTTGTCACCCTACGGTTAGATTATTGCAATGCACTCTACATGGGGCTACCCTTGAAAAGTGTTCGGAGACTATAGTTGGTCCAGAATGCAGCCGCGCGAGCTGTCATGGGTGCACCTAGGTACACCCACATTACACCAATTCTCCGCGAGCTGCACTGGCTCCCTATTGGTCTCCGGGCACAATTCAAGGTGTTGGTTATTACCTTTAAAGCCCTACATGGCTCAGGGCCAGGCTATCTTCGAGACCGCCTTCTGCCGCATAGCTCCCAGCGACCGGTAAAATCCCACAGGGTTGGTCTCCTCCGGGTCCCATCAGCTAAACAATGCCGGCTGGCGGGCCCGCAGGGGAAGGCCTTCTCTGTGGCTGCCCCAGCTCTCTGGAACCAGTTACCTCCTGAGGTCCAGACCATCCCCACCCTATTGGCCTTCCGAAAAGTGGTGAAGACCTGGCTTTTCCGGCAGGCCTGGGGCCGTTGATCTCGCTCTTGTGATCTGGCGAGATCCGGCCATGAAATGGTGTGAATGAGTTTTTAATGGTTTTTAATTTTTCAATGTCTTTTTATAATGATTTTTTTAAATGTATTGTGAGCCGCCCTGAGTCTTCGGAGAGGGGCGGCATATAAATTTAATTAATTAAATTAAATTAAATTAATTAAATTGGCCTACCGGGGGTTGAAAAGCTCAATCAATCGCGTGCCGGTGGGTGTTGCACATTAGCATATTCTGAGTGACAGGGAGCCGCAGCAGAGGGGTGAAAGAGCCACATGCGGCTCCTGAGTCGCAGGCTGCTGACCCCTGGTCTAAGTGCTACTTCTAGTGCTATGGTACGCTATTCTTGCCATGGTGGTGCAGTGGTTAGAATGCAGTATTGCAGGCTAACTCTGCCAACTGCCGGCAGTTCGATCTTGACCAGCTCAAGGTTGACTCGGCCTTCTATCCTTTCTGAGGTCAGTAAAACGAGGACCCAGATTGTTAGGGGTAACGTGCTGACTCTGTAAACCGCTTAGAGAGAGTGGTAAAGCATTGTGAAGCGGTATATAAGTGTAATTCCTATGGCTAGGTGCTATTATTTCAAGAATAAAACGGAATGGGCTTGGTGTAAATGGATTTTAGCTCTGTCACCTTTTAGCTGGTTGTTTGTTACACCTTTTCGGCACTGTGCATAAATAACGTTGCTTATCCAGAAAGCAATTAATAATTAAAATCTATCTCAGCCAGCTGGCTGGCCTGGGACTCCGATAGGGGTGCTTTATACTTGGGGCAACTGATTGGTATAGAGCAGCAACCTTTTGGGCACCAGGGACCGGTTCCGTGGAGAGAGGTTTTCCCATGGACCGGAGGGGACGTGGTTTCGCATGCTACTTGCATCCGGCGGATGGGGCTTTGCTTGTTTGTGCGGCCCAGTTGCTGGCATGCCACGGACCGGTGCCAGTCCATGGACTGGGGGTTGGAGACTCCTGATATAGAGGGAAGATTTCCATTCTGTGTCATCCGTCCTCACTTACCGTGTTTCCCCGAAAATAAGACCCTGTCTTATATTTTTTGAACCCCAAAATAAGCGCTTGGCCTTATTTTCAGGGAGGTCTTATTATTTGGGGGCTCGTGGAGCAAGACAGGGATCCTCTTGCCATCTTACCTGATTTCCAGCTCTGTCTCCCTAACCCTAACGAGAGGAAATGGTGGGGACCAGCTGCATATACAGTCAAATATTTTCAGGGAGGGCATATTTTTGGGGCGGAGGGCTTTTTATCCAGGGAGGTCTTATTTTTGGGGAAACATGGTAGCAACATAAATTCTGGGCTCAGTTGTGGTCCATAAGTCGAGGACTAGTATTCTTTTCTATCGGACGATAGTCTCTCCATAAGCATGTGGATTCCTGACCCCTCGCTCAACACCCCCCCTTTCCATCTCCTCATCTCTCCTCCACAGGGAAAGAAGAATTCGTGGCGACGTTCAAAGGGAACGAGTTCTTCTGCTACGACCTCTCGCACAACCCCATCCAAAGCAGCACCGACGAGATCACCCTTTCCTTTCGCACCCTCCAGCGCAACGGCCTGATGCTCCACACCGGGAAGTCGGCCGACTACGTCAACCTCTCGCTCAAGAGCGGCGCCGTCTGGCTGGTGATCAACCTGGGCTCCGGTGCCTTCGAGGCTCTGGTGGAGCCAGTCAACGGCAAGTTCAATGACAACAACTGGCACGACATTCGTGTGACTAGAAACCTGCGCCAGGTGAGCGGTGCAGTCTCAACACACGGGAGGGGCTGTTGGGGGAGGGAGGCATGTGCCTGGCTTGGAACTACTTCAGAAATCCTTTTTTGTTGTTGTTTTTGAGTTGCTGTGCAGATTTTCCCCATATAACAGACACCAGCAAGAGACTATTTTTTAAAAAAAGCACAACAACAATTCCCACGTATGGGATACAAAATGTGAGAGGCGGGCTAGATTTTCTAAGCACTGCTTCTCGGCGACAGGTTGTTGTTACTTTCGGTTAAAGAGAGAAACATTTTCAAAGCACCCAAGTTTTTAATATTATGGGGAGGGACTTTGGAATGGAAAACACATCTGAAATAACGGACCAGTTTTTTATTTCCAAAGCCCGTCTGCACACTTGTATGTGTCATTTACATCATTTGCATAATTATGTAATTGGCATTCATATACCATTAGTCTTCATGTGCAACTTTTGCATAATTAGGTAACTGTGCAAATGACCTCAGTTCCAAACTTTTGAATTTAACAGACAGCTTTAAACTGTCTGTTAAATCCGAATTTTACTCTCTTGCAAGGGATGTCAAATTTTTCAGCTGGGGCAAGGATTATTGTGATGGTTACTCTTACTGTTGTTACTACTGGTGAAGGCTGCAGGATGTGTGGCGGCCATGCAAATGGCTGCAATTTCCAGCTCTTCTCCCCCCTCCCCCAATTTTGTGGGTTTTTTAAAAGACCAAAATAATCTTAAACCGGCGATTTTACTCCTTATTTTAAAATACGAAAAGGAGCGAATCGCCTTGCTGTATTTCAGCACAATTTGGCTTATGGGCAGTGCATACCCCATTGCAGCCTCAGGTCTTCAATTTCTACAAAGGTCTATAAAGCAGTTTGCTACCTGGAAGATGACTTTATTTTAAGTTACATGACATGGTCAATGAGTGATAATCGCTGAGGCCAGTTGCATCTTCTAACCCCACTTTCCTGAGTTTTTTTCTCTCTGATGATGTCTGGACTAGAATCAGTCCATCATTCCAGGGTCTGCAACCCACAGTTCCCTGTTTAGTAGCAAAATATGGCCTTGAATATAGATGGGTTGTTTTGGCCCCAATACTTGGCATGTGGGGAAGAAAGGGAGTCTTGTTCTGTGAAATCTAAGGATAAATAACAGGTGGGGGCTCTTTCTGTATCTCTGTATAGGCCAGTGTTAAGATATATGGACATCAGGGGTGAAATGCTACTGGTTGGGACCAGTTTGCCCGAACTGGTAGTAATAAATGCTTCCGGTTCGGGCGAACCGATATTTCCGACGATCAGCTGTGCCGTGTGATTTAGATTAGCTAGAAAGCAGGAAATCCTGCAGGAATCTAAATCGCGCGGCACAGCTGTTTCCCCCCCCTCCCCCCCGCCGGTCCCACTTACCTTTGCAGACTCAGAAAAGGCTTCTTAATCCTCCTTTCTCAGCGCTGCACGGTAGTGCCTGTGGTGTGCATGTGCACGAAGCATGTGTTTGGTGCACACTGCACATGTGCACGCAAAGCAAACTGGTAGCGAAGCGAACCAGTAGCAGACTTCAGAACATTTCACCCGTGGTGGACATCAACTCCCAGAATTCCCTAGCCAGCATGCTGACTGAGGAATTCTGGGAGTTGAAGTCCAAGCATGCTGAGTTTATAAGTCCACACCTCTTCAAATGGCTAAGGTTGTGAAACAGCGGACCCTTCCAGAACAATTAGGGGGACACAAATTGGCAAGGGGACACTCACAATTTAGCTAAAGCCGTAGGTGTGAAGATATGCTCTGAAATGGAGTGGGCAGCGAGGAACATAATGCATGGCATACTGAATGAGGGGCTTTCGGGCCTTGAATAAATAAATGGCTGGCCTTCCCCCTAACTAATTTCAGATCTATTTTGGGCGTGCAGAGCGAGGAACAATTCCCCTGCTGATTGCCCAAAGTAGCTCAGACTTCACCCAGCTGCAGAACTGGGGGGCCTGAAAAACACGGCCCACCTGCGGTAGGAAGCGAGTTTCCGGAGAGAATGGGGTGGTAGGACTCCCAATGGAGAGTTTGCAAGGCTGTTGTTTAAAAACCAGCTGATCTGATTAAAAATCCAGACTCTGTAATGATAGCTGGAGGCTGGGAGATCCAGAGCAGGAGGTGCCAGGAAGTATGAATAATGAAAGATGACGTCTGGAGCTTTTAAGGCAAATACTGTAAAAAAACAAACAAACCAGTAATTGAATAAAAACAATCAGGGAACCCCCAAGGCCTTCAGTAAGAGATCGGGACAGTTTTTTTTTTTTTTTTTTTTTGTCCTTTCTTGAAAAAGCCGTATTTGGGAAGTTAGTGCAAGATAGCTGAGCAGTAGTCAGTAGAAGAAGAAGAGGAGAGGAGGAGGGAGAAGAAAAAAGGCATTTGATTGGATAGAGTGGGTTTTTTTTTTTCCCCCTTCTCTTGCTTAGCAAAGAACACATGTGGCTCCTTCTCCAATGGAACACTGAGCCATCTGGGGTAGTGGGGTAGTGAACCTGCCCCACTCGCAGCCCTTGGGTTTCACAGAACTGGACAACCCCCCCCCACCCCCACAATCTCAGTTTTGCAGCCGGGCCCCTCTCCTTTTTCTGCTAACTCCCCGGATGGATTTTTCCCCTCCTCTTCTTAATCCTCCTCCCCAAAAGCAGCAACGTGGCCTTGATTTCTCCATGGGGAAGGACCGGGAAGGGGCAGGGGCTTGCCCCCCCTCGCCTGCCCCCTAACCGGGCATCCTTGCCTACGCTTTTTCTCTCTCTCTCTCCTTTCCTCTAGCTCTTTTCTCCAAATTCACTGAGATCTAAGCTTTTATCTCCCAGCAGTGGCTGACACAGCCTTGGCCCCCACTGGCCTGGATCCAAATGCCGTCTCTGGCCAGGCCCGAGGCCATCCCCTCCCCACCCCTCCCCCTCCCCTCCCTAAATCTGGGCTCCTTGGAAGTACTAATATTGCTAACATGGCCCTGTGCTTTGATCCTCCATCCTTTTCACTCCCCCCACCCCACCCTCAACCTCCCACCTTCCTAAACCACCTCGTTAGAAATTGCGTTGGCAACTTTTGTCGTTGTGTGTTACTAACACGCTTCTGGGGAGCGGGTGGGGTGTCGTGCAACGGCAGGGAGGGGGGGAAATCTCCCCAAAACTGTCCAAAGACGGGATAACTAACCTTATGTGCCATTCGCGGAATGTCGATTTCTTCCTTCCTTCCTTCCTTCCTTTCTTTTTCAGTCGTTCATTTTGTTCCGTTCTCTCCTTACTAACCCAGGTTAAGAAAGTCTGGGTGGGTGGGTGGGAGGAGAGGGCCGGGAGAGTTCGTGGGGTCTTTGGGTTGTGTGAATTCAGTATCTTTCATATTTTTTTATTTTTAGTTTTTTGCTGGTCTCAGAAACTGGAGAAATTTATTTCTCCTTTTTTTCTGTTTTGTTTTGTTTTTTTAAAATATATCTCCCTTGAATTTTCATGGTTGGTCATTTTTTTTTTTTTCTGTTTATTCCCTTCCCTCCCTTTCTCGATTTTGTTTTTCTTTTTTTTTTTCATTTCCTTTCCGTTTTTAAATGCATACAGCACGCAGGAATTGGACACGCTATGGTAAACAAACTGCATTATCTGGTAGATATCAGTCTATTGTCTAATCATTTGGTTTGCCGTGGGTTTTACCTCTCCCCTCCTCTTTCCTTTTTTTTTAATTTTTTTTTTTCAAAAAAATTACTTTGCTTTTGGAAATTGAAAGACACTCTGCTGTGCAAGCCTTGCACACATGCCTTTGCAGAAACACATGGATTTTATCTCAACCGAGAGTGCTTCTGAGGGGGCTTTCTGTTGTATCCCCCCCCCCAATCTTTCTATAATTTTCAGCCAGTTTAGACAACAACATTTTCCAGTTGCCGACCTCCCCGAGTGAGCCCTCTGCTTATATCCTTCCGTTTCTTCCGCAGGGAATCTCTTTCAAAGAGAAAAGGCGAACCAGCTGCCCTGCATTGCCTTTCCCCCTTTTGAAAAATGTAAAAAGTATTGAATGGTTTACTCAATTCCATTGGGTGTGAATTTACCAGCAGCAAAAAATAACTCTGATTATAACTCTACCATATATCCAGGGGGGGGGGGGGCTGCTGGGGGTTCGCAGGGGTTCGGAAGAACCTCTAGCTAAGATTCCGTGCAGTTCGGAGAACCCTCAAGTCCCACTCCTGGCTGGCCCTGCCCACCCCTCCACTCCCCTCCCCTCCCAGGAGTCCCCATACGGCCTGTTTTGGATGCAGGTAAGTGCAGGGCGCACATGGAAGCTTGGGGAGGGCGAAAAACCAGCCTACCAGAAGTTTGGGAAGTTCCCGGCCTCCAGAGGGCCTCCAGAGCCTGGGGAGGCCGTTTTTGCCCTCCCGGAGGCTCAAAGAAAGCCTCCGGAGCCTGGGGAGGACAAAAACGCCCCCCCCCACCGTGGTGCAGGAGACCAACTAGACCACGCCCACTATAGCCACACCCACCCAGCAACCAGGCAGAGAACCCCTTGCTAAAATTATTGAAGCCCACCCCTGCGTACATATAACTATACTGAGCTGATGGTTATAAAAACCTCCAGAACCAGGGATGTTCACAACTCACCCATTAAGCCAGATAGATTGTAGATTTCCACAGTCACAACTATTTAACACAACTGGTTCTCAGCTTGGGGAACTTTGGGGGCCTGTGGACTTCAACTCCCAGAATTCCTCAGCCAGGGATTCTGGGAGTTGAAGACCCCACCTCTCAAGTGTTGCCTAGATTGAGAAATACTGAATTAGAGTCTGTCATATTACATTGTGGTGGGCAGAAAAAAACATTAATAAATAAATATAAATAATAATAACATAATGTAATATAGTATAGTGCAGTGATAGCTAACCTTTTTGCCATCACGTGCCAAAGCGGGGGGGAGCACAGCGTGGTCCCTCCGGATGTCGGCAAATGGGCCGTTTCTGGCCTCCGGAGGGCCATTTTCGCCCTTCCCAGGCTCCTAGAAAGGCTCTGGAGCCTAGGGAGAGTGAAAAAACGGGCCTTCCTCACCAACCCGGTGGCCCTCCGGAGGCTGGAAACAGCCTGTTTCCTGACTTCTGGTGGGCCCGGAAGGCCCGAAAATCAGCTGGACGGCGTGCCCATGTGCACTGCAGCTGAACTAGGGCAATGTTTGAGTGCCAACTGATATGGCTCCATGTGCCATCTGTGGCATGCGTGCCATAGGTTCGCCATCACTGATATATTGTATTTTTTTTAAAAAAAATTGATTTATATGCCGCCCTTCTCCGGAGACTCAGGGCGGCTTACAATGCGTTGAGCCTTCATACTTTTGTATATTTATACAAAGTCAGCTTATTGCCCCCACAAACTGGGTCCTCAATTTACCTACCTTAGAAAGGATGGAAGGCTGAGTTGACCTTGAGCCTGGCGAGATTTGAACTTGCAGTAATTGCAGGCAGCTGGTCTTAATAACAGGGTGCCTTAGACCACTGTACTACCAAGGCTCTGTATTAATATAATATAATATAATATAATATAATATAATATAATATAATATAATATAATATAATATAATATAATATAATATAATATAATATAATATAATATAATATAATTAATATAATATAATATAATATAATATCCTATAAAGTTGCCAAAAATCGGACACGACTAAATGGTTAAAACACCAAATAACAAATACAGTATAATATATAAACTGCCTCGCATTCCCAGTTTTTTTTGGATAACAAATCAATCTTTCTTAAAAAAAAAACAACAACCCACAAGCATGGGTTGAAATTGATGATTTAAAAAACAGCAGCAAATAAAATAATAATTACAAACACCAATATGAGCTGTGCAGCTGTAATGGGTGAAAACTGTGTTTGGTACCAAGAATTGTGTATAATTGAACCCGGCAGGCTCAAATAGCCTGCGGGCAGAATTATTAATTATTGTTTTTATTGTGTACGGATAACTGCCCCACAGATACTTTCCCTGTGTGACCTACAAATGCTATTTTTTTTAAAATGCAACTGGAGGATTAAAACCCATGATGATAATAATAATAATAATAATAATAATAATAATAATAATAATAATAATAATAATAATACAGAAAACCCAGTCCATGAAATAATAAAACCGAGCAGTGGAACTGTCTTTAATCAGGCCATTGAACGCTTTGGATTCGACTACAGGGTAGTCCTTTGAACGACCATTCCAAGTTACGACGGTGGCTTGCACTTATGGCCGTTGCAGTTACGTGCTCCAAATTCAAGTGCCTGGCAACTGACTTGCATTTATGACGGTTGCAGCATCAAATCATCGCCATTTGTGACCTTCTCAGGGGCTTCTGATTTAACAACTGCACCACAAGGATAATCAGATTGGACACAGTTCCCTTTTCGGACTGCATTGCTTAGCAGTCCAAAAAGTTCCAGTTGTGTTTTAAGTTGTGGTGTTTCAGACACAGCCCCTACCTGAAGTTCTAAAAGAGCAGGTACAGGCAGTCCTCGACTTACGATGGTTCATTTAGTGACCGTTCAAAGTTAGGGCCATTTTTCCACACTTAACGACCGTCGCAGTGTCCCCGGGATCATGTGATCCCCTTTTGCGACCTTCCAATGAGCGAAGTCAATAAAGGAAGTCAGATTCGCTTAACAATCGTGTTCCTAGCTTAACAACTGGAGTGATTCACTTAACAACGAATGGCAAGAAAAGTCGTAAGGTGGGGCAAAACTCGCTTAACGAATGTCTCACTGAACAACAGGAATTTCGGGCTCGGTTGTGGTCGTAAGTCGAGGACTACCTGTAGATGCCTCTTTTTTTCGGGGATTGCGTGTCTCGCCCTCTGCAGTGGCCACGAGATTCCCAGAAAAAGGAGCATCTGGAATTGTCCCGAAGTGCTATTCGGCACTGCTAGCTGCTTTCGGGAAACGAATCCAAGGCGCTTCCTTCCTAACACTTTTTTTCTTTTTTTAATTTTCAAAAAGACCTTTATTAAAATTTAAAATATTAAAATACTAATACAGATACGTCCACGATAGTTGTACAATTCAACGTCGTTCCAACAGTACACAAACCTTAACTTTATCCATATATTCTCAGATATTCCTTCCTAACACTTTTTAACTTGAAAACAGATTCCCAAAAGTCCTTTTCCAAAAGGCAATGGGACTTTCTTGGGGGTGGTTGTTTTTTTTTTTTTGCCCCCCCTTGAAAACATTTTGCTTCTCACCCAAGGAGCTTCTTCAATTCTTCTTCAACGGTCTAAAGAACCGAGGAAGCTTCTTGGGTGAGAAGGGAAACGTTTTCAATGAGGGGGAAACCCCCCCCCCAAAGAAAGTCCAGTTGCCTTTTGGAAAAGTGCCCTTGGGGTAAACCGTGACCTGGATGATTGAGAATTCTCCATAGGCTTGAAAATGGATCTTTACAGCACTTTGGAAAACGAAGTGGGTTTCCATGCCCAATCCCCCTCAAAAAATTCCCTTTCTTTTACTTAAACGGTGGAATAACCGAGTCCTTGGTCCGTTAGGGCAGTGAAAGTTCAATGCAACTCTTTCTTTAGAGAGAGAGAGACCCCCCCCCAGTGGTGAAATGGGCTTCCACCAAGCCCCCTTCCCTCTCACCTAACCAGCCACCCTCTTGACTACAATTCCCATGCCAGGGGTAGCTGATGAGCATTGTTCTCCCAACATATCCAGAAGGCACTGAGTTGAGGAAGGCGACCGTTTGAATGGTAGCCGAAAAAAAGGAAACGAAGGCGCTTAGAAAGCAAAGGAGGCTTGGAAACCCGAGACTTGGACTGCAAGCCCCATCATCCCCAGCCGCTGCAAATGCTACATCTTGGCATCAGAGCATGGTAGTCTTTGGCTCCCCGTGGTCGCCCTCCCTCCCCCACTATCAGCCATGGCCCCAATGGGCTAATGCGATTACTGATTTATTTGCTGGATGTCAGGAATTTTGGCTCACGCTCCCTCCCCCTCCCGTTTATCTTCAGAAGAACAACAACCCTGTGAGGTAGAATGGCTGGGAAAGAGGGAAGTCCCCGTCCCCACCCCTGGAAGGTACTTGAACCCAGATCTGCTACTACAAGCCCAACACATTCAGCCATTCCTCCCCACTGACATGGCAATACTCTAGAGCAGGGGTCTCCAAGCTAGACAACGTTAAGACTTGTGGACTTCAACTCCCAGAGTTCCTCAACCAGTCCACAAGTCTTAACGTTGCCTAGCTTGGAGACCCCTGCTCTAAATCCACATAGAGCCCCCGGCCTGATTTGATTTTACCCGACCACCTTTGCAAAATCAGAAAAGGTAACAATATTTAGGGGGATTAAAAAAAAAAAATTGGTCGAAGAATTTTCTTTTATGGTTTTGATTTTTCCCCCCACTCCCCTCCCCACCCTCCCCCTCCCTTCCCCCTCCCCCCAAAAAAATCCATGGAAAACACCATCCCATGAAGCAACTTCTTGTGCGCTGTTGCACCTTACGCTGGGTCCCCCAGCTGCCCCCCCAGGGACACCCCAAAATGGCAGCCAGGTGGATTGGAGAGGGGGAAAAGCCCAGAAAAAGACTCCACCAACCGCCCCCAATTTTCAGCAGCGCTGGGTTGTGGCATGGAGGAGGTGGGGGGGTTGCAGGGATACCCACCTCCTCCCGCAAAAGTTGCAAGAATCCTCCAATTCACAGAATGTGGGCGTGAGCTTCCCTGCTCCATTCCTCTTTATTTTGGCCCTTGCAAGAGGGACTCACCCCCACAGCAGCCTGGTTGGTGGGACTGGTGCTTGTTCCTGGGGAACCTGAGGACCTGGCTGCCCCATAGTGCCCCCTGGGGACCAGCTGCCGGCCACCCTATTGCATGGCCTGCTATGAACGTGCGAGGCTGGGCTGCTTCCGTAGCCAAGTTTTATTTTCTGAGCATCTCTCTTGGGGCTGAAACTAACACTCTTGTGTGTTGTATACGTCCCACCCCCTTCCTCTCCTCAGGCCTCCTTTTCCTTCTCCCATTTTCTTCCAAGACCCCCTTCCCCTCTCTCAGCCTTGCATGACATCCCCCCGCCCTCATCCTCCCTTTTGCTGGCTTCACCTCTTTTGTCATTTCCAAGGGGAGCACTGAGGCAGGGCCAATGAGGGCAGGAGGGGACAGGCATGGATGGGACCCTCGTGCGCATGTTGTGAGTGCCTGGTTCGAAAACGGGAAGCAGGGACCCACGTTGGCATAGCTCCCTGGGTGCTAGGACTGGCATTTTGGCTTTCCGTTGAGGACCCGTTGCAGGTTTCGGCAGGAGAATCCAAACACAGAATGCTAGCTTGATTCAGAATTCTGTTTCATTCTCGTTTCACACACTGACCGGCAGTCTGGGACCTCGGGGGTGGGTGGGGGGTATGCCAGTGATGGTTGTTGAGGAATATGCGCAGAGTAACCCTTGAGTAGCAAGGGTGTGCACATGAGAAACGGCTGAGAGTGATTATGAATAAGCACTGTCAGTACAGACACACTGAGTTGTGATATTCTTTTACTTTTAGGAAAAAGTAAAGCAAAGTCCAGTAAACAATCCAGGTCATACACAGATAAAGATAGTTAAAATGTCAATCCAGGGATATTCCAAGAACAAAGTCTTCTTAACAGTTGTTGTAGTCATATGCAATAAAACAGTTCTTTTTAGAGTTGCAAACAGGAACAAGTACAGCAGTAAAACAATCAGTAAAACAGTAGAAATGTAGCTATGATCAAGCAGTGATCATGCAGAGAGAACAGGCAGAGAGGAGCAGAGGTAGCAATAATAATGTAAAAAAGAAAAATAAGCCATGATTCAAGCTTCCTCTTAAGTACATTGGCTACAGAGCTAGCCAATCAGAATACAGTATGATGCAATACAGCATTACAGTCTTAAAGCTACACCTTACATTTTGACTGCAAACATGCATTGATGGTTTATATATATTGCCAACCCAACCAGGTAGGCAATAGCCATTTCCTAACAATGGTGAATCTTTTTGGCACTGAGTGCCCAAACCAGAGCATGCGTGGAGCGCCTTGAGGCAGGGTGGCTAATGGCGTGTGGAAGAATTTGCAGCTGACTTGGGGGAAGGTGTGAAAAAGCTGTACCGATTGTGCAATCCAGCGAGGGAAGGAAGCGTGAGAAAGAAACTCAAGATAATCCCGCCTTGATGTTGTTTAGTATACGGTGGGACTTGGAGAGGCTTCTCAAGTTTGTATTGTCGTCATACCAAAACGTGCCGGAAGGAAAACGCATTGCATTAGAACAGCGTTTCTCAAACGTGGCAACTTCAACTCCCAGAATTCCCCGAGGCCGGCCGGCTGACTGGCTGGCTGGGGAATTCTGGGAGTTGAAGTCCGCGGCCCATCTTCAAAATGGCCAAGATTTAGAAACACTGTATTAGAAAATAGTCGAAATATTTTAGGCGATCCACGAAATATTCTCAGGCGATCAACGAAAACCAGAGTGTGGTCGGCACTGAGAGGTTTGTCTCTGAATGGATCCAATTTTCTTAGATCCAGTAATAATGGGCGTATATTTAGCCACTCATTCTGGCAGATACTTTCCAGGGCACCATGAAATCCGTTACAAAAGCCAGTTGAAACTGGCTTTCAGGTGTGCAAGTTGTCCTGTGTGAGAAATGATGGCGGGCAAGTGAAGAGGAATGGAAGAGGCTCCCTTAACCCCAAAGGACTGGTTTTTAAAATCTCTGAGAACCGTTTCTGAGATTCAGGGGGCGATTCTTTCAAGAAACGCCAGGATAGGATATCTTCTCCCTCAAATAGGAGTCCTGCTTATTAGGGAGTGTAACGTGACAACCCGTAAGTCCGCAGTAGAGAGAGATATAGCAATACAATCAGTACAATCAATCAATCAATCAGAATAGATCTGGAAGGGACCTTGGAGGTCTTTTAGTCCAACCCCTTGCTCAATCAGCAGATCCTATATCATATCAATCAATCAATCAATCAATCAATCAATCAATATAGGGCCTATACCATTCCAGACAAGTAGCTTTCCAGTATCTTCTTAAAAGCCTCCATTGATGGAGC
The DNA here is from genome assembly GCF_029215685.1 of Pituophis catenifer annectens. Lineage (NCBI taxonomy): Eukaryota > Metazoa > Chordata > Lepidosauria > Squamata > Colubridae > Pituophis > Pituophis catenifer. The sequence continues at coordinate 23,562,075 of NW_027256890.1, forward strand.
ACCCACAACTTCTGGAGGCAAGCAGTTCCACTGGTTAATTGTTCTCACTGTGAGGAAATTTCTCCTTAGTTCTAGTTGGCTTCTCTCCTTGATTTAGTTTCCACCCATTGCTTCTTGTCCCGCCCTAGCATTTTCTTCCTGTTGCCTTGCGTTCTATCTTCTGTTGAAACTTAATAAAGCCTTATTAAAAAAAGAAAAAGAAAAGACAGGGGATTCAGCAGCGTGCCGTGCTTTTCTGCGAGTGAACTATGCCCCTTGTAAAGAAAAATCAAAAGCAGCTTCTCGTGCAAACTGAATGACAACCAGGAGGGGGGGGAAAAAAAAAGATTTATTCTCAGCCTGCCACTAATATTGAGTGTGGGAACGCAGCCATGATCTATGTTTAAAAAAAAGAAAAAAGACAGTAACAGCTGGGAGGGGAGAATTAAAAGCAGGAATCTGGGGTAAGAGAAATGGGGCTCAAACCTCTTTCTCCAGCCAATCAGGTCTGCCAAAACCTGATGGCACTATTAAGAGAAGGAAAGGTCTGTAAGGAACCACTGTAGCAGGGGTGAAATGCTCCCGGATTGGACCGGATCGCCCGATCCGGTAGCGATCTTGGCCGGTGGTTCGGCGATCTGGTAGCAATGGTGGAGCAAAGCTCTGCCTACCCACCCGAGTATCATTACTTTTGGGGTTTAACCAGGAAGTAATGTGTTTTTTACTTTCTGTGCATGCGCAGAAGGGTCCGTGTACGCATGTGATGTGCGCGCTTCCGAACTGGTAAGGAAGGTAAATAGATTTCACCCCTGCACTGTAGTGTGTATGTGGGTTCAAAGGAAGAATGGAGGCATAAAAAGGGAAGTGCTGGATCAGCTTTCTCCATTACACTAGAGTCCAGCTTCCATCATCTCCAGCTGGACACAGAGGAAAGCCTTAGTAAAGCCACACCTAGAGTACTGCATCCAGTTTTGGTCACCACACTATAAAAAGATGTTGAGACTCTAGAAAGAGTGCAGAGAAGAGCAACGAGGATGATGAGGGGACTGGAGGCTCAAACAGACGATGAACGGTTGCAGGAACTGAGTTATGTCTAGTCTGGTGAAGAGAAGGACCAGGGGAGACAGGAGAGCATCTTCCAATATTTGAGGGGCTGCCCAGAGAGGAGGAAGGGGGTCCAGCTATTTTCCAAAGCACCTTTGAAGGCCAGACAAGGAATAATGGATGGAAACTGACCAAGGAGAGATTCAACCTGGAAATAAGGAGACATTTTCTGACAGTGAGAGCAATCAACCCATGGGTTGCCTTCAGAAGTTGTGGGAGCTTCATCCCTGGAGGCTTTCAAGAAAAGACTTGACTGCCCTCTGTCAGAAAGGGTGTAGGGTCTCCTGCTTGGGCAGGGGGTTGGACTAGATGACCTCCAAGGTCCCTTCCAACTCTGTTAATCTGTTAAATGTGTTAAACTTAGAACGAAGGAGAAAATACCTTAGAACAATTAACCAGTGGAACAGAAGTTGCCTTCGGAAGTTGTGGGTGCTCCATCACTGGAGGCTTTTAAGAAGAGACTGGACAGCCATTTATCAGAAATAGTATAGTTCTCCTGCAAGAGCGGGGGTTGGAAGACTAGATGACCTTGAAGGTCCCTTCCAACTCTGTTTCTGCTACTTATGGTGCTTCAAGGGAACCAATTAGTGGTGCTCTTTCCAGAAAACATTTGCATCCAACAAGGGCCTTAAGTCAGCCTTCCCCACTTGTGGGTGTTGTCCAGACGTGCAGGATGATGAATCCCATCGTCCCCAGCCAGCCTTTCCTTGCCCCTGTGCTGGTTTGGAAGCTTGCTGCGATTTGTAGTCCAATGTGAGCAGAGCCCACGGATGTGGGAAGGTGGGTTTGGATGTGCAGCGAAGCATGGCGTGCCTAAATTTGGGTTTCCGGTAGTGACATAAAAGGAGCATCACGACATGCCAAGCAACAGCCTTAAATATTTCTCCCCGTGGCCCAGCTTTGCTTGCTCTGACTGGCAGCCCTCTCTCTGAGTCATCTCTGCCTAAAAGGCCTCTTCACCTAAAGGACCCCCCCCCCTTCAGCTTCTAATTGAATTGCTAATTGATTGCTTCTTTGCTCATTAATCTCTGCACCCGAGTGGCTCTAGGAATAGTTTTAGGATTGGTGGGGAGGGGAGCACTGGTTATTTGGGGTGGGGGTGGTACCTTTCATTCCCCAAGAGTTCCAGGATGGAAGTGCTGTCCCCTTCAAGCAGGGGTGAAATGCTACCGGTTCGCTCCGGTTTGGTAGAATCGGTAGTGATTAAAAACTACCGGTTTGCCAGAACTGGTAGTAAAAAAAGCTACCAGTTCGGTCGAATTGGTAGTTGAAAAAAGCTACCAGTTCCTCTGACGATCAGTTCTGCTGCACGGTTTAGCTTTGCTTGAAAGCACGAAATCCTGGTTTCTAGCAAAGCTAAATCACGCAGCACAGCTGATTCCCCCCCCATCTCACTGTTTTGCTTACCTTCCCAAACCTCCTTTTGGCATGTACTGTGCATGCGTGCGCACAGTGCGTGTTTGATGTGCACTGTGTATGCGCGGCCAGCGAACCGATAGCAAACTGGTTCAGATTTCACTACTGCCTTCAAGCCAAACTTGGATAGATGAGAATGCCTGGGCGTTTTCAAACACTGTACAGGTAAGTCCTTCGACTTACGACCACAGTTGAACCCAACATTTCTTCTGCTAAGTGAGACAGTTGTTAAGTGAATTTTGCCCCATTTTACCACCTTGCTTGCCACGGTTGTTAAGTGAATCAGCGCAGTTAAGTTAGTCACACCATTTTAAAGTGAATTTGGCTTGATTTTGCTCACTAGAAGGTCGCAAAAGGGGAGATCACGTGACCCTGGGACGTTGCAACCGTCATAAATAGGAGACAGTTGCCAAGCAAGTGAAGTTTGGCCCCATGACCAGGGAGCTGAGAAAGTTGTGTGTGAAAAATGGTCATAAGTCACTTTTTTCAGTGCCGTTGTAACTTCGAACAGTCACTAAATGAACTGTTGTAAGTCGAGGTTAAAAATTGGCAGAATTGTTGGGTCTCTAGGAATAAAGGCAGCTTCCATTACAATGGATGGAAACTAAATCAAGGAGAGAAGCAACCTGGACTTAAGGATAAACTTCCTAACAGTGAGGACAATTAACCAGTGGAACTGCTTGCCACCAGAAATTGTGGGTGCTCCACCACTGGAGCCTTTTAAGAAGAGATTGGACAACCTTTTGTGTGAAATGGCATAGCGTCTCCTCCTTGAGCAGAGGGTTATCGGGTGGGATTCAAAAATTTTAGCAACCAGTTCTCTGCCTGGTTGCTGGGTAGGCGTGGAAAATGGTGGGCGTGGCCTACTCGGCCGCCTGCACCACGGCGGGGTATGTGAGGGTGTATGTTTTTGCACTTCCCCGGCTCCGGAGGCTTTCCTCGAGCCTCTGGGAGGGCGAAGACAGAGGGACTTCCAGAACTTCCGGGAGGCCTGTTTTTTGCCCTCCCAGAGCATCCGCACGGGCCCTGCGCTTACCTGGCATCCAAAACGGGCCGCGTGGAGACTCCTGGCATGGGCGGGGCCAGCCAGTCCTTGCAGATGTGAACCAGATGTAAAATGTTTGTGTGCAAGATCCCTTGGAGTGGAGGAGAGCCTCAGTGCAAATGGCCTTGAGGAACCAGCAAGCACCGTTGCAAAGGGAGAATAAAGGAATCCGGTGCTTGCGTGTGACAATCTCGGGCAGTGTTGGCAAACCTTTTCGGCACCAAGTGCCCAAATGGGAGCGTGCACACGTGCGTGCCGGAAACCGGAAGAGCAGCGGCCCGGTGCTCACACACACGCCGGGATGATGATCTTCCGGTTTCCAGCGCACGCATGCACGCCGGCCACCTGGTTTTCCAGTTTCTGGCATGCATGCCAGGGGTGAAATGCTAACGGTTCAGTCCGGTTTGCTCGAACCAATAGTAAAAAGGCTACTGGTTCGCTGAACTGGTAGTAAAAAATGTAAAAAAAAAAATTCTGACGATCAGCTGAGCAACGCGCGATCATTGGAACTTTTTTTTAAAAAAATTTAGCATTTTTTACTACCAGTTCTCTGGAACCGGTAGTTAAAAATGCTTTAAAAAAATTTAAAAAAAGGTTTCGATGATCAAAGCTGTGCTGCACGATCATCAGAGCCTTTTTTTAAACTTTTTTAAAGCATTTTTTTTACAACCTATTCGGCGAACAGGTTGTAAAAAAATGCTTTTAAAAGTAATTAGAAAGGCTCTGAAGATTGCGCCCCGCAGCTGATCACCCTCCCCACGCGCTGTTCTATTTACCCCATGCCTCCTTTGGGCATGCACTGCGCACACTCACACCTTCACCTCGCATTTGGAGCGTGGTGTGCACTGCGCATGCGTGCGTGTAGCGCGCAGCCAGTGAATCGGTAGTAAACCGGTTCAGATTTCACCACTGATGCATGCACACACAAAGACCAGGTGGCCAGTGCACATGCATGCGCTGGAAACCGGAAGATCATTTTCTCTGCCTGAGCGACTGCTCTTCCGATTACCGGCGCTCCCACGCATGTGAAAACCAGCTGGCCAGTGCGCCAGGACCTGGAAGAGCAACGGGCGATGGCTCGCGTGCCTTGAGAGATGGCTCTGTGTGCCACTTCCGGCACATGTGCCATAGATTCGCCATCACGGATCTAGGGGGACAGGTGAGATAAGACACCTGGCCTTGACTTTATTGGACTGGCTCTCTTCTCTTCCCACATCCAGTAACTTCATCGGAGTTTGAAAGAGGAGGCTTGCTTAAGTTACGGCTGCCTTTGCAACTCAACCACAGGCAGACTTAACAACAGTTCATTTAGCAACCGTTCGAAGTTACGACGGCACCGAAAAAAAAAAGTGACCTATATGACCATTTTAATGACCGTTGTAAGTATCCCCATGGTCAATGGGGATTTAACGATTCATATTTATGACGGGGTCATGGGACACCTCCCCCCTTTTGTGATCTCCTGACGGAGATAAAATGGGGCGAAGTTCACAAATGTCTCACTTAGCAACAGAAACTTGGGGCTCAATTGAGGTCGTAAGTCGAGGACTACCTGTATTTAATTGTGTTTAGTACTCCTAGTTGTCAAAAGTTACCTCCTTTCAGCTGCCTCCCAGAATAGAATAGAATAGAAAATAGAATAGAATAGAACAACAGTAGAATAGAATAGAATAGAATTCAGAATAGAATAAAATAGAATAGGAATAGAATAGAATAGAATAGAATAGAGTAGAGTAGAGTAGAGTAGAGTAGAGTAGAGTAGAGTAGAATAGAATAGAATAGAATAGAATAGAATAGAATAGAACAGAACAGAACAGAACAGAACAGAACAGAACAGAACAGAACAGAATAGAATTCAGAATAGAATAAAATAGAATAGAATTCAGAATAGAATAGAATAGAATAGAATAGAATAGAATAGAATAGAATAGAATAGAATAGAATAGAATAGAATAAACAGAGTTGGAAGGGACCTTGGAGGTCTTCTAGTCCAACCCCCTGCTTAGGCAGGAAAACCTATGCTACTTCAGACAAAAGGTTATCCAACATCTTAAAAACTTCCAGTGTTGGAGCATTCACAACTTCTGCAGGCAAGCTGTTCCATTGATTAGTTGTTCAATTAATCTAAAAGAGGCTTCCAGGATTCACACAACACCCCTTAACCTGGGTTTTGACTTAGCCTGTTGTCTTGACTGGCACAGCACATTGAAACGTAAACCAAACAAAACAAAAACCGATGAGGTTTTAAGCGAAATCTAGTCCAGGTTATAGCTAAATCAAATTCAGCCTATTGTGTGAATGCAACCCTTGAGATGAAGTCTGAAGTGGCGTAAGGGTTTCCTGCCTGGGCAGGGGGTTGGACTAGAAGACCTCCAAAGTCCCTTCCAACTCTTGTTATCCTAATCTGTTCTATTAAGGATCCCCAGGTTGGCAGTGTGTGGTCAAATTTGAAAAGCAACTAGAGGACTTCTGAAGCGTTTTGATGGCGGAGGGGTTGGACTTTGGGCGTGTCCTTCTCCTTCCCATGAATCAACCATCATCCCTAAACCAAAAACCAGCATTCAGGCAGTTCGATTTTGATATATTCCAAGAGCAAAGAAAAATCAGATAGTTAGAGAAACAGATAGACTAAGGATCAGTGGTGGGTTGCTCCCGGTTTGCAAGAACCGGTAGAAAAAATTTGTAGTAGTTTGAAGAACCGGTAATAACATTGGCTGGCCACGCCCCCGAACCGGTCACCGGCCCGGTCACCGCTCGCTTACCCCGCCCACCTCATCAGAGGCTTTTTAAAAAAAAACTTTTAAAAGCATTTTTTCTAGAACCTCTTCGGCCGAAAAAATGCTTTTAAAAGTAAAAAAAAAAAAAAAAAAAAGCCTCTGATGATCGCGCAGGTCAGCTGGGATCGTTGGAGGCTTTTAAAAGCATTTTTTTCTACAACCTCTTCTGCTGAAGTGGTTGTATGAATCCCTCGTACAGGTCTCCTGCGCGAGCAGCGGGTTGGACTAGATTATTATTATTATTATTATTATTATTATTATTATTATTATTATTATTATTATTATTATTATTAAATCTTTAGTGAGATTCACAGCCTTTGAGGCTGGTTAATAGCTCAGCAGCTCGAGTCCTAACCAAGGACCTAGGAACTGTTAAGGTATCGTCAGAGGATGTAAACTGTTCCGAGTAAGGTGGAAGGTTGTTGTTGTTGTTGTTGTTGTTGTTGTTGTTGTTGTTGTTATTATTATTATTATTATTATTATTATTATTATTATTATTGTTATTATTATTTAAACTTGTATGCCGCCCTATCTCTGAAGGACTCAGGACGGCTCACAACAATAAAAACAAGCAAAATCAATGTTAAAAATACCCAATAAGATTATAAAAAGACCATTAAAATCCCCTTTAATACCCCTTCAGTCCAAACCAGCCATGTTTTAAGGTCACGGCAGAAAGAGCGAAGGTTAGGGGCCACCCGGAGCTCCAGGGGGAGCTGATTCCACAGGGTAGGTGCGCCCACAGAGAAGGCCCGCTCCCTAGGGGTCGCCAGCCGACATTGTCTGGCCGACGGCACCCCAAGGAGGCCCTCCCTGTGAGAACGCACCAGGCGATGGGGAGCTGTCGCTGGCCGCAGATGGTCCGCCAGGTATCCTGGGCCTAAGCCATGTAGGGCTTTATAGGTAATTACTAGCACCTTGAATCTCACCCGGAGGGCAACCGGTAGCCAATGCAGGTCCCGCAGGAGAGGTGGTAACATGAGAGTGTCGGGACACTCCCATCACTACCCGCACGGCCGCATTCTACACCAGCTGAAGCCTCCGAGTGGTTGTTCAGGGGCAGCCCCATGTAGAGAGCATTGCAGTAGTCGATCCGGGAGGTGACGAGCGCATGGGTGACTGTACGTAGGGCATCACGGTCCAGGTAGGGGCGCAACTGGCGCACCAGACGAATCTGGGCAAGTGCCCCCCTGGTCACGGTCGTAACATGATCTTCAAAAGTCAGCCGTGAATCCAGGAGGACGCCTAAGTTGCGCGCCCTATCAACAGGGGGCAACACCTCACCCCCTATAGCCAACGATGGAATATTCCCTTGGAACCGGGATGCCGGTATCCACAGCCACTCTGTCTTGGCGGGGTTGAGCTGAAGCCTGTTCCTCCCCATCCAGAGATGACCTCCAAGGCCCCTTCCAACTCTGTTACTGTTAAATGTCCCAGGATAATGTTACGGGATCCAATCTGAATCGGTCACCAGAACTAAAGCTTTATTCTTCCAAGCTTCCAGGCTTATCCTGGAGCCCCTCCTCGGGGAACCTCTCACTCCACAATGTGTTTTACACGTTGTACTTATATGGTGCCTGATTACGTGTGGCTTTTAGTTGTTAATTACTATGTTGATGGCCGGCTATTAAGTTGTTAGCTGTTTTTTTCCCTTGTGCTGCTGGCACCCTTAGCTTCTAAGTACCTGATACATTGATGGTAAATCAGCACTCCTAGTGACTGACAGTAGGGACGCAGTGGCTCAGGGGCTAAGACGCTGAGCTTGTCGATTGAAAGGTCAGCAGTTCAGCGGTTCGAATCCCAAGTGCTGCGTAACAGGGTGAGCTCCCATGACTTGTCCCAGCTTCTGCCAAACTAGCAGTTCGAAAGCACGTAAAAAATGCAAGTAGAAAAATAGGGACCACCTTTGGTGGGAAGGGAACAGCGTTCTGTGTGCCTTTGATGTTGAGTCATGCCGGCCACATGACCACGGAGACGTCTTCGGACAGCGCTGGTTCTTCGGCTTTGAAACGGAGATGAGCACCACCCCCTAGAGTCGGGAATGACTAGCACAGATGTGCGAGGGGCCTATTTCCCAGGTTCCAATCATTTCTAACCACCGGATGGACGAGGAGACCCAAACTCATTAATTAATAGCCTCACATTGCCATGAACTACTAAGATTGTTGGCTGAGCAGGGACAAAAATAGCCAGAGGAATGATTGAAGCCTGGGAAATAGGCAATTACTGACTATTGTAGGAAATGGGAAATATTAGACTAGAACCCTTATCCTTTAAGATGTGGACTTCAACTCCCAGAATTCCCCAACCAGTGTAATTGGCCGGGGAACTCTGGGAGTTGGAGTCCACTCAAGTTGTCAAGGATGAGAAAGGCTAAGGTAGATTATCTCACTCTCTAAGCTACCAACTGCCAACAGCTCTCAAGTTTCAAGCAGAGAATATCTTCTCCCAGTGACCCCACTCTTCCACCTGGAGCACCCGAGATCCTAGAATTCCAGACGCAAGGCTTTCCTGACACCCAACCATGGTGCCAAACCCACAGGCACAAAACTCAGCAGCTGCCTTCACACAATTGCATGTTACACAAAGGTTTGTGTGTGTGTGTGTGTGTGTCATCTCTGCGTCCTTGAGGGGTGTAGAAAGAATCTACAAAGTCCCCTCTCTCCAGAGACCACAGGTATTTAGAAACCTCTGAAACCTTTTGGTGTCTGCCATTGTGTGTGAGAGAGAGGCAGGAGCGGAGTGGTGCGGTGGCCTAGAGGTGGGGCTCTCACCTCACAATCAGGCTGTGAGTTCGATCCTAGGTAGAGGCAGATCTTTCTCTCTCTGGGCACACTGAGAATAGATCTGCCGAACAAAACTCCGCGCTGGCAACAGGAAAGGCATCTGGCCATTCAAAGAGTCTGCTAACTCCATTCAGTTACCGCAAAGGGATTATGGGGTATTAAATGAAGATGATGATTGTGAGAAGAGAGGCAGGAACGGGCCAGCGTGGGTGTTTGCGCACTCTGGACACATTGGGTCTGGATGATGGTTTGTGGGCCTGTCCGAGCCCGTTTTAGATGCTGCTGGATTCTGAGCGTGTGTGTGTTTCCTCCCAGGACGACTGGGTTTTCTTCCTCTTGAGTGTGTGCCTTTCTGTGGAGCCCCCAGGTTGTTTGAAGGGGGGGGGGAGGCAAGCTGCGTGCGTGTTTGTGTGTGCTCCCCTCGAGTATTTGTCGGGGAGGGTGGGGTGGGGATTGAGCCTTTGTCCAGTGTGGGAAGACGGAACGTGGGAAGGCCAAGTGCTCCCGTTAGAAATCTCTTTTAAAAAAAACACCATGATTTCCGCCTCCTTGGTCGCTTGCACACCTTTACCTGCCCTTCTCCATTCTTTCTCATTCCTCTTGCACGCCGGCACCTCCTCTCCTCTCCACGCCAAGCCCCCCCTCCCCCTTAAGTGCCAGTCATCCCATCTAACACGCATGGGGGAAAAACCTTTCTCCTCACCTCTCCCCGCCGTGCACGGCTTCCTGTTTCCATCTGATTTCTCTCTGCCAATCTCTTCTTCTTTTTCTTCTTCTCCTCCTCCTTTCTTCTTCACTCTCTCTCTCTCTTTCTGACAATTAATTAAATAATTAATGGAGAGACATAATGAATGCTAGCTGGTAATTAACTCCTGTTGTACTAATAGTATACTAATTAAAGACTGTGTCGATTGTTCCTACTAACTGCCATTTCTGTGTCTGAACTTTTAAGTTTGTCTGAGGAGATTGCCCCAGGTTTTTTTTTTTTTTTTTTTAACTCGGACCTCCCTTTCCTCTTCCTCTTCCTCTTCCTCCTCTTCTTCCTCCTCTTCCTCTCCTCCTGCTTCCTTCCCCTTCAGAGGGCAAACGTGGGGCACGTATAAAACGCCTCTCAAATGGGGGCTTGTGAAACATGATAGAAGCAGTTGAAGAGGGCATGCAGGTAGTCCTCGGCTTACAACCTTTCATTTAGTGACCATTCGGCGCTGAAGAAAGCAATTTATGGCCATTTTTCACACTTAATGACCGTTGCGGCATCTCCATGGTCACGTGATTTAGATTTGGATGCTTGACAGCTGACTCACATTTATGACTGTTGCAACGTCCCAGGGTCATACGATCCCCTGACAAGCAAAACTCAGTGGAGAAGCCGGATTCACTTAACAACCGCGTGACTCATTTAACAACTGCAGTGATTCACTTAACAAAGGCGGCAAGGAAAGTCGTAAAATGGGGCCAAACTCACTGAACAAATTTCTCCCTTAGCAACATACCAGTTGTGGCCGTAAGCTGAGGACTACCTCTATTCCTAGCATAGTGAAAGTCCCTAGGACAGGGATGGCGAACCGAGTGCCAAAAAGGTCATGCGGAAAGGTTGAGCGCATGCGCACACTCATCGGGGCCACGCTCCGGAAAAGCCGTACTTCCCGATTCTAGTGCGCATGCGTGCCTGATAATCAGCTAGTCGGTGCCCACATGCCGGCCGGTTTTTGGACACTGCCGTGCGTGTGATGGGGATCGCGCTTTGCAACAGCCGAACTTCCGGGTTCTAGCGCAGATGTGCCCCTGGCAATTAGCTGGCCAGCACGCATGCGCACACCGGTTTTCGGCACTGCCGCGTGCGCGAAGGACAATTGTTCATCGTGTGCACATGCACGCCAGGAACCCGGAAGAAAACAGGCTAGGCTGCGCGTGCCAGGCAACATGGCTTTGCGTGCCATAGGTTCGCCATCATGGCCCTAGGACCACAGGTGGCACACGGAGCCATATTGATGGGCACGCGAGTTCAGCTCCGGCCCATGCGTGCCCTGGCCAGCTGATTTTCGGGCCTTCTGGGCCCACCGGGAGTAGGGAAACAGACTGTTTCCTGCATCTGGGAGGTGGGTGGTGAGGAAGGCCTGTTTTTTTTGCTCTCCCCAGGCTCCAGAGCCTTTCTAGGAGCTTGGGGAGGGTGAAAACGAACCTTCCCCCTCCCCCCCCCGGAGTGGCACAGGCTGTTTCTGGCTTCCGGGGGGGGGGGGGGAGGCCGTTTTCGTCCTCCTCAGCTCCTAGAAAGATTCTGGAACCTGGGGAGGGTGAAAAATGGGCCTACCGGGCCCACTGTGCCATCACGTGCCAAAAGTGGGGGACAGGGCGCATAGAATTATGGGTGTGGGCAAGCGTGCGCGTGACACCCCCCGCTTTCCCTGCTTTTGGCACGCGATGGCAAAAAATCACTGTCCTAGGATTTTTGGCCCAAGCCCCCTCCCAGATGGAAATGATTTGGGCCTGATCCCTGCCCCAAAAATAATTTCCAGGCTCGGCCCAAAAGACTAACGTTGATTCCCCAGGCAGGGGAGAGCTTTTTGGTCAAGCTCTGGGGGCAAAATTAAAATGAGAAATTAAGACTCCCGGGAGGGGGGGATCTCCAAGGCAGGGTCTCCCCCGATAAGAACAGCTGGAGAGAGACACCGCTTGTCCTAAAACTCCGCTAAGAACCAAGGCCTCAGACTTCTACCATTCTCCCCTCTCAAAACACGGGGAGCTGCCCTGCTTCCAACACAACAGCTGTGTTTGCCCCACATTCAAAGCTCTGCTTCTTTTTAAGCTTAGGAATCCTGGTTTGTTTGTCCTGGCTTTGCAGGTCGGGCAAATTCTGCCCATTTGAGTGAGTTTAGGTTAGGAGTCCTGAATTTAAGACTCTCCCACTTGCGGGGCATTCATATCCGGCGGTCGGTTGATTTCCGACTGTCCGGTTGCTCCTGGCCACCAAGAGGTGTAACAGTAACAGAGACGGAAGGGACCTTGGAGGTCATCTAGTCCAACCCCCTGCTCATACAGGAGACCTGTACTAGGGATTCGAACCGCCGAACTGCTGACCTTTCTGATTGACAAGCTCAGTGTCTTAACCACTGAGCCACCTAGTCACTTCACCTGTACATGGCTAGCCCTCCTCTAGAGAGAGAAAGTTAACATCAGTTCCTACCTCTGAAGTTTGGGGTGGGGTGGGGTGAACAAGGTAGAATCGAAGGTTGGAAGGGACTTTGAGAGGTCATGTAGACTAGGGATCTCCCAACCTGGGCAACTTTACAACTTGTGGACTTCAACTCCCAGGATTCTTCAGGCTGAGGAATTGTGGGAGTTGAAGTCTACAAGTCGTAAAGTTGCCAAGCTTGGAGACCCCTGGCCCTAGGCTAACTTTTCTACCCCCAGGGCAAGAGTCCCGGTGGGGTGGTCATTGCCTGCTATCAAAACCGGCCCCCTCCCAGCTGTTTCCCCTCCTCCCGTCATTTTCTCTTTAACCCTTCCCCCCCACCTCTCTGCCTTCTAACCTCGTTTGCATGTTGAATTGACTAATTACTAATGAGACCCTCCCTCCCTGCCCCCCTTTCTCTTCCATCCTCCCCTTCCTTCATTGCTTGGATTGGAAAGAAGACCCCCCCCCACCCCACGACCTCCCCACCTTGAAATATCCCAACAGGCTCAGCTCCCGCACCAACGGGTCTGCCCCTTTCTTGGCTTTGCCCAGGCAGCGCCCCCTCCCCCCCAAAAAAAATGGAATTGCAATGAGACAGTCGCTCTTTCTCTCTCTCTCTCTCTCTCTCTTTTTATTTCCCAAAACTTTCCTTGTTCTGCACAAGCCTTGATGGATCAGAAATATATATATGTTTATATATACAAGGATGGACAAAGGTGGGAATTGGAAGGTAGGGGGGCAATTTTGACTTCTCCAGGATGTGTTCATCTGTTTTAGTAAAGCTGTGATGTTGCAGCCTTGAAAAGACCCTGAGGGGATGTTAGCATCCCCTGCCTCTCCCATAGTCTCGGTTTAATGTCTTTATATATATGCTCCCCGCCCAAAAAAATCTGATGATCGAATTGGATTTGAATGGCTCAGATTTTGGTCCAGAGCTGCTCAGCACTGCCCACTGCTGGAAGATTTGGTTGAGTGCATGCTTCTCTGGGAGACAAGGCAATTTAAGACCTGCTCCAAAATATTATTTTCGGTGTCTGGTGTGGTTAAAACTTTTTGATCTTTGGACTGTCAAATATTGGAAAGGTGGCAGGATTCGGGATTGGCTTCCTAGCTGGATCGTTCTGTACTCCTCGCCTTCTCGCTACCTGACAACGATGCCTTAAGAGGATCTTGGACGTAAATTGACGGCCATTGTGAGATGCACAGTTCGTTTGAGAACGAAGTCCTCTTCGTTGCGGAAAAGACATGCATATCGGAAGGAAACGTAACCCCGAAGCTAAATGTTTCTAGCCCTCATTATACTTTCAAAAGGAAAAAAGGAAAAGAATGAATAAGAAGGGGGGAATCTTGGCCATCGTCTTCGCTATTCACTTCTTATTTTGAGATACAGAATGCAGAGTTAGCTTGTTCGTAGATAGCCTGTTCCTGTTTTGGAAGGGAAATCAGCCACGGAGGGGGGGAAAAAATGAAGTCAGTTTGTGAAGGTAGATCAGATCCAGGAGGGCTTGTGAGCAATGGGAAAACTGAAATTTTTTTTAAAGATGTGTGGACTTGTTCTGTGAGTAAAACACCTACGCTATTCACTGGTGCAATAAATGTGTTCAAGATTCCAGGAGCTCGCAAATGGAACTCAAAAGATATTTTCATTCTCCCAAGCGTCCTTCTTTTCAGCAGAATAATATGTAGGGGGAAATTATTTACATTTTCTACAGGGAAGTAAGTCGGTTTCAGAAATTCTGAACAATTCAGGGCAGATCATCCAGGATTTTCCCAATCGATTGTAGCTCCAGCATCCTGTTTTCAGCAGAATAGATTTTTTAAAAAAAAAAATATTGGCCAAGTGTGATTGGACACACAAGCATCGGAGAAAGCAAAGTAGGTAGCATCTGATATTTAGAGTCCTAAAAGGTCTTGGAGCTGTTGAGGGCTTGCACCCCCACCCGAAACCAGTTCCAACTTTTTAAAAGAAAAAAAGAGTTGATATGTGAGCTATAATTGACATTTTCAAAACCCGTGTTTGAGCAGCATCTAGACCGGTATTTCCCAACCTTGGCAATTTTAAGCAGGGTTGGGCTTCATCTCCCAGAATTCCCTAGCTGCCTTGCTTGACTGGGGAATTCTGGGAGTTGAAGTCCACCCAACGTAAACTTACCGAAGGTTGGAAAAACATTCTAGGTTTGAGCCAGCTCAGAGGTCATGAAGTCTGCAAACTTTTAGATGTACAAATCTCTTCAAATAAACATGTATCAAAGATTAGAGAGGCGGGGGGGAGGCCAAAATTTGATCTGCAAGCATATATATATATATATGTGTGTGTGTGTGTGTGTGTGTATACACATACACACATACACACATACATACATACATAGTTCTCCAATCATGAATTGAAAGTCATAATGGTCATGTGATTGACCCATTCTTGCAGTGGCCATTAAGTGAACACAGCAGTCATTAAGCCCCCAGAATGAGAAAAACGCTTGTTTTTGGCAAAAGTGTCTTAAAAAGCAGTCATGTGACTGCAGGACACCGGAAACAGCCATAAATGTGGTTGTGCGATAATGTGACCATGTAGGAAGAGAAGGCAACCGTTGAAACTTAGGACCCTGATTGCAAATTCTCTTTTTCCAGTCTCTTGTAATTTCAAATAGTGGCTAGCAACCAGTCGTAAGTCAAGGACTATATGTTGTTAAGAATCTTGGTGGAATTTGAGAGGTGAAATTCCACTTAAGCTTTCTCATCATGCCAAGGTTTGCCCAAGAATTTCTTGGAGAAAAGAAACAAGCAAACAAACAGGATCAAGGGAGGTACTAATACCACTCTGTAAAGCCTTAGTAAGAGCACACCTAGAGTACTGCATCCAGTTTTGGTCACCACACTATAAAAAAGAGGTTGGGACTCTAGAAAAAGTGCAGAGAAGAGCAACCAGGATGTTGAAGGGACTGGGGGCTAAAACATACGCTTGACAGTTGCAGGAACTGGGCATGGCTAGTCTAGTGAAGAGAAGGACCAGGGGAGACAGGAGAGCATCTTCCAATATTTTGAGGGGCTGCCCCAGAGAGGAGGAAGGGGGTCAAGCTATTCTCCAAAGCACCCGAAGGCCAGACAAGGAAGAATGGATGAAAACTGACCAAGGAGAGATTCAACCTGGAAATAAGGAGGAATTTCCTGACAGTGAGAACAATCAAACGATGGAACAGAAGTTGCCTTCGGAAATGGTGGGAGCTTCTTCCCTGGAAGCTTTCAAGAAGAGATCTGTCAGAAATGGTGTAGGGTCTCCTGCTTGGGCAGGGGGTTGGACTAGATGACCTCTAAGGTCCCTTCCAACTTTGTTAATCTGTAAGTGTCCTCCATTCCTGTGAACACAAAATCCTGCTGTACTCAAACCCCTCCGAGACTGGGTTCGGACCTCAAACAGTGGCTTGCTTAAATCATGTTTATCAAGTAAGCAGAATGCTCAGTGTTCTTATAGCATGCTAAAAATGGTCACCATAGTTTACAAACCACCATGGGGTTCAGATGAAAAGCACCAGATTGGACTAGAATCAGGAGTCTCCAACCTTGGCAACTGTAAGACTTGTGGACTTCAACTCCCAGAATCCCTCAGCCAGCTGGCTGAGGAATTCTGGGAGTTGAAGTCCACAAGTCTTACAGTTGCCAAGGGTGGAGACCCCTGGACTAGATGGAAATCACCAACAGGGATACAGGTAGTCCTCAACTTACGACCATTTGTTTAATGACCATTTGAAATTACCACGACGTTGCCGAAAGTGACTTCCGACCGGTCCTCGCAGTTACAACCTCTGCAGCATCCCCATAGAAAATTTGGTTACTCGGTAACCAACATATATTTACAAGAGTTTGAACCATCCCAAGTTTGGGGGGGGGGGGGCATGGCCATTTGCGACTTGGCCAGCGAGCTTCCGACAAATAAAACTGAAGAGAGAAAGCCAGTTTCACTTAACGACCACAGATTCGCTTAACAACTGCGGCAATTTGTTTAACAACCAAAAGGTGGCGAAATCGGGCGCAACTCACTTAACCAGCTTAGCGACGGAAATTCTCGGCCTTGGTTATGGTTGTAAGTCGAGGACTGCCTGCGTTTCCCAAATGCGAGTTTGGGAGTTTTTCAAACTTCCCCAGCCCCCCCCCCCCCCCCCCGACTGTTTTTGAATTCTTAGCCACCTGTCGACTCTTGCAAGTGGCGGAGAACTATAATTCCAGCTCGCCTAGAAAGCACCAGGTTGGGGGAAGCAAGTGCCTTTCGGCCAGGCCCGCTTGGAGGGGATCCCCCCCCCCAATCCTGTTTAGTGGCACTGCATGATTTGCAAAGGAAGCCTTTGCATTGGGAAGCCTTCCTTTGGCGTCCAACTGTACGCCGGGCTCCAAAGATCCCATCGCTTCATTAGCAAAACCCCCCAGTGTATTTAAAAGGCAATTAATGCAAACTGAAATACATAAATGCCTTCCCCATTTTTGTG
The DNA here is from genome assembly GCF_029215685.1 of Pituophis catenifer annectens. Classification (NCBI taxonomy): domain Eukaryota; kingdom Metazoa; phylum Chordata; class Lepidosauria; order Squamata; family Colubridae; genus Pituophis; species Pituophis catenifer. The sequence goes on from NW_027256890.1 coordinate 23,578,835, forward strand.
AACTGTCGAGAAACAGGAAATAGCCAAGAGGGAGGGGAAAAAATCCCAAACCATCCAACAAGGTCAATTCAAAGTCTGCGCAAGCTTTTATACTTCACTAGAGCTTATACAGGGACGCGGTGGCTCAGGGGCTAAGGCGCTGAGCTTGTCGATCGAAAGGCCGGCAGTTCAGCGGTTCGAATCCCTGGTGCCGCATAACGGGGTGAGCTCCCGTGACTTGTCCCAGCTTCTGCCAACCTAGCAGTTCGAAAGCAGGTAAAAAATGCAAGTAGAAAAATAGGGACCACCTTTGGTGGGAAGGTAAGAGCGTTCCGTGTGCCTTTGGCGGTGAATCATGCCGGCCACATGACCACGGAGACGTCTTCGGACAGCGCTGGCTCTTCGGCTTTGAAACGGAGATGAGCACCGCCCCCTAGAGTCGGGAACGACTAGCACGTATGTGTGAGGGGAACTTTTACCTTTCCCTTTAGAAATCATCACATTAAGTAGTCTTCTGGAAGGACAGCTCTGTCCTTGCCAGTTCTGGGACTCGGGTCAGACCGTCGTAGAGCAAGAAATCTCAAGGCCAGATATGAGACTTGGAGGAAATCTCTTTCTCCCCTCGAAGGCAAGAGTGAGAAGAATCAACCAGTGGAACAGCTTGCCACCAGACGTTGTATGTGCTCCATCCCTGGAGGCTTTTAAGAAGAGATTGCACAGCCATTTGTCTGAAACGGTATAGGGGTCTCCTGCTTGAACAGGGGGTTGGACTAGAAGACCTCCGAGGTCCCTTCCAACGCTGTTGTTCTGTAAGGCTAAGGTGAACAAAGTTCCATGTTGCTGCCGAGAAAATGCACAGATCTGTCCATGAAGCTACCCGAAGTTGCATTTAACTCCAAGGGGGCGTCTCCTAATTGGGTCAACCTTGTGTGAAGAAAACCACAGAGCCCTGCAACCTCTCCAGGACTAATAAGAATATTGTGGGAGAAACTCCTGGGCAGTTGTTGAAGTGTGCAGTGTGACACAGGAGCCTCTACATTTGTTAGCCTTACGATATAGGTAGGAAGGTAGGTAACGCAGGTTAGAAAGGTAGGTAGGTAGGTATATGTATATAGAGAGATGATAGAGAGAGTTGGGATAGATAGATAGATAGATAGATAGATAGATAGATAGATAGATAGATAGATAGATAGATGAGAGAGAGAGAGAGAGTTGGGATAGATAGATAGATAGACAGATAGATAGATAGATAGATAGATAGATAGATAGATAGATAGATAGATAGATAGATAGATAGATAGATGAGAGAGAGAGAGAGAGTTGGGATAGATAGATAGATAGACAGACAGACAGATAGATAGATAGATAGATAGATAGATAGATAGATAGATAGATAGATAGATAGATAGATAGATAGATAGATGAGAGAGAGAGAGAGAGTTGGGATAGATAGATAGATAGACAGATAGATAGATAGATAGATAGATAGATAGATAGATAGATAGATAGATAGATAGATAGATGATAGAGACAGATGGGACAGAGAAATAGACAGACAGACCGACCGACCGACTGAGTGAGCCCTAGTGGCACAGTGGTTAGAATGCAGTATTGCAGGCTAATTCTTCTGACTGCCAGCAGTTCGATCTTGACCGGCTCAAGGTTGACTCAGCCTTCCGTTCTTTCAAGGTGGGTAAAATGAGGACCCAGATGGTTGGGAGACAATAGGCTGACTCGTAAACCGCTTAGAGAGGGCTGTAGAAGCACTTTGAAGTGGTATATACATTTAAGTGTTATTGATAGATAGCTAGATAAATATCAACAGACAAAATCTTTTTCAGAAAAGAATTTAGGCAGCCATAGAGAAAAAACAAGCATACCCAAAACCATGGCATGTTGTGAAATTATTTAAAGTTGGTATGATTTAAACAGTCAACCCAGCCCTTGCCTTAAAGCAGGGGTGCTATTCAGCAGGTTCTGACAAGTTCTGGAGAACTGGTAGCGGAAATTTTGAGTAGTTCGGAGAACCTGCAAATACCAACTCTGACTGGCCCCAGAGTGGGGTGGGAATGGAGATTTTGCAGTGTCCTTCCCCCAGAGTGGGGAGGGAATGGTGATTTTGCGGTATCCTTCCCCTGGAGTGGGGAGGAAATGGGAATTTTGCAGTATCCTTCCCCTGGAGTGGGGAGGGAATGGGAATTTTGCAGTATCCTTCCCCTGACATGCCAACCAAGCCACACCACAGAACTAGTAGTAAAAAAATTTAAATGTCACCACTGCCTTAGAGGTACTTATGAATGTGCTGGATTACAACATCCATCATCCTCACACAGCATGGGGATGATTGGGTTATAAATAATCTACTGCATCTGGAGGGCACCAATTTGAGGGAAGGCTAGTTAGGTAAATTGGAAGTGGGTTAGTCGGCTAAATACATATACTTCATTCACACAATGCATTTAACCCAGATTAGCAAAACGCAGTTCAACTGAGCCCTCCCAAGACACAACAAAAAGTCAGGGAAGGATCAAACAGCCGCAGCATTAAACTTAATTGTTGGGGAGGGATTTAGCATGCTGCGAGAACCCACGTTTTCTGTAACAGAATAACAGAGTTGGAAGGGACCTTGGAGGTCTTCTAGTCCAACCCCCTGCTCAAGCAGGAGATCCTATGCCAGTGATGGTCAACCTTTTTGCCATCGCATGCTAAAAGTGGGGGGAGCGTGGGGGGGGGCCACACGCGCATAATTCTATGAGCCTTTCCCGCCCTGCATGCACGTGTGATCCACCCGCACTCCCCCCGTTTTTGGCACATGATGGCACAGTGGGCCCGATAGGCCTGTTTTTCGCCCTCCCCAGGCACCAGAGGCTTTCTAGGAACCTGGGGAGGGTGAAAACGGCCTTCCCCACTGTCCCCCGGAGCTTGTTTCCCTACTTCTGGTGGGCCCAGAAGGCCCGAAAATTTGCTGGCCGGCACGCACATGTGCGCCGGAACTGAGCTCGAGTGTCCACCAATATGGCTCCGTGTGCCACCTGTGGCATGCGTGCCATAGGTTCGCCATGACGGTCCTATGCCATTTCAGACAAAGATCTGTCCAGTCTCTTCTTAAAAAACTCTAGTGATGGAGCACCCACAACTTCTGGTGGCAAGCTGTTCCACTGGTTAATTGATCTCACTGCCAGGAAATTTCTCCTTAGTTCCAAGGTGCGTCTCTCCTTGAGAACCGCAAGTGAATCATCTTGTGGTATGGTAAGATTCTCTGATTCACGTCACCCAGTAAGACAAATGCTGCTGTTTGTGTTTCCACGACAAACGGGCAGAAGTGGGCTTCACATCATTTAACATTGCCTAGCGCAGAACCGAAAATGTGAGCGCGTGCAGCTTCAAACTCACAAAGATTTACTGCGCGCGGATTCCAGCACATTTTCTCGGGCAGCTGCGTAGAGTGGGAGAGGCGCGGAAATCAGCTGCGAGCCAGAGAGTGAGATATATTAGGACGGGATAGCACAGGGGCGGGTGGGCAGGCCAAGCCGATGGTCGGAACTACCGGTTCGCCCGAATTGGCAGCAGCCCAACTTTGCAAACGGGGAAAAAAACCCAACGCAGTATAAGCTAGTGTGCAAATCTGACCAGAACACAATGTATTCTCAGACACAAAACAGGGAAGCTGACGTCCATGTATTTGGGCCAAATGTCTTCCAAGCTTCTGACCAGACTTACCTGTTCACTCCAGAACAGGGATAAATTTGTTAATTCAAGTAAGTGGATCGGTGTTTTTCAACCCTGGCCACTTTAAAACATGTGGACTTCGATTCCCAGAAATCCCCAGCCAGCCTAGAATTCTGGGAGTTGAAGTCCACCCGTCTTAAAAGTAGCCAGGGTTGAGAAATGCTGAATTGAATGGTGCAAGTTTTTAAGGGATTGGCACTTATTCACCTCTGCCTGTGATAGCCAGGTGTCTCTTTCCCCATACATTAAACAGCTGGATTTGCAAAACCTCAAAATCTGGGTTAAAATGAATAGGATAGGGATAAGGATAAAGGATAAAAAAGGATAGAACTGGAAAGGACCTTGGAGGTTAGCTCATTTAGGCAAGAAAAACAAAATGCACAGGTATCGTATATGTGGTACCTTGCTCAAAGAAGTAACTGTGAGAGGGATCTTGGAGTCCTGGTGGAGAACTGTTTAAATAGGAGCCAGCCGGGTGCTGCAGCTGCCAAAAAAGCCAACACAGTTCTAGGCTGCATCAACAGAGGGATGGAATCAAGATCGCGTGAAGTGTTAATACCGCTTTATAAGGCCTTGGTAAGGCCACACTTGGAATATGGCATCCAGTTTTGGTCGCCACGATGTAAAAAAGGTGGAGACTCTAGAAGGAGTGCAGAGAAGAGCAACGAAGATGATGAGGGGACTGGAGGCTAAAACATATGAAGAACGGTTGCAGGAACTGGGCATGTCTAGTCTAGTGAAGAGAAGAGAAGGACTAGGGGCGACATGATAGCAGTCTTCCAATATCTCAGGGGCTGCCCCAAACAAGAGGGAGTCAAACTATTTTCCAAAGTACCTGAGGGTAGAACAAGAAGCAACGGGTGGAAACTAATCAAGGAGAGAAACAATTTAGAACGAAGGAGAAATTTCCTAACAGTGAGAACAATTAATAAGTGGAACAACTTGCCGGCAGAAGTTGTGAATGCTGCAACATTGGAAATTTTTAAGAAGATGTTGGATATCCATTTGTCTGAAGTGGTGTAGGGTTTCCTGCCTGGGCAGGGGGTTGGACTAGAAGACCTCCAAGGTCCCTTCCAACTCTGTTATTCTATTCAATTCTATATTTGTGATTTGTCCTATTGCAAGAACTTAAGCCCTTCCGTTCAGATATAGTTTACTTGTTTGTGCAGGGAGGGAGTTACCAGCACTGAAATTCTGGGATATGCACCTGGTTGAGAAAAGTGCATGGCTGAACAGGATCACCAAAAGAGGAATGTGCAAAAATTAAAAACAAAACAAAACCCAATAAGCATCCTTTCTGGATCTTTGGTGCCCCGTTCCTCTTTGGGCCTGGCTTTTTGTTAGGATGAGATGGAAAGTGTAACACAGGTAGCCCTTCACCTACAATCCTTCGTTTAGCAATTGTTTGAAGTTACAACAGGACTCACCTGTTCTGACACATACAGTGCAGCATCTCCCTTCTCACATGATCAAACACTTTTGTCTTCATTGGTCCCACTCTTCATAAAAATACTGTTAAACCAGTGGTGGGTTTTAAATTTTTTTTACTACTGGTTCTGTGGGCGTGGCTTGGTGGGCATGGCAGGGGAAAGATACTGTAAAATCTCCATTCCCACCCCACTCCGGGGGAAGGATACTGCAAAATCCCCATTCCCTCCCGATCAGCTGGGCTTCGGGAGGCAGAGAATAGACGGGGCCAGGGCCAGTCAGAATTTTTACTACCGGTTCTCTGAACGACTCAAAATTTCCGCTACCGGTTCTCCAGAACTGGTCAGAACCTGCTGAAACCCACCTCTGCATTAAACATATTTCATATGATTTTCAATGTTTTCATTGCATTTTATAAAGAAATAGGTAAGAGTCAATCACATTTTTATTCTTTTGTGACCATCACTGGTTGAGTTAGTAAAAGATGAAATTGATTTTCATCCCTTCAGGAAATAATCCAGGAACGTCACAATAAAAGCGCTATAAAATTGAAAGGAAAAAAAAAAGAAAAAAAAATTTTTTTTTGGCTGCTTGGCAGGTGTTTACAATGATTGCAGCATCTCATTGGTAGCCTTCCCAGCACTGGGGAGGAAGCCAGATTCACTTACCAACTGAGGCAGAAAGTTTGTAAAATTGGGCGTGACTCACTTGAACAAGTTGTCTTGCTTGGCAGTGGAAATTCTGGTCCCAACTGCAGTCGTAAATCGAGGATTGCCTCACTTAACAATGTTCGTTCAGTTTATAGCCTCTCTTCCGAATCGAAGCCATGCCGGAGTCACTGCTTCCTTCAAAAGGGCAAACGGAAGAGGTCTAATTAACACCTTACAGCTCTTTAAACAATTTTGTTTAAGGGATTCAGGAATTCAGGAATTCCTGAATCCCTTCATTCAGAAATTACATGAATGAAGGAAGGCCCATATACATGTCCAAGGATAATGATGCAGGATGCCAATCGGGGTCTGTCACGGGGACCATAGGGTTTGTCCTCCGAGATTTCCGTCTCAAGGATGGGCTCCGCCACGAGTCTGAAAGCTCAGAAGACTAAACCTTTGGTGTTGATGACTGACCCAGATTGGATCCTGCAGAAATGACATGATTTCCTAGATAAAGGAGTCGTTAGACAGCACATCAGCATAAAAGCCAAAATAAATGTATTAACTATCAAAGTGAAAGGAATTCCATTTCAGGGAGATGCTGCAAGTTTTCTTCCAGTGCAACTAACTGGATAAGAGGTGTTAAGGGTGCTCTCTCTCTCTGTCTCTCTCTCTTCCTCTCTCTCTCTGTCTCTCTCCCTCTCTCTCCCCCCCCCCTCTCTCTGTCTCTCTGTCTCTCTGTCTCTGTCTCTCTCTCTCTCTCTCTGTTTCTCTGTCTCTCTCCCTCTCTCTCCCCCCTCTCTCTGTGTGTCTTTGTCTCTCTGTCTCTCTCCCTCTCTCTCCCCCCTCTCTCTGTGTGTCTTTGTCTCTCTGTTTCTCTCTCTCTCTCTCCCTCTCTCCCTCTCTCCCTGTCTCTGTCTCTCTCTCTCTGTCTCTGTCTCTCTGTTTCTCTGTCTCCCTCTCTCTTCCTCTTTCTCTCTCTGTGTCTCTCTGTCTCTCTCTCTCTCTCTCTCTGTCTCTCTGTCTCTGTCTCTCTGTTTCCCTCTCTCTTCTTCTCTCTCTCTCTCTGTCTCTCTCTGTCTCTCTCTCTGTCTCTCTCTCTCTGTCTGTCTCTCTCTGTCTGCCTCTCTCTCTGTGTGTCTTTGTCTCTCTGTTTCTCTATCTCTCTCCCTCTCTCTCCCTCCCTGTCTCTGTCTCTCTCTCTGTCTCTGTCTCTCTGTTTCTCTGTCTCCCTCTCTCTTCTTCTCTCTCTCTGTTTCTGTCTCTCTGTTTCTCTGTCTCCCTCTCTCTTCCTCTCTTCCCCCCCCTCTCTCTGTCTGCCTCTCTCTCTGTGTGTGTCTGTCTCTCCCTCTCTGTCTGTCTCTGTCTGTTTCTCTCTCTCTCTGTTTCTCTCTCTGTGTCTCTCTCTGTCTCTCTCCTTCCCAACTTTTGGTATTCCTCTTCTATGCCTACAGAGTCAGAATAACAAGATCCAGGTATAGTTGGGCTCTCATTGCAACCAGCCTCAAAGTTTAGGGATTCCTTGGACTGGGTGCTGCTTCCTCCTTGGCTGGAAAGTTTAAAACAGGTGGCCAATGATCTGGGGGTGTCGGGGTGGCAGTTTATTGTGCTGGATAGAGGTTGGACTAGATCAGGGGTGTCAAAACTCAAGGCCCGGGGGCTGGATCCGGCCCGGGGGGGGGTGTTTAAATCTGGCTGGTGGGGTCACCCTGAAAACAGCGAAGGAGGGCTGTGCATTGGCCTCCTGGGCACTGTTTTTGCTGGCAGAGGGTTGCAGGAGGCCATTGCAGCCGAAAACGGAGCTCGGGCGCCTGTTTTCACTGGCAGAGGTCTTGGGCCACCACAGGCGCTCCCCCCTGACATGAGTGATGTCATGCTGGCCACGCCCCCCCCTTCCCCCCCCACACACCCTGAGGCAGTGGTGAAATCCATTTTTTTTTTACTACTGGTTCTGTGGGCGTGCTTGGTGGGCATGGTGTGACTTGGTGGGCATTGCTTGCTGGGCATGGCAGGGGAAGGATACTGCAAAATCCCCATTCCCTCCCCACTCCAGGGGAAGGATATTGCAAAATCTCCATTCCCACCCCACTCCTGGGGAAGGATACTGCAAAATCCCCATTACCACCCCACTCCTGGGGGAAGGATACTGCAAAATCCCCATTCCCTCCCCACTCCAGGGGAAGGATACTGCAAAATCTCCATTCCCACCCTACTCCAGGGGAAGGATATTACAAAATCCCCATTACCTCCCCACTCTGGGGATCGCCACAGGTGGAATTTGCCGATTCTCCAAACTACTCAAAATTTCCGCTGCCGGTTCTCCAGAACCTGTCAGAACCTGCTGGATTTCACCCCCTGCCCCGAGGTCAAACACAACCCTGACGCGGCCCTCAATGAAATCGAGTTTGACACCCCTGGCACTCCAAGGTGCCTTCTGACATTTGAGACAAAGGGTTGTGCGGTTTCTTCTTAAAAAGCCTCCAGTGATGGAGAATCTAGAACTTCTGGAGGCAAGTCGTTCCGCTGGTTCCTTGTTCTCATGGTTAGGAAGTTTCTCCTTAGTTCTAGTTTGGTCCTCTCCTTAATTAATTTCCATCCATTGATTCTTGTCCTGCCTTCAGGTGCTTTGGAGAATGGGTTGAGCCCCTCTTCTTTATGGCAGCCCCTCAAATATTGGAAGGCTGCTCTCCTGTCTCCCCTGGTCCTTCTTTTCACTAGACCAGCCAGGCCCAGTTCCTGCAACTGTTCATCGTATGTTTTAGTGATCACAATCCCTTTAAATCTTCTCCACACGGCCAACTCCTACGCTTTCTTCTCACTGCTTGTCCTTGTGACCTAAATCTCTTCCGAATCCTTCCTAAAGTTTGACGCACGGATCCAAGACACGAAATCCAAACTGGGCTCAGACCGATGCAAAACAAAGCAGAACTCTTCCTGCCTTTAAATTGAAAAAAAAACCCCGTGCCTCTGTCTGCTGACACTTTCAATTATCTTCGTCTTCTTGCAGCCCATCGACTCAAATTGTAGGCAAAGCAACGTTCCAAAATTATTTTTATAAGTATAATTCTCAAACCGGCTCTTTCCTCAGCCTAAACCACTCCCTTAAGGGTCCTTATTTCCTAAGTGAAACCAGTTAAATGCACAGTGTTGCATTTGTCTCTGTTAAATATTATTTTTTGAATGCTTCTTTCCATCTTCAAGGCACATTGTCTGCAGCAAGAAAGTTGTCTTCCTCTTTGCAAGCCCATTTCATCCAGCTGCTCCCTACGCATTCTGGAACTGACCCAGGCAGGATCCAAGGCCAGCTGCTGAACGGAATAGCAATACCGTAGCAATAGCACTTATATACTGCTTTGCAGCCCTCTCTAAGCAGTTTACAGAGTCAGCACATTGCCCCCAACAATCTGGGTCCTTCGTTTTACCGATCTGAGAAGGATGAAAGGCTGAGTCAACCTTGAGCCGGTCAGGAACGAACTCCAGGCAGTGGGCAGAGTTAGCCTGCAATACTGCATTCCAACCACTGAGAAGGAAGGAAGGAAGGAAGGAAACAATAGCACTTATATACCGCTTCACAGTGCTTTACAGCCCTCTCTAAGCAGTTTACAGAGTCGGCCTCTTGCTCCCAACAATCTGGATCCTCATTTTACCAACCTCGGAAGGACGGAAGGCTGAGTCAACCTTGAGCCTGTTAGGATCGAACTCCTGGCAGTCAGCAGAATTAGCCTGCATTCTAACCACTGCACCACCATGGCAATAAAATAGGAATAGGAATAGGAATAGGAATAGGAATAGGAATAGAATAGAATTAGGATAGGATAGGATAGGATAGGATAGGATAGGATAGGATAGGATAGGATAGGATAGGATAGGATAGGATAGGATAGAATAGAATAATAGAATATAGGAAAGAATAGAATAGAAATAGGAATAGAAATAGAAATAATAGAAATAGAAGTAGAAGTAGAAGTAGAATAGAATATTATAGAATAGAATAGAATTTATACTAAGCGGTTTACAGAGTCAGCATATTTCCCCCAACTATCTGGGTCCTCCAGCCTTCAGAAGGACGGAAGGCTGAGTCAACCTTGAGCAGGTGGGAATCGATCTCCTGGCAGTCGGTAGAGTTAGCTTGCAATACTACGTTCTAACCACCGTACTGCACCACCACAGCTCCATTTGAAACTTTCCTAGTTGGTTTCTGACAAAAAAAAAAAAAAAAATGAAGAGGAAGTTCAGATTCACTGAACAAATACACAATTACTTCACAACAGCAGTGGATCGTTGTTGCCATTGTGCCAAAAGAAGAGTCGTAAAATTGAGTGCGGCTCACTGAACAACTGCCTTGTTTATTCTAGTCTCAATTGTGGTTGTACGCTGGAGGACTACCTCTACCCAAATCTCTTGGGGCTTTCAGCCTTTCCTTGGGATTTTTTTTTCTTTTTTTAAATTGAAGACCGCCCTGAGAACAAATGCATTTTGGGAAAGAGCCAAGAAGCTCTTGGGAATCCTGCTTACCAAGCTTTTCCTCTCTTTGTTCTGACCTAGGCTTCCTTAGAAAGTATACAGCACAATCTTAGTCCCGGCAAACCTCTTTTATTCATACGGCTGTGAATTATTATCCTTCCCAGTCCGACAGGCTTCACGAACAGTCTTGCAGGGGAATGTTTATAAACACCCACCTTATCTCCCTTGGAATTCTGCCAGAGAACTAATTGGCACACGCAGGGCAGGGCCAAACTTAGCACAGAGTCAAACAGAGCTTTTGCCGACCAGATGAACGAATTGCTTCCTGCAAAAGCTCACGTCCCGTTCGCTCCTCTTTTATGTCTTATGGGAGGGGCCAATCACCTCCAAGCCTTACTCCCAAGTCGACCCTGTTTCCTTAATAGTTCCCGTCTCCTGGTAGATCTGCGCATGCGCACACTGGGAACAGGTTCCCGCTGTTCTTCTGCCTCGCTGACGTCATACTACGGAGGCTCCGGAGGCAGCAAAGAACTTCCAGATGGCCTTGGCCCCCCTCTCTGCCTCCGACTCAGAGCCCTCGTCTGAGCCTTCCCCAGACTCCAGGACTGGCCCACATTCCTCCCCAACCTCCTCATTGTCTGAATCTGCTGTCAGCTCTGGCGGTCGCTGGCCGGCCACAACATTCTTTTTCAAATAATGAAAAACAAAATCCCAGGAAGGGGACAAATGCAGAACCCCCATCTTGGCTGTCCAGCCTTCGGAAGCTGGATCCTATAACCATTAAGCCTCCCTGCATTTCCGTGGGCTTAAACGACCCCAAATGGCTTGCGGTTGCGAGCCGACACAAGTCAATCTCCTTGCTATAAATAAAAGATAAAAGCCAACAACGGCAATGGGGCAAAAAACAACAGACAAGCAAAGGTTTTGACTTTTTCAGGAGGCAGCTCATCAATCATTCCAGCTGAGGATCTGCTTTCTAAACCAAGAACGGGATTCTCTTGGTTTATACACGTACTCCTCGACTTAACAACAGTTCGTTTTAGCGACCGTTCGAAGTTAACGACATCACTGGAAAAAAGTAACTTGTGAACATTTTTCACACTTAACGACCGTTGCGGCTTTTCCCCATGGTCATGTGATCAAAATTCAGACGCTTGTCAATTGACTCGTAGTTATGACGGTTGCAGTGTCCCAGGGTCACGTGATCCCCTTTTGCGACCTTCTGGACAAGCAAAGTCAATGGGGGAAGCCAGACTCACTTAACAACCGGGTTGCTAATTTAACAGCTGCAGTGATTCACTTAACAAACGTGGCCAGAAAAGGTAGGTGGATAGACAGACTTGAAACCTTGGCCCTATCTAACAAAATGAAATTCAATGGAGAGAAAAGTAAAGTCTTACAACTTAGACAACAAAGACCAAAAGTACACATATAGACTGAGTGAAACCAGGCTTAATAGTAGCAACTGTGAGAGGGATCTTGAAGTCTTAGTGGACAACCAGCTAAATAGGAGCCAGCATAGTGCAGCAGCAGCTAAAAAAGCCAATGCAATCCTACATTGCATTAACAGAGGGATACAATCAAGATCGAGGGAGGTGCTAATACCACTCTAACACTTTTTAATTGCTTAATTTTAATTTGCTTTTAAAAATGGACTGTTTTAATTAGTATGGGCCAAATTTGTTTAATATGTTTTAATTTGTTTTTAAACTTTATATTGTACGTGTTTTATCTTTGGCTGTTCACCGCCCTGAGTCCTTCGGGAGAAGGGTGGTACATAAATCCAAATAAACCTTAAACCTTAAAACCTTAAACCTATAAAGCCTTAGTAAAGCCACACCTAGAGTACTGCATCCAGTTTTGGTCACCACACTATAAAAAAGAGGTTGAGACTCTAGAAAAAGTGCAGAGAAGAGCAACCAGGATGATGAAGGGACTGGAGGCTCAAACATACGATGAACGGTTGCAGGAACTGGGCCTGGCTGGTCTAGTGAAGAGAAGGACCAGGGGAGACATGATAGCATCTTCCGATATTTGAGGGGCTGCCCCAGAGAGGAGGAAGGGGGTCCAGCTATTTTCCAAGGCACCCGAAGGCCAGACAAGGAAGAATGGATGGAAACTGACCAAGGAGAGATTCAACCTGGAAATAAGGAGAAATTTCCTGACAGTGAGAACAATCAACCCATGGAAGAGAAGTTGCCTTCGGAAGTTGTGGGAGCTTCATCCCTGGAAGCTTTCAAGAAGAGACCGGACTGCCATCGGTCAGAAATGGTCTAGGGTCTGCTTGGGCGGGTGGTGTTGGTGTTGGACTAGATGACCTCCAAGGTCCCTTCCAACTCTGTTAATCTGTATCTGTATTTAGTAGCCAGCAAAGAAGAAAATGACAAAGGAAACACAGATGAGGGGCGGGCAGTTGCTTGCCTGGGATTTCCACTCCCTCCGTTCTAAACCCAGGTTAACAAGTTGCAGCTCCAGTGTTTTGCGAAGCGTCCGATGCCCATAGAAGCGATGGGGCTGGTTTGGTTTCCATGTCAGATTGAAGGGAGAGTTGGGTTCCCGCAAGATACTGAGGTTCAGATGGACCAAGCGTTCGTCCGAGCCAAGCATGTTGTGCGAACCCAGCCGCTAAAAGTGTCCTGAAGAATGTCGGCAGTGGAAAAAAAACAGGAACTTCAGGGACTCCAGCTGAGCAAAGCAACTCTCCTTCTACCAAAGCAGGTATAAGCGCCCCGTCTTCGGCCTCGTCTGTGTTTCACCAGCTCCCCCAAATTTGGATTTCTCCCCTCCGGCTCTCCTCCCTAAACAGCCACAGGAAAGGGCCCCCCTCGGTTGGCCGAGCCAACTTGCAACTCACCAGAGCATCGGGCAGTGGGCATGCTGAGAACGGAGCTTGTGAGGGTTGGTAGGTTGCATACCATAGACATGGTGCTCAGTTCCCCTTCTGGACCATCAAATCTTGTGCAGATGTTCTCCCATCGACAGCTGCTCTGTCTGTCCGTCTTCCTCCCCCTCCCATCCCCAAAATACCCCGCTCGAGGGGGAAAAAAAAATACCGTGGCATTTCTCCGAAGAGACAACCAGACCGGAAAAATAAGTTGGCAGCCCCCATTTCCTGAACCCCCACCCCCTTCTCCCATCACTCCTGTGGTTGGTTAACACTCTGTTGTCTCCTTGTCTCCCCCCCCCCAAACACACCCCCTCCCCGCAACCCCTGCACTCACGATGGACAGGTGACTATCTCCGTGGACGGAATCCTGACCACCACCGGATATACTCAAGAGGACTACACCATGCTGGGCTCGGATGACTTCTTCTATATCGGAGGGAGTCCCAACACGGCAGACCTGCCCGGATCCCCCGTTAGCAACAATTTTATGGGATGCCTCAAGGATGTGAGTTGCCACGGACGGGATGGTTGGGAACCAGGTGGGAAAGGGGAGGCGGTGGGCGGGCGGGATTGAATTTAGTTCTTAGGGGAAGAAGGTTCAGGCAGCATCTCCTCTGCTTGATTCGTCCGCTCTCCACGTTTCTTAGCGCGTTTTTTTTTTTTTTAATTTCACTAATATGTCTTTTTTCAAGAGGCAACTGGACTTTCTGGTTTTTTTCTTTGAAGACGTTTCGCTTCTCACCCGAGAAGCTTCTTCAGCTCTGATTGGATGGTGGGGAACGGAAGGATTGATACTCCTTGCAGACAGCTGGTCATTTGCATTCTTTTACAGGGTCATTGAGGCCACTTGGAGGTTTCTCTGTGTCCTCAGAGTCACCCGTGTGGTGCAAATGGGTGTGGAGCCTTCTTTGGACTGCTGAAAAGGACTGTGTAGTAGACTTGAGATAGACCAGGGGTCTGCAACCTTAAACACTCAAAGAGCCATTTGGACCTGTTTCCCACAGAAAAGAAAACACCGGGAGCCACAAAACCCTTCCCGTGCCTGACTATTTCTTGAGTGGCCACAAAACTAGCATTTATTTATTATTTATTTAGCGTATGACTGGTCACACACAATATTAAAACACTTCAATTTTACAGGTTAAAACAATTAAAACAATTAAAAAAAAAAGCCGTAAGAAAACCTAAGAGGAAAACAGAAAACAAAAACTAGCATATGTAGTTGAATTAAATATTCTGTTTTCTTCTGAAACTTTTCTTTTCTTGGATTTATCCATGGTTGGCCTACCGGGGGTTGAAAAGATCAATAAATCGGGTGTCGCATGTTGGCGGTTGTGACACCTATTTTGAGTGACGGTGAGCCGCAGCAGAGGGGTGAAAGAGCTACATGCGGCCCCGCCCACCCCAGGAGTCTCCATGGCCGGTTTTGGATGCAGCTAAGTGCAGGGCACACGGGGAGGCTCAGGGAGGGCGAAAAACAGGCCTACCGGAAGTTCAGAAGGGCCAGAAATGGGCCCGTTTCCAGCCTCCAGAGGGCCTCCGGAGCCTGGGGAGGTCATTTTCACCTTCCCGGAGGCTCACGGAAAGTCTCCGGAGCCTGGGGAGGGCAAAAACATCCCCTCCCCCACCGTGGTGCAGGAAGCCGACTAGGCCACGCCCACCATGGCCATGCCCACCCAGCAACCAGGCAGAGAACCCCTTGCTAAAATTTTTGAAGCCCACCCCTGATCAGCATGTATGTAGGATGGTTGCCGCATCCTGGGGTCACGTGATCACCTTTTGCTTCACTTAACAACCCTGGCAAAAAAATAAGGTCATAAACATGACAACGGTAATTCTGGCCTCAGTTGCGGTCGTAAGTCAAGGAGTACCCTCAGAAAGCATGTCCGACAGGAGTTTCCTTTTTGGGTATGTAAATAAAGGCAGGGAGCGGTGAGGCGCTTTCAAGCTTGCCAGAGTCCCTTTTCTATAACCCTCTAATAAAAATAGCATTAGCGTTTATAACTGGGGTTTCTTTCTTTCGAGCCTGATCTACCTCGAAGGGCTTACGTCTATGGCACAGTCAACCCTCTTAGCAGCTAGCATGACTGACGGCCATAATTCTGGACCCAGTTATGGTCATAAATCAAGGATTACTTGTTTTAATTTTGTGTGACTGTTTCGTTTGGCGGTAGGATCGTGAATCTCATCTGATTTTTTAAAAATTGGATTTGATGCCTCTTGATTCGGAGACAATATTGCAATGTCAACTGTTCCCTCCCTGTGTGCTTTGTTCAGGCAAGGTCTTCTCCAGCTGGCTGGAACAGCCACGGATGTGATGCCAAACTGGGAAACCCTTCAATCTGTTGGCATCGAGGCCTGCAATGCGGACCTTATTCTGAGTTGAATTCAATTCAACCCAGTGCAACGGACTAGGTCAGGCGTCAGCAACCTGTGGCTCTGGAGCCGCATGTGGCTCTTTCACCCCTCTGCTGCGGCTCCCTGTCACTCAAAATATGCGTCACAACTGCTAATGTGCGACACCCACCGGCACAGAATTTATAGAGCTTCTCAACCCCCAGTAGGCCACCCATGGATAAATCCAAGAAAAGGAAAGTTTCAGAAGAAAACAGAACGTTTCATTCAACTACATATGCTAGTTTTGTGACTGCTCAAGAAATAGTCAAGCACGGGAAGGGTTTTGTGACTCCCAGTGTTTTCTTTTCTGTGGGAAATGGGTCTAAATGGCTGTTTTGAGTGTTTAAGGTTGCAGACCCCTGGACTAATTGATCAAAACTGACCAGGCGATTCAAATTGGACAAAACTGACAATGGCATCAGTGGAGAGGGCCACCGATGATGTCTCTGTTGACGCTGTGGCTTTTCTCCTTTGTCCCAAAGGTGCTTTTCCCAAAGGCAACTACTAAACCTTGCTTTTTCTTTGAAGACGTTTCTCTTCTCATCCCAGAACCTTCTTCATGAACTGAAGAAGCCTCCTGGATGAGAAGTGAAACCTCTTCAAGGAAAAACAAAGTCCGTTTTCCTTTTGAAAAAGCACCTTTGAGACAACCACGATCTGGAATGATTGAGAAGCTCCATCGATGCTTGTCTCCTTCCTTTGTAGGTGGTCTACAAGAACAATGACTTCAAACTGGAGTTGTCGCGCTTGGCCAAGGAAGGAGACCCTAAGATGAAGATCAACGGGGACCTGGTCTTCCGTTGCGAAAACGTCGCCGCCCTCGATCCGGTCACCTTTGAGTCGCCCGAGGCCTACATTTCCCTGCCCAAGTGGAACACCAAGAAAACTGGCTCCATCTCCTTTGATTTCCGGACCACCGAACCCAACGGGCTTCTCCTCTTCAGCCACGGCCGGCTGCAGCCGCCCAAGGAGAGCCGGTCGGAGCGCATGCACAAGGCTGATTATTTCGCCATGGAGCTTCTGGATGGCTACCTTTATCTGCTGCTGGACATGGGCTCAGGGGGCATCAAAATGCGGGCCAGCACCAAGAAAGTGAATGACGGGGAGTGGTGCCACGTGGATTTCCAGCGCGATGGGCGCAAGGGTGGGTATGCCTCCGAGTTGTGCATCGTCGTCTTCCATTCAGCAAAGATACGAGATACGGAGGATTCCGGATCTGCGTACCTTCCGCCGCGCGATTAAGACGTTCCTATTCCATCAAGCTGGCCTGACCTAAACTTTTCCTCTTTTTAAATGGGAATTTTAAATTTGGTTTTAAATTGGGGTTTTAAAATGGTTCAGCCAAATTTATTTAATTTGTTTTATCTCTATTTTAAATTTTGTATTTATATGTTTTATTTTATGGCTGTTCACCGCCCTGAGTCCTTCGGGAGTAGGGCGGTATACAAATTTAATAAAATGAAAAATGTTTTAATACAAATTTAATAAAATGAAAGACGGGCAAGGAAATAGAAGCTGCCGGGTGGGGTCATGCTTCGGGGGTGGGAGGGAGACAAGCATTTTAGTTTCATCTTCCAGACTAGACAACCTTTATGACCGGTTGGGTTTTCCTTTGTCAATATTTACTTACCTGGAGACATTAACAAAGTGACCACAGGCGGGCAAAAAAAGACAGTGGAAGCAGGCGTGACTTCCAACTTTTGACTTCCTGCCAGCTTCCCCATTGACTTGATGGGAAGCTGGCGGGGAGTGTTGTCAGAAACCAGCGTCCTGTGACTGCGGAAGTACTGCAGCCACAGGATTGCCAATGTAGTTGGTACGGAGATCCTTTAAATTTCAACGATATGGGGAGCGGTGGCTCAACTCATTCTTTTAAGTGAGCAGAATTGAGATACCGCGAGTCAAAAATTGTTGCCCTCCGACTCACCATTTTGGCTAAATGAAGGTGACGGACGGACAAACAGACAGACGAGAAAGTCGTAGTAATACATAGATTCACTTTGTCGTATTGGCAGCAGAGCAGAGGGAGTTTGGGAAGAGGCCCCGCTGCCCTTTTTTCTTCCCATTTTGTCTCCGTGTTATTATCAGAGAACTGGAAGGGCTGTTTGGCAGTCACTTAATCTTTTTTTTCTGCATTATGGAAAGGCTGTATCCAGCCGGTTCAGACCAGTTTGGGTGAATCGGATGCTAATTTTACATCTGGTTCGCCGAACTGGTAGTTGCAAAGACTGGCTGGCCCCGCCCTGCCCACCCCTCCCTCCCAGGAGTCTCCACGCGGCCCGTTTTGGATGCCAGGTAAGTGAAGAGCCTGCATGGAGGCTCTGGGAGGGCGAAAAATGGGCGTTCCGGAAGTTCAGAAACAGGCCCGTTTCTGGCCTCCAGAGGGCCTCTGGAGCCTGGGGGAGGCCGTTTTCGCCCTCCCAGAGGCTCAAGGAAAGCCTACGGAGCCTGGGGAGGGCAAAAATGCCCCCTCCGCCATGGTACAGGAGGCCGAATAGGCCATGCCCACCCAGCAACCGGGTAGAGAACTGGTTTATAAAATTTTTGAATCCCACCCCTGACTGTATCCCAAGTGGTGCGGTGGCCCAGAGGTGGAGCTCTCGCCTCACAATCAGGAGGCTGTGAGTTTGATCCTAGGTAAAGGCAGATATTTCTCTCTCTGGGCATGATGAGAAATATATCTGCTGAACAAAACTCCTCATTGGCAACAGGAAGGGCATCTGGCCAGTAAACACTCAGCTCCATTCAGTTGCCCCGGTTCTACCTTGATGCAAGGGATTATGGGGTCATTAAAAGACACCTCCCACACACACAAAAAAGGAAGGCTGTATCCCTCCCTGTCTCCTATTTCATTCAGGATCTGTAGGGATCCCTGGTTTAAAGCCTATTTGCCAGTAAGGTCCTGTGATTTCAACAAGATCTTTGACCGTTCAGTTTCTGATCCAGTAACAGCTCTGGCATAACAAGCATGGTTCATGATAACTCTGGTTAGCTTTGGTGTGGCTTACGATGTCCTTAGGATCCTTGAGGTTGATTAACGGCTGAAGGGATTGTGCAATTACAGAAAGCAGGTGAATTTAATACAGGGAGTCCTTGACTGATGACCACAATTGAGTCCAGAATTTATGTTGCTAAGTGAGACATTAGTTAAGTGAGTTTTGCCCCATTTTACAACGTTTCTTGCCATAGTTGTTAAGTGAATCCCTGCAGTTGTTAAATGAGTAACATAGTTGTTAAGTGAATCCGGTTTCCCCTTTCAGACCTTCTGACGAGCAAAATCCATGGGGAACTCACATTCACTTAACAGCCATGTTACTAACTTAAAAACCGAAGTAATTCCCTTAACAACTGTGGCGAGTGAGATTTGTACAAGGAGGCAAAACGTACCTAGCAAGTGCTCTGCTTCGTAGCAGAAATGTTGGGTTCAAATTGCGGTCGTAAGCCGAGGACTACCTGCAAAGCGTTTTAATTAAGAACAACTTAAAACGAAAACCGTGGCATGTATTCGATGGCATGCAAAATGTTTGAAACTCAAAAATTTTGGGGGGGGACTTGAAATAGGTTGTTGGATCTGTTTCAGAAATGTACATCCCGCAAGTTTTGAGTTTGGACACTTTTGATAAAGAGAAAGCTCCATTCTAACCAGGTGGGATTCAGCCGGTTCGGGCCGGTAGTTAAATTGCTGGCTGGCCCCGCCCCTTCCAGGAGCACCCACGCTCCCCGTTTTTGCACCCAGGAGGCTTCAGGGAGGCCTCCTAGGCCCAAAACGGGGCGCGTGGGGTGTGGTGTGCCCCCCATGGCCCATTTTTACTTCCAGGAGGCTTCAGGGAGGCCTCCTAGGCCCAAAACGGGGCGCGTGGGGTGCGGTGTGCCCCCCAAGGTCCATTTTCACTTCCAGGAGGCTGCAGGGAGGCCTCCTAGGCCCAAAACGGGGCGCGTGGGGTGCGGTGTGCCCCCCATGGCCCATTTTCACTTCCAGGAGGCTGCAGGGAGGCCTCCTAGGCCCAAAACGGGGCGCGTGGGGTGCGGTGTGCCCCCCATGGCCCATTTTCACTTACAGGAGGCTGCAGGGAGGCCTCCTAAGCCCAAAACGGGGTGTGGGGTGTCTGTGCAGTGCGTTCCTCCCCCAGAGCCTGTTTTTGCTCCCAGGGGGTTGCAGGAGGCCGATTGCTGCCTGTCACACACCCCTGGCCACGCCCACCATGGCCACGCCCACTCAGCCAGCCAGAAGGGCAGAGAACCGGTTGTTAAATTATTTGAATCCCACCACTGATCCTAACTTATCAGGCTGTAAAAAGAGATGGCAGGAGATTTGTCCTTTCGAGACTTGCAAGATTCTGTCAATGTAGCCTTACAATAAAGTACTATGACAACCGTCTGCAGGAGCCGCCAAAGAAGCGAATACAATCCTTGGTTGTATAAACAGAGGCATAGAATCAAAATCACGTGAAGTATTAGTACTGCTTTGTAAAGCCTTAGTAAGGGCCACACCTGGAATGCTGCACCCAGTTTTGGTCACCGTATTATTAAAAAAACAAAAATTGAGACTTTGGGAAAAAGTGCAGAGAAGAGCAACTAAGATGATTAAAGGCCTGAAGATTAAAACATAGGAAGAATGGCTGCAGGATTTGAGTTTGGCTAGTCTAGAGAAAAGAAGGACTAGGAGGGACACGATAGCAGTCTTCCAATATTCGAGGGGCTGCCCCAAAGAAGAAGGGGTCAGATTATACTCCAAAGCACCAGAAGGCAAAACAAGAAACAGTGGATGGAAGCTAATTGTAGAGAGAAGCAACTTGGAATAAAGGAGAAACTTCTTGACTGTGAGGACAATTAACCAGTGGAACAGCTTGCCACCGAAAGTTGTGGACGCTCCATCATTGGAGGTTTTTAAGAAGAGACTGGACAGTCACTTGTCTGAAATGGTATAGGGCAGTGATGGCTATCCTTTTTGCCGTCACGTGTCAAAAGCGTGGGGAGCGTGGGGGGGGGGGTGTCGTGCGTGCATGTGCCCACACCCATAATTCAATCCCCTCTCGCCCTGCGCATATGCGCGCGACCCCCTTATCCCCCTCACTTTTGGCACACGATGGCACGGTGGGCCCGGTAGACCCATTTTTCACCCTCCCCAGGCTCCAGAGGCTTTCTTGGAGCCTGGGGAGGGCAAAAAAAACGGCCTTCCCACCCCCCAGAGGCCTTCCGGAGGCCAGAAACGGCTCATTTCCTAGCTTCTGGTGGGCCCAGAAGGCCCAAAAATCAGCTGGACAGCACACGCATGCATGCTGGAGCTGAACTAGGGCAAAGCTCGCGTACCCACAGATATGGCTCAGCATGCCACCTGTGCCATCCCAGGTATAGGGTCTCCTGCTTGAGCAGGGGGTTGGACTCGAAGACCTCCAAGGTCCCTTCCAGCTCTATTCTCATTGATTGATTGTTTCCCATCTGGTCTTCTTGGGAGGCCGACCTCAGTCTTGCAAGTCTGAAAGTACAAATCTCCCCGTCTCTTTTTTATCCCCCGAAAAGTGAAGAGTGGATCCTTTCCAAGTTATTTTCTCCACCCGTTGTTCAGCCGAGGGCTCCTCTCCCTTTTATCCGATTGTCCCCTGTGTTGAACTTGAGCCGTTCTCTCTGCCAGGTTCCATCTCGGTCAACAGCCGCAGCACCCCCTTCCTGGCCAGCGGGGACAGCGAGATCTTGGACCTGGACAGCGAGATGTACCTGGGAGGGCTTCCTGAGAACCGCCTGGACCTCATCCTGCCTCCGGAGGTCTGGACGGCCTTCCTGAACTACGGCTACGTGGGTTGCGTGCGGGATCTCTTCATCGACGGCAAGAGCCGGGACGTGCGCCGCTTGGCCGAGGTGCAGAGTGTCTCCGGCGTCTCCAGCTTCTGCTCCCGGGAGACCCTCAAGCAATGCGGCAGCTCCCCCTGCCACAACGGAGGCCTGTGCCGGGAGGGCTGGAACCGCTTCATCTGCGACTGCTTGGGCACCGGCTACCTGGGCCGACTGTGTGAGAGAGGTGAGGAGGGGGTGGGGTGGGGTGGAGGGTAGGCCACTGCTCTCAGGCTGGGTTCACACAACCTCATGAACTGGGCTTGGTTGAAGTCCGGTGATTGCAATCCCAGGGCAATGATCAGGTCTCGTGGTTAGCTTCCAGTGAATCAAGGCCTTCCTTCCTTCCTTCCTTCCTTCCTTCCTTCCTTCCTTCCTTCCTGCCTGCCTGCCTGCCTGCTTGCCTGCCTGCCTGCCTCATTTCCTCCCTCTTTCTTTCTTTCTTTCTTTCTTTCTTTCTTTCTTTCTTTCTTTCTTTCTTTTTCTTTCTTTCTTTCCCCCTCCCTCCCTCCCTCCCTCCCTTCCTCCCTTCCTGCCTGCCTGCCTCCTTTCCTCCCTCCCTCTTTTCTTGCCCCCTTCCTTCCTGCCTGCATGCCTGCCTGCCTCCTTTCCTCCCTCCCTTTCTTGTCCCCTTCCTTCTTTCCTTCCTTCCCTCCTTCTTTCCTTCCTTCCTTCTTGCCTTCCTTCCTGCCTGCCTGCCTCCTTTCCTCCCTCCCTCTTTTCTTTCCTTCCTTCTTTCCTTCTTCCTTCCTTCCTTCTTCTGTCCTTCCTGCCTCCTTTCCTCCCTCTCTCTTTTCTTGCCCTCCTTCCTTCCTTCCTTCCTTCCCCTTCCTCTCCAATTCTCTCTCTCCTTCCTTCCTTCCTTCCTTCCTTCCTTCCTTCCCTCCCTCCCTCCCTCCCTCCCTCCCTCCCTTTAGTTTAGTGAGTAAGTATATTTTGTGAAGGCAGAAAACAAGGTTGATTGAATAGCCAGGCTGGCATGTTTTGCAAACTCAGCCATTGGGTCGCTTTGGGGTAAAATAACCTCACTTTCCTCCTCTGCACCTGATAGGTAGGTAGAGAGGCAGGTATCCACCCACCATGCTTTGATTTGCCCAAATGTCCTGGAAGGGGGGGGGAGTTCTGGGAGCTGAAGTCCACATGCCTGAAAGTTGCTGATTTAGACCAAAGCATCTGCTTTACTCTCCTCCATTCTTACCTGCCTTGCTTCTCTTCCCTCTCCCTCCCCCCCCTTCCCCCCCACCCCTGGACAGAGGCCACGGTGCTAAGCTACGACGGGAGCATGTATATGAAGATCATGCTGCCCACGGTCATGCACACCGAAGCCGAAGACGTGTCCCTCCGGTTTATGTCGCAGCGAGCATATGGCTTCATGATGGCCACCACCTCCAAGGAATCGGCCGATACTCTTCGCCTCGAGCTGGACGGGGGGCAGATGAAACTCACGGTCAACCTAGGTAACCTGCTGGCCCCCCCTCCTCAGCCTCTAATTCTCTCTGTCCAGGGAGCCACACTGTGAAAACTATATGGTGGGTGGGGCCGTGAACCAGTGGTGGGTTGTTACCAGTTCGCCCCAGTTCGGGCGAATCTGTAGCGGCGGCTGCGGCGTGTGGTTCCGACCACCCGCCCGGACGTCTCAGAAGTGTTGCGTGCGTGTGCGAACGCACGCGCGCACGCAAGCAAACCAGTAGCAAACGAAATTGAAACCCACTACTGGCGTGAACCTCAGAACCCCAATAATTTAATTCCGGCAGAGGAATCTTCAGAAAAAAAACTCCTTTTCACCATTGCAAAATCCACCTGCTCGGGTCCAGATGCAAATCTGCTACACTGGCTTGGAGCCTGATGTGGAAATATTATACTTTTTTGGCTGTTTGTTTTGGAAAAGCCTGCGGTCGCTTGCAAACGCCCCATCTCCAGAGGGGATACTCGTGAGTAAAGGCCCCCTTTCTTAAGGAAGGAGATGCAAAACATTTCAAATTCTCAGTATTTCCACTTCAGAACATCCTGTTTTTTATCCGAAGTTCGTTTTGGATGATTTCAAAAGTGTTTTGAGTCCCAAACAGCTGCGATTCAAGTTCGGGACAGATGTTAGGAGCCTGGATGACCTCCGGGGTAGTCAAAGCAACCGGTCTGAATTGCAAATGTTTTCCGCATTTCTAAGAAAAAACGCTTCCAAATTGGTTCAAAAGTCTCGTTTCACCCAGTTTTCGCTGAACGGGCTGAAAACATTTTCCCTGGGTTGGAGACATTTGGCCACTCCTGTGGGACCAAACACAGGAAGTCCTCGACTTACGACCATAACCGAGCCCAACATTTATGTCGCTAAGTGAGGCATTTGTGAAGTGAGTCTTGACCCCCATTTTACGACCTTCCTTGCCACCATTGCTACAGTTTTTAAAGCGGTAGCACTGGTTGTTAAGTGAATCTGGCTTCCCCATTGACTTTGCTTGTCAGAAGGTCGCAAAAAGGGATCACAGGACCCAGCGACCGTCATAAATATGAGTCAGTTGCCAAGCGTCTGAATTTGGATGACATGACCATTGGGGATGCTGCAATGGTCATAACTAGGGGTGAAATCCAGCAGGTACTGACAGGTTCTGGAGAACCGGTAGTGGAAATTTTGAGTAGTTCAGAGAATTGGCAAATACCACCTCTGGTTGGTCCCAGAGTGGGGCGGGAATGAAGATTTTGCAATATCCTTCCCCTGCCACACCCACCAAGCCACACCACACCCACCAAACCACACCACGCCCACCAAGCCACGCCCACAGAAGTGGTAGTAAAAACATTTGGATTTCACCAATTGTCATAACTGTGAAAAATGGCCATAAGTCACTGTTTTCAGTGTTGTAGTAACTTTGAACGGTCACTAAATGAACTGTTGTAAATCGAGGATTACCTCCAGATGTTCATCCCCCATCAGTGGGAGAGTCAAGTTAACTAAGAGGTGATGGAACACTTCATGCAGGCTAAGGACCAAAGCCTAAGCATCAAAGCCTCACTTACTGGCTGGCAATTCTGTCACTGCAAAGGAATGTGAGAACGACCTTGGAAGAGGGTGGAGGGGAGAGGAGAAATGTTGACTAAGGAACAATCAGATAAAAGGGAGAGGAGCCCTCAGCTGAATAACAGGCAGGGTGGAGGGAAAAACTCGACCCACCCTAAATTTTCAGGTGATAAAAAGAGAGGGAGGAGATTTGTACTTTCAGATTTGCAAGGGAAACACGAGAGATTGAAATCAGTTCTATTTAATCGTAAAGCTGCATTAACATAATCCTGCCAGCCTGAAAGTACAGATCTCCCACTATCTCTTTTTACCACCTATTAGTTAGGATGGATCCTAATCAGGGGTGGGCTTCAAAAATGTTAGCAAGGAGTTCTCTGCCCGGGTACTGGGTGGGCGTGGCCATGGCGGGCATGGCCTAGTTGGCCTCCTGCACTATGGCGGGGAGTGTCGGAGCGTAAATCAGCCCCGTTCCCCGCTGGGGTAATTACACTTGATTAGAGACGGATGGATCTTGTTTTTCCATGCTGTATACTTTAAAGAAAGAAAACCCGAAATATATTCTAAGAAACATTTTATTATAAAGAAATAAAACAAACCTACTAACTACATCGTTACCGGCAAAAGAAAAAGATCAGGAAGTTTCTTCCTTAAACTTGGACATGCGCAGTAGCTCAAAAATCACAAGACAGTCTTATCTCTGTTGCTACAGAAACGTGATAAAGTTCTCTGGCAGGCTACCGTAAGTCAGGATGGACGCTCGGCTGACAAATACATAACGCAGTAACGGAGAGGGGGCGATTTTACTCTCCCCGGGCTCTGGAGGCTTTCCTTGAGCCTCTGGGAGGGGGAAAATGGCTTCCCCAGGCTCCAGAGGCCCTCTGGAGGCCAGAAGCGGGCCCGTTTCCGGCCTTCCTGAACTTCCAGTAGGCCTGTTTTTCGCTCTCCCTGAGCCTCTGCGCGTGCCCTGCATCCAAAACGGGACTCGTGGGGACTCCTAGGAGAGGCGGGGCAAGGTGGGTGGGGCAAGGTGGGCGGGGCCAGCCAGGAGTGGGATTTGGGGGTTCTCTGAACTGCACAGAATCTTAGCTAGAGGCTCTCCCGAACCCCCAGTGGCCCAGCCCTGATCCTAATGAAGTCTTTTTCCCTCTTCCCCTTATTCAGCTGAGGGCTCCTCATCCTTTTATCGGATGTTCTTTAGGCAGCATCTCCTTCCATCCAAGGCCATTCTCACATTCCGTTACAGTCACACTAAGCCCTCTGGCCGTTAAGCAAAACAAACAAATAAATAAATAAATAAATAAATAAATAAATAAATAAATAAATAAATAAATAAATAAATAAATAAATAAATAACATGACTGTGCTGGACTAACGACATCCCTTCCCATTTAGTTGTTAAGCAAATCACTGTCAAGCAAGACGCCCTGTGACGGCGACTTGCAGTTTTGCTGCCATCTTTCTCATTGGCTCTGGACACGACTATTATAAATGCGAGGATCGGTTGCAAAGCTGTTTTTTTTTAAACCTTCCTAACTTCTAACAACTGTTAAGTTGGTAAGCAAGGACTACTTGTAAAAATAATTCAAAACGCTCTTTTAGTCAGGGCTGGTCATAACGCCCCAATGGATTTTTTTTACTCATGAGTAATCCCACGGATTTCCTGGGGTTTGCCTGCTTTTTCAGCAAATATCGCCGTTAGTTGCAATCCACGGGAAGCGAATAAAACCCAGCCAGAAATAAAGGTTTCTAAAGCCAGCAGCCGAATGCCTGATCTCGCTTTCCCTGGTCTTTTCCCCCGGGGCACTTTGAGATCCTGCTGTGATCCAGGTGGATTTTGATTCCTCAAATATAACACACCCACCCACCCACATAGATTCCCCCCAAATCTACTCAGATTTCTCTGCACCTGGGATGGGATGAAAAGAGGCAGCCTTGCGAAACAGGTTCATCGACCAGCGTCCCCCCCCCCCCCTCGAGGGTCAAACACGGGTGCAGAGTTTAAGCCTCTTTCTTGGGTGGGAGCAGGGGTGGGATTCAAAAATTTTAGCAAGGGGTTCTCTGCCCGGTTGCTGGGTGGGTGGGGGGCATGGTGGGCATGGCCTAGTCGCTTCCTGCACCACAGTGGGGAGGGTGTTTTTGCCCTCCCTGGGCTCCGGAAGCTTTCTTTGAGCTTCTGGGAGGGCAAAAATGGCCTCTCCAGGCTCTGGAGGTCCTCTGGTTCGGTCCTCTTCCCGAACTTCCAATAGGTCCGTTTTTCACCCTCCCTGAGCCTCCGTGCACGCCCTGTACTTAGCTGCATCCAAAACGGGCCGCATGGGGACTCCTGGGAGTGGCAGGATGGAGTGGGCAGAGCCAGCCAGGAGTGGGATTTGGGGGTTCTCTGAACTGCACAGAATCTTAGCTAGAGGTTCTCCTGAACCCCTGCGAATCCCCAGCATCCCATCCCTGGGTGGGAGGGTCCTTCCCTCCCCGCCTCTTGCTAGCCAGGGAAGGGCAGCTGTCCTCTCTCTCTTTCTCTCCTGACCATCAGGCTACCATTTTCATGGCCGGGCTGAGAAAGAGAGCTGATTCTGCTTCCTGGATCACTCCCGTCCCTCCCTTTCGTTGTGGGTTTTTGACCCTTCATTGGTGCATAAAAAGCCAACCCAGAGCAAGCAGCCACAGTGACCCAAACTCAGTCTCTCTCTCTCTCCATCCCCCACCCGCAATCTTCCCTGTCCTGCTTCCCAGGACATTCCCCCCCCAACCGCCCCCCCCCCCCCCGCCCCGGGAATTTCTGCCTTCTTCCCACAAGAGAAGTTTCTCGGTCCTGTGGCTGCTTGCACCCACTGCTCTGCCGAGGTTGACGGGACGCCGTGGCCCAGCTGTGCAGCTTGCAGAAAGGGTGTGGGTGGCAGTCCATTCGTCTTGGGGGACGGGGAGGCATTGAGCTGGGGTGGGGGAGGAAAGGCTGCCGCTCCCCAATTTCTCCCCCCTTTCTCTGCACAGCTGATCATGACAAGGGAGCCGCTTGCCAGCGCCGAGAGAGCCCCCAAAACTTCGATGGGTGAAATAAACCGGCAGCGTTCAAGATTGGCATCAGAAGTTCTCATGGCCGGTTTCTTGGGACACCGCCCGCCCCCCTTCTCCAGCCCCCTAATTTGGGACTGTGCAAAATCCTGCAGTTTTCAAAATGCTTGCCATGGCCCAGGGAGGGCCCCCTTTTGGGCACTGTCCAAAACTGGGCATACGTGGATGGCAGCGTCTCTCAACCACTTTGAGCCACTTTGAGGCGGGTGGACTTCAACTCCCAGAATCCCCCAGCCAGAAAGCTAACCTCATCAGGCACGGAAGATGCCACCCATCCCAGTGGTGAAATCCTCTCAGTTCGCACCGGTTCGGGCGAAACGGTAGTGATAAAAGCTACCGGTTCAGCGAACCGGTAGTAAAAAAAAAAAAAAGCTGCCGGTTGATCCGAGCGGATATTTCTGATGATCAGCTATGCCACGAGATTTATATTTGCTAGAAAGCAGGAAATCCTGCTTTCTAGCGAATCTAAATAGCGCGGCACAGCTGTTCCGCCCCTCGCTGTTCTACTTACCTTGTTAAGTGTCCTTTTTCGTGCATTTGGCACGCACTGCGCAGGCAGCGAACAGGTGGCAAACTGCGGAGGATTACACCACTGAGCCATCCTGCCAAAATCGCCTGCCGTCTTTTGTGTTGTGCTGGCTGGAGGAATTCTGGGAGTTGAAGCCCACTCGCCTTAAAAAGTGGCCAAAAGGTTGAGAACAGACTGGCATTAGGTGGGGATAAGCCTACTCCCTGCCCCCACCCTGAGGGCTTCTGGTGGTGCCGGTGTACAAAACAGCCAGAACCAAATTGGGGTGTCTTTGTGTCTTGGATCGAGAGGCTCCCGGCCTCCTCGATTCGCCAGTTGGGATCCTGGCAGCCTCCTCGGTGCCAACGCAAGTGTCTCCCTCGTGGCGTGCCCGTCCCCGGATGGTGGCCTGCATTTGCTGTATTCTTTTTTTTTGGGTGTTTGGTGACAAAATGTTTCCTTGAAGGATATAAAACTCTCTCGTTCTCTTCTCTCTCTCCCCCTCCCCTCCCCGGGCCCCCGTCTCAGACTGTGTCAGGATAGGCTGTAACCCTAGTAAGTTGCCTTCTCATTGTTTTTTTTCTCTCTCTCTCTTTCTCTCTCTCTCTTTTGGAATCTTTCTCTTTCTCTCTCTCTCTCTCTCTCTCTCTCTCTCTCTCTGCATCCATGTTTACAAGCCCTCCTTTTCTTCAGCTCGCTTGCTTTGAAACCCGGCAGTTTGGGGCCTCACTCCCGCCCCCCTCACACGCTTGGTGCTTGTGCAAGAGGAAACATGTGTGCGTCTGTGTGTTTGCATGTGTGGCTGTGTAATGAGGGGGAGGGAAGCTTTTGAGGGAGGGGGGCCGAAAGATGGAAGAGGAGATGGGGAGGAAAGGGTTAGAGGCTGGAAAAACGGAAGGAATTGTGGAGTCTCCCATCTTTCGTAAGGAAACTGTAATGTCCTTGGTGCTCTCTGAGCTGGGTAGTTTTCTTGAAGATGTTTCATGACCCAACTAGGTAACACCATCAGTGCTAGAAGGGAATGAGTATAAACAAATGGCTTGCCCTGTCAGTGTTGGTTGGAGTGATGATGTTACCTAGTCAAGTATATGTAAATATGCTTCAACGTGGAGACTCTGGAAAGAGTACAGAAAAGAGCAACCAAGACGATGAGGGGGCTGGAGGCTAAAACATACGACGAACGACGGCAGGAACCGGGTATGGCTAGTCTAGTGAAGAGAAGGACCAGGGGTCACATGACAGCAGTCTTCCAATATCTCAGGGGCTGCCCCAAAGAAGAGGGAATCAAGCTCTTCTCCAAAGCCCCTGAGGGCAGGAGAAGAAGCAATGGATGGAAACTCATCAAGGAGAGAAGCAACCTAGAACTAAGGAGAAATTTCCTGACAGTGAGAACAATTAACCAATGGAACAGCTTGCCACCAGAAGTTGTAGTGCTTCATTACTGGAGGTTTTTAAGACGAGATTGGACAGCCATTTGTCTGAAATGTTATAGACTCCCCTGCAATATTATAGTGGTGAATTCATTAGTAAATCCCCTATTGATTGGGGAAAAATGAGCAAACAGAGGCAGGATGATCACCAACCTTTATCTCCCATGACACGCTGCCAAAGACCTACTTGGCAAAGCCACACAGAGTCCAGAATCAAACAGAGATGCCGACTGGGAACAGAATTAGCAACGTTGCTTTCCTGCAAAGGGCCCACGTGCTGCTCTTTTGCTGCTCTTTTAAGCCTTTTGGGAGGGGCCAATCATATCCAGGTCTTACTCCTGAGTCGTCCCTTTTGTTTTAACTGTCCTTGCTCTCTGGCAGCTCTGCGCATGCGCGCACTAGGAACAGGCTCCTCCTGTTCCTCTGCCTCTCTGATGTCCAATTCTGGAGGCTCCGTAGTCCGCACATCACTCCCAGATGGCCCTGGCCCCATCTCTGCCTCCAACATAGAGCCCTCGTCCGAGCCTTCCCCAGACTCCAGGACTGGTCCATGTTCCTCCCCAGCCTCCTCACTGTCCGACTCCAATGCCAGCTCCGCAGGCTGCTGGCGGACCACAACACTACGTGAGACAATCCAGGAGCAAATACAGCAAACAGAGATTTTTTTATTTTAAATAGTGGTTTGATCTACAAAGAATATATACATACACATACTTTAGTCAGACCTCAAACAATCAGCAATTATAGCACGGAAGCACACATGGAGAGAGAGAGAAAGAGAGAGAGACACACCAACAGGTCCTCTTCTTATGACAGGCTCTTAAAGTGATATCATCCCAAAAACCTTGCTGACTCATTCCCAGCATTACATCATTGTAGCAGCTGGTCAGTTCTTAAAGCTTTACCCTGACAAGATGGCCTCCTTCTTTTCCATGGATATTTCTAATCTGCTCCAAAACCCATGGTGCAAAGATTCCTGAAGATGGAAATTGCCCGGCAATTATTTCGGCAAGATTTTCCCGGGCGCTGCCACACGGGAAGAAGCTGCTTTTCTGTCTGCTTCCTTTCATCGTCTTCTTGACTTGCTCTGGAGGGTCAAGATAAAAGTACAGAAAGAACACCCCCCCCCGGGGGTCTTGGCCGGGATCTATCCCCCTCTACCCACAATCCCCTTTTTACTAGCCCTCCCTCCCCCCTCGACAGAAGCCTGCCTGGCTCACAAGAGGCTTCCAAGAAGGGATTGGACTGGCCATTTATCAAAAATGGTGTAGGGCTGCGATGGCGAACCTATGGCATGCGTGCCAAAGGTGGCAGACAGAGCTCTCCCTTTGGGCACGCACGCCATCGCCAGCTGCTCTTCTGGTTTCCTGCACACACATGCGCGTGGCCAGCTGGACTTCGGGGGTGCCAGAGCACCGGAAAACGGTCTGAAAATGGCCCGAGAAACTGCCAAAAAACAGGCTGTTTGGGGGGGCGTTTTTTGGGCCATTTCAGGCTGTTTTTCGGGCTAAAAACTGCCTGAAAAAACTGCCTGAAAATGGTCTGGAAAATGGCCTGAAAATGGTCCAAAAAACAGCCTGAAAACGGCCTGAAAATGGTCCAAAAAAACAGCCTAAAAACAGTCCCAAAAATCGCCAAAAATGCCCCCAAAACAGGCATGTGCACTGGCCAGCAGGTTTTTGGGTTTCCAGCGCTCTGGCGCACGCACCTGCACACACATGTTGCATTCCCGTTTGGGCACTCGGTGCCAAAAAAGTTTGCCATCACTGGTGTAGGGCCTCCTGCTTGGACAGGGGGTTGGACTAGATGACCTATAAAGTCCCTTCCAACTCCATTAATCTAAATCTAACTCAAGACCCTAGACAGGTATGCCCCTTGGCCCGTAGAAGGATGCTCCGGGCTCACACCGGTTGTCAGGTGAGCCTGGCTGCCAAGTCCTGGACACGCACTAATCCTTAGAGGCAGCTGAGTCGGGGAACTGGCAGGCTCTTGGCGAGAGAGGTAGAGGTGGAGTTTTAGGTGTGGGGTTCCGGAGGCTGGGGAATTCTGGGACCTGACCCCCGTGCCATCTTAAAGGGGAAACACCAATCTAAAGTGTGCATTTATCAAAAATGAGGAATTATGAGGAATTAAGGTGGCGGCAACCACACCAACGTGGGACTTGTCTGGAGCGTGTTTGAATGCCCGTGCTTGCTTTCCGAGGGCTGTGTGTGTAAGTAAGTGCGTGTGTGAGTGTATACACACACCGCAGGGTGCTGTGAAATTGTTGGATGGGAATTCTCTGTCTCTGGGGCTGCGTTCCCTAATGGGGGGGGGTTTGTTAGCGGGAGGGTGGGGAACCCAGCCGCTCTCCGATAGCCCCCCCCCAAAAAACAGCTGCTCTTGACTTCACCATCCTGCCCACAGGTAAAGGGCCAGAAACTCTCTTTGCTGGCCACAAACTCAATGACAACGAGTGGCACACCGTCCGGGTTGTCCGGCGTGGGAAGAACCTGCAGCTGTCCGTGGACAATGTCACCGTGGAAGGTAAGCCAGAGTGGAACAGAATGATGCTTGTGAGACAAAAGCTTGTGGCTTCGCACAACTCCTTGGACCAGGGCTCTTCCAACCTTGGGCACTTTAAGACTTGTGGACTTCAACTCCCAGAATTCCTCAGCTTTGCTGGCTGAGGAATTCTGGGAGTTTGAAGTCCACAAGTCTTAAAAGTGGCCCTGCCTTAGACAATGCCTTAGACTTATGGCCACAATCGGGACCGGAATTTGTGCTGCTAAGCAAGACAGTCGTGCCCGATTTTATGACCACTTTTCTCATGGTTGTTAAGCGAATCGCTGCAATGGTTAAGCCAGGGGTCGGCAACCTTAAACACTCAAAGAGCCATTTGGACCCGTTTCCCACAGAAAAGAAAACACCGGGAGCCACAAAAACCCTTCCCGTGCCTGACTATTTCTTGAGCGGCCACAAAACTAGCATATGTAGTTGAATTAAACGTTCCATTTTCTTCTGAAACTTTTCTTTTCTTGGATTTATCCATGGTTGGCCTACCGGGGGTTGAAAAGCTCAATAAATCCCGTGCCGGCAAGTGTCACACATTGGCAGCTGTGAGTGATATTTTGAGTGACAGAGAGCCGCAGCAGAGGGGTGAAAGAGCCACATGTGGCTCCAGAGCCGCAGGTTGCTGATCCCTGGGTTAAGCGAATCACGTGATTGTTAAAGCAAATCTGTTGAGCCAATCTGACTTTCCCCCCCGTTGACTTTGCTTGTTGAAACTCTGGGAAGGTCGCAAAAGCGGATCTCACAGGATCTCAGGACGCTGCAGCTGTCATAAGTATGAGTCAGCTGCCAAGCGGCTGAATTTTGATCACGTGACCCCCCCCGGGGACGCTGCAACGGTCATTAAGTGTGAACAATGGTCCTAAGTCTCTTTCTTCAGTGCTGTTGTAACTTCAAACGGTCACTGAATGAATGGTTGTAACTTGAGGACTATCTGTATATAGGTAGCCCTCAAGTAACAGCAGTTCGTTTAGTGACCGAAGTTACAACAGCGCTGAAAAAAGCGACCGGTGACCGTTTTTCACACTTATAACCGTTGCAGCGTCCCCCATGGACACATGGATCCAAATTCAGAGGCTTGGCAACTGACTCACACTTACGACGGTTGTAGCATCCTGGGGATCGCGTGATTCCCTTTTGTGACCTTCTGACCAGCAAAGTCAATGGGGAATCCGAGTTCACTTAACAACCGTGTGACTAATTTACTAACTGCAGAGATTCACTTAACAACTGTGGCAGGGAAGGTCGTAACATAGGGCAAAATTCACTAAACAATTGTCTCGCTTAACAACATAAATCTTGGGCTCAATTATGGTCATAAGTCGAGGACCACCTGCATTTTCTTCCCTCTGCGTTAAGACAGAGGTGCATCAGGTGAAGTGAGTGTCGCCCAGCTCACAAATATTTCCACATTGTGATAAAAAAGCGCAGCTGGAAAAGGAGCTGCCGGATTTTGGGGCATTAAATAAATTTAACACAATTCTGCTCTTAACCTGCGTTCATCTATCTAGATAGATAGACAGAAGACAGACAGATAAAGATAGATGATAGGCAGATGATAGATAGATGACAGATAGATAGACAGACAGACAGATACTGGATAGATAGATAGATAGATATGATACACAGATATGATAGATAGATAGGTAGGTTGATAGGTAGACAAACAGGTAGACAGACAGGTAGATAGATATGATAGACAGACAGACGATAGATGGATAGGTAGGTAGGTAGGTAGGTAGGTAGGTAGGTAGGTAGGTAGATAGATAGATAGATAGATAGATAGATAGATAGATAGATAGACAGAAGACAGACAGATAAAGATAGATGATAGGCAGATGATAGATAGATGACAGATAGATAGATAGACAGACAGACAGATACTGGATAGATAGATAGATAGATATGATACACAGATATGATAGATAGGTAGGTTGATAGGTAGACAAACAGGTAGACAGACAGGTAGATAGATATGATAGACAGACAGACGATAGATGGATAGGTAGGTAGGTAGGTAGGTAGGTAGATAGATAGATAGATAGCTAGACAGACAGACAGACAGACAGACAGACAGACAGATGGATCAGAGGGAGAGAAGATAGATAGATAGATAGATAGACAGACAGACAGACAGACAGACAGACAGACAGACAGACAGACAGACAGACAGACAGAAGACAGATAGATAGATAAAGATAGATGATAGGCAGATAATAGATAGATAGGAAAAGGAGCTGCTGGATTTTGGGGCAAACTTAAATTTAACACAATTCTGCTCTTAACTTGCGTTCACCTGGGAGTGGAAAATGAACCATTGCCGTTCTTCCTTTTGGCCACAAGAGGGCAGCAAACATCCTCAGACAACGGCCCCTTTTCTTTTCCGGCCTCCAGAATCTTAAAACTATCACCCGCTTTGGCCACTAGGGGGAGATTCAGATCAAGCAATCAATCTAGGAGTGGAAATAAAACAGCTGGAGTTTGGTCCAGCTGCCATTCTCCAACATTTAAAAAAAACAAAAAACCTGGTTTGCCGTGTTGTGGCTTTTTGCACGCTGGACATATCCACCCGTTTGTGGCTGTGTACACAAACAGGTGTAATTGTGGACTCGGCTGGTGTGATTAGTATTTAATTCAATTCGATTTCATGGGCTCATGCATGAATTATCGGATCGTACAGAGCTGGAAAAGCAGATTTAATTCAGTCATCAAGTGAGTGACGCATGCAAATCCAGCCCACAAAAATTAGACTGGGATTAAATAGCAATGAGGAGGATTGATAGCAATTACAGGTAGTCCTCGATTTACAACAGCTCGTTTAGTGACCGTTCAGAGTTAACAACGGCACTGAAAAAAAGGGACAATTTTTCCCACTTACGACCATTGCATTGCATGGCCACGTCATTTACATTTAGACGCTTGACAATTGACTCATATTGCAACACCCCGGGATTATGGGATCCCTTTTTGTGACTTTCTGACAAGCAAAGTCCATGGGGGGGAAGTCGGATTCACTTAACAACCGTGTGACTCATTTAAGAACCGCAGTGATCCGCTTAACAAATGTGGTGAGAAAAGTGGTAAAATGAGGCAAAACTCCCTTAACAGATTTCTCACTTAACGACATAAATGTTGGGCTCGATTGTGGTCGTAAGTGGAGGACTAGCTGTAATCGCAATGATGATGGTTAATAGCATTACTGCCTGGATTCAGAGGGGCGAACGGGGACAGAGAAGGGAACCTGGAAACAGAAGTGGACAAGGGAATATCCACCTGTCTGAAATGAGCAAGGGGTTGGACTAGAAGATCTCCAAGGTCCCTTCCAGCTTTATTCTGATTGATTGATTGATTGATTGGCATGGTATAGGACCGTGATGGTGAACCTATGGCACGCGTGCCACTTGTGGCACGCGAAGCCATATCTTCCAGCACGTGAGCCGTTGCCTTAGCTCAGCTCCCTCGTACATGCATGTGCCGGCCACCTGATTTTCCGGCCTTCCGGGCCCACCGGACGTTGGGAAACAGGCTGTTTCTGGCCTCTAAGGGGGTGGGGAAGGCCATTTTTGCCCTCCCCAGGCTCCTAGGAAGCCTCTGGAGCCTGGGGAGAGTGAAAAACGGGCCTTCCGGTCCCACCGGAAGTTGGGAAATGGGCCATTTCCAGCCTCAGGAGGGTCTCCGGGGATGGCTGGGGAAGGCCGTTTTCATCCTCCCCAGGCTCCTAGAAAGGCTCTGGAGCCTGGGGAGGGCGAAAAAAACGGGCCTTCCAGTCCCACCATGCCATCGTGTGCCAATAGCGCTCACCCCCCCCCGCTTTTGGCACGCAATGACAAAAAGGTTAGCCATCACTGGTATAGGATCTCCTGCTTGAGCAGGGGGTTGGACTAGCAGACCTCTGAGGTCCCTGCCAACTCTATCCTGATTGATTGATTGATTGGTGCCGAGGAGGCTTTGCCAGGCTCCTGGAAGCCTCGGCGCCATGCCACCCGCTTTCCTACTTAAGCCTCTTTTCCGGTTTTTCCTGGGCGCGATTTCCTCCCTCCCAAGGCCTTTGGCATGCTAATATTTTGCCCTCTCGCCCTTTGCTCGGCCCAAGCAGGGCAGATGGCGGGCGCCCACACCCGCCTGGAGTTCCACAACATCGAGACGGGCATCATGACGGAACGGCGGTTCATCTCCATGGTGCCTTCCAACTTCATCGGCCACCTGAGCAGCCTGGTCTTCAACGGGATGCCCTACATGGACCTCTGCAAGAACGGCGACATCAGCTACTGCGAGCTCAACGCCCGCTTCGGCCTGCGCAGCATCATCGCCGACCCGGTCACTTTCAAAAGCAAAGCCAGCTACTTGGCGCTGGCCACGCTGCAGGCCTACGCTTCCATGCACCTCTTCTTCCAGTTCAAGACCACGGCCACCGACGGGCTCATCCTCTTCAACAGCGGCAACGGCAACGACTTCATCGTGGTGGAGCTGGTCAAAGGGTGAGGCGCCACAGAGGGGACGGACGGAGGGCATCGGCCCTCAGGCTCTGCTGGGGCCCGGCTAGGCTGGCTTTGCTGCCAATGTCAATGGTCACTCTGCGTCCTTGGCCATGTTGGGGGGAGGGGGGTTTAATCCCACCTCCAGGACAGAATATGCCCCCCCCCACCCAGAACAGCCATTTGCCCACTGGGAGAAGATTTTGTTCCATCCTTGCTGCCCACACATGGTGCCCCCCCTCCCCGAGCATCTGTTGGTCCTTGACAAATTCTGCTTTAAAGAAACATCCTTCCTTCCTTCCTTCCTTCCTTCCTTCCTTCCTTCCTTCCTTCCTTCCTTCCTTCCTTCCTTCTTTCTTTCTTTCTTTCTTTCTTTCTTTCTTTCTTTCTTTCTTTCTTTCTCCTTCCTTCTTTCTCCTTCCTTCCTTCCCTCCTTCTCTTTCTTTCTTTCTTTCTGGCAATGATCAGGCCTCGTTGTTAGCTTTCACTGAATCAAGGGCTCCTTCCTTCCCTCCTCCCTCCCTCCCTCCCTCCCTCCCTCCTCTTGCCCTTCTGCTTTTCTTTCTTTCTTTCTTTCTTTCCTTCCTTCCTTCCTCCCTCCCTCCCTCCCTCCCTCTCCAATTCTCCTTCCTCCCTCCCTCTTTTCCTGCCCTTCCTCTTTTCCTTCCTTCCTTCCTTCCTCCCTCCCTCCCTCCCTCCCTCCCTCCCTCCCTCCCTCCCTCTTTTTGCCCTTCTGCTTTTCTTTCCTTCCTTCCTCCCTTCCTCCCTCTTCTTGCCTTTCTGCTTTTCTTTCCTTTCTTCCTCCCTCCCTCCCCCTTCCTCTCCAATTCTCCTTCCTCCCTCTCTTTTCCTGCCCTTCCTCTTTTCTTTCCTTCCTTCCTTCTTTCCTCCCTCCCTCCTTCCCTCCCTCTTTGCTTGCTCTTCCTCTTTTCTGTCTTTCCTTCCTTCTTTCCTCCCTCCCTCTTTTCTTCTCCCTCCCCCCCCCCACTCTTTTAAGGAATCCCAGCCAAGCCAAATGACCATCTCAGATTTTTCCTCCCCTCCCTGCACCCGCCAATCTTCACCCTCTGGGCTCTCCAGGCACTCAGTCCCCAGCCCAGCCCTGGGGTCTCCTATTGCAGGCGGAGGATAGAGATGGCCGTGCAAGAGAGGCCCCTGTCTTTACGGAGGTCCAGGCATCAGAGTTTAATCTCCTCCACCTGCCCTTTTGGAGTCAAATGGCTCCCTCGGTGCCCTGGGAAGAGGCCTGCTCTGGGTTGGCCTTTTCACCCTCCTCTCCGGGGAACAGCCTTGTAAGATGAGGCCCTTGGAGGCCAAAATAAAAATATAAAATATTTATGCCCGGTGAAGGAATTGGACAGGAATTCTCCACCTTGGTCCAGCTGTTTTTGTCTGGAGGGTGTGGCTTGGCTGGCTGATGCGAGTCACCTACTTCCCATGTTCTCATGTGGGCTGGAACGGTAGAATCGATTGAATTGAATTAAATCTCTCTCTCTTTTTTTCCCACCCCTGATTCCTCCTGCTCTGGCCACCCGGTAGGTACATCCACTACGTTTTCGACCTGGGCAATGGGCCGTCGCTGATGAAGGGGA
The DNA here is from genome assembly GCF_029215685.1 of Pituophis catenifer annectens. NCBI lineage: Eukaryota > Metazoa > Chordata > Lepidosauria > Squamata > Colubridae > Pituophis > Pituophis catenifer. The sequence continues at coordinate 23,616,835 of NW_027256890.1, forward strand.
ATTCAGACAAGCCAGTGAACGACAACCAGTGGCACAATGTCATTGTGTCCCGCGACACTAACAACGTCCACACGCTGAAGATCGACTCGCGCACCGTCACACAGCACTCCAACGGAGCCCGCAACCTGGACCTCAAAGGTGACCCACGAAATTCCCACAACGTGGGGGTCCTCCAGGGTGCCGAAAGGGCAACTCCTAGCCAGTGGTGAAATCTAAAATTTGTTACTACCGGTTCTGTGGGCATGGCTTGGTGGGTGGGGTAATGTGACTGGGTAGGCGTGGCCAATTTTTGGCGAAGAGGTTGTAAAAAAATGCTTTTAAATGCCTCTGACGAGCCCAGCTGAGTTGCCTGATCGGCAGAGGCTTTTTTTCTTTTAAAAGCCTCTGCTGATCAGGCAACTCAGCTGGGATCGTCAGAGGCATTTAAAAGAAAAAGAGCCTCTGCCGATCAGGCAACTCAGCTGGGATCGTCAGAGCCTTTTGAAAGCATTTTTTCTACAACCTCTGAAGAGGTTGTAGAAAAAATGCTTTTAAAAGCCTCTGACGAGCCCAGCTGAGCCGCACGATCATCAGAGGCTTTTAAAAGCATTTTTTCAGCCGAAAAGGTGGTAGAAAAAATGCTTTTTTTTTTTTTTTAAAAAAGCCTCTGATGATCACGCAGCTCAGGTGAGCATGGGGGGGGGGGGCAGGGAGTTTTGCTACCGGTTCTCCAAACCACCTGCTTCCATCGCTACCGGATCGGGCGATCCGGTCCAAACCGGGAGCATTTCACCCCTGCTCCTAGCCCTGCGGTCAGAACTACAGAACCCATAACCAGGGGATAATGGGGAGTGCCAAATTCTGGAAAGCCATCAAAAGTCATCAAAGCAGCAGTTCCTGGTTTATGACACCAGGGGGCGACATTTACACCTTCAAAGGGAAGAAGAAATTGCAGGCCAAAATCAATGATGGCTCTTAAATGCAAAGTTTAGGAAGGAAGAAATATATTACAGGCAGAAATATATGACGACCGCAATTGAGCCCCAAATCTATGTTGTTAAACCAGACATTCGTTAAGTGAATTTTGCCCCACTGTATGACCTCCCTTGCCACCGTTATTAAGTGAGTCACTGCAGTTAAGTGAGTAACCCGGTTGTTAAGTGAAATCTGGCTTCCGCATTAACTTTGCTTGTCAGAAGGTCGCAAAATCACTGCAGCCGTCGTAAATATGGACCAGGACACTGCAGCCATCGTAAATATGAACCAAGCATCTGAATATTGATCACGGGGATGCTGCAATGGTCGTAAGTGTGAAAAACGCTCATAAGTCACTTCTTTTCAGCATTGTAACTTTGAACGCTCACTCTATGGATGGTTGTAAGTCGAGGACTATTCTGGCAAAAACGTGCTGGGCACAAGAACCTATTTAATCATCTAGTTTTTCCTTACGATATGTTTTATTTCTGGAAAGCGCCACCCCGTTTGATGACTCGGGACCAGGTTTGCGGTCCCCAAAACGGAGCTGCTTCTAACGCAGTTGATGATTTGGCCAGATGTTTGATGCCACTCGCAGCATCTGCCCTGGCGGGCCTGATCCTGCCCTGCCCCAAAACTAGCCTGTTCCTTTTTTTTTTTTTTACCCAGTTCTCAAGTCAACCCAAAGGAAGAAAAATTGTGTATTGAGCCGGAAAGGGATAACAAGTAATACTTTCGTAGAGCTCCATTCTGTGCGACGTGTTTATTTGTGGCTCAGGGAAGGGTTGGAAAATTAGGCTTAGCGAATTTGCAGACGACTCAAATTCAGGGGATAGCAAACACCTTAAGGGAATTCGGGGAGATCTTAAGAAATTAGAAGAACGGTGGAAACATTTGAGATAACAGAATAACAGAGTTGGAAGGGATCTTGGAGGTCTTCTAGTCGAACCCCCTGCTCAAACAGGAGACCAAATGGCCGCCCAGTCTCTTCTTAAAAGCCTCCAGTGTTGGAGTACTCACAACATCTGGTGGCAAGCTGTTCCACCGGTTAATTGTTCTCACTGTCAGGAAGTTTCTCCTTAATTCCAGGTTGCTTCTCTCCTTGTTTAGTTTCCATCCATTGTTGCTTGTCCTGCCTTTGGAAAATAAATTGATCCCCCCCCCCCTCTTCTTTCTGGCAGCCCCTCAAATACTGAATTAATATTAATCTCATTAAGAATGATTAATGTTAATAATAATGGATTAATATTAATCTCATTAAGAATGGATTAATATCATTCATCTCATTAATACCTTTTTATTATTATTGGATTCTTTTTCTGCAGTTTTCTTGGCACATTCGCCTCCAAATGGAATAATTCATTGTATATCTGACTGAGAAATATGAAAAGCCGAACAAGAATCGGAAAAGACGGCCAATCAAGTCTAGGGGTTTTTAATTAGGGGTTCAGGACCTCTTTGGAAATCCATGGCTAGATTTTAGGAAGTCAGTGGCCTTGGATTGGAAAAACATTTACAACATTACTTTTTACTGACGTCTAATGAGATTTAACTTTTTCGTTCAATAATCTGCGTAGGCAGCAAAATCATTAATGGCCCCTGGACTCTCTAAATGTTTGCTCACCTCAATTAAATTCGTTATCCAGAATTAGTATATGAAAAAAAGAATGTTGTTATTGATTTAATGGGGTAATTAAGAAGCATGGATATTACTAGATTATATATTTGTTCGTTGTTGTTATATTTGGATAACCGTATTTGAAAATAAATAGCTTCCTGTCTATTGATGGATGGATGGGTTGATCCAGCTTCTACGTTGGCCTGCCTATCCAAAGAATTATTTTATCTGATTGCATTTAAATACATTTCGCTGAGAAGGAATCTGTGGGTTTCCTCTGGCACACAAAACTTTAAGCATTTCTAGTTTAGTCCAGCCCCTGACTAAGGGTGACATGATAATAGTATTTCAATATTTTTATTTATTTATTTATTTTTATTTATTTTTATTTTTCATATTTGTATACCGCCCTACTCCCGAAGGACTCAGGGCGGTGAACAGCCATAATAAATACAAATACATATAGAAGTTAAAAATTTGAGGGGCTGCCACAAAGAAGAGGGGGGCCCAATTATTCTCCAAAGCCCCTGAAGGCAGGACAAGAAGCAATGGCTGGAAACTAACCAAGGAGGGAAGCAACCTGGAATTCAGGAGAAAATTCCTAACAGTGAGGACAATTAACCAGTGGAACAGCTTGCCACCAGACGTTGTGGATGCTCTAACACTGGAGGTCTTTAAGAAGAGACAGCACAGCTATTTGTCTGGAATGGCATAGGGCAGGGGTGTCAAACTCGATTTCATTGAGGGCCACATCAGCGTTGTGTTTGACCTCGGGGGCTGGGAGGGGGAGCATGGCCGACGTGGGCCGATCCTTCGCTGTTTCCTGGGTGGCCCTGTGGGCCAGATCTAAGCACTCCGTGAGCTGGCCCTGGCCCTCAGGCCTTGAGTTTGACACCGCTGGCACAGGAACTCCTGCTTAAACAAGGGGTTGGACTGGATGACCTCTAAGGTCCCTTCCAGCTCTATTCTGATGGAAACCTATCAAGGAGAGAAGCAACCTAGAACTAAGGAGAAACTTCCCGACAGTGAGAACAATTAACCAGTGGAACTGCTTGCCTCCAGAAGTTGTGAATGCTCCAACACTGGAGGTTTTCAAGAAGAGATTGGACAGCCGTTTGTTTTGACATGATATAGGGCCGTGATGGCAAACCTATGGCACATGTGCCACAGGTGGCACACGGAGCCATATCAGTGGGCACGCAAGCGTTACCTTAGCTCAGCTCCGGCGTGCATTCAGGCCTTCTGGGCTCACCAGAAGTGCGCAAATGGTCCATTTCCCGCCTCCGGAGGGCCTCTGGATGGTGGGAAGGCCATTTTCACCCTCCCCAGGCTTCTAAAAAGGCTCTGGAGCCTGGGGAGAGAGGAAAACGAGCCTTCCGGTCCCACTGGAAGTCGGCAAACGGGCAGTTTCCAGCCTCCAGAGGGTCTCCGGGGGGTGGGGAAAGCCATTTTTGCCCTCCCCAGGCTCCTAGAAAGGCTCTGGAGCCTGGGGAGGGCGAAAAAAACAGGTCTACTGGGCCCACCGTGCCATCATGTGCCAAAAGCGGGGGGAGTGTGAGGGGGTCACGCGTGCATGCTCGGGGGGGGCATTGAATTATGGGTGTGGGCACGCGCGTGTGCGACCCTCCTGCCCTCCCCCTGCTTTTGGCACGTGATGGCAAAAAAAGGTTAGCCATCCCTGATCCAGAGGTTAAAAAAAAAAAAAATTAATTGCTTCTACAATTGCAAAAGGGAAGCCATACAATGGAGAGAAGAGGGACGTTTGCGGTTAAGGTCTCAGTGGCTCGTAATCTGTCAACGGAGATGCTGAACTTGCCGCCAATTTATTCGGAACGACGAGCGAGAGCGTTCGGCGCATAGCTTTCACCGAGCGAAATATCAACTGAAACGGGCAAATGTTTTGCTTGGAGGGAAGGGATACTCTGGGGGGGGGGGGTTAAATTAGCTTTTAAGTGTGACAGTTTGGATACGGTCTTCTGGGTTTTTTTCGTTTGTTGTTTTTTTTTTTTTTTTTTTTTTTTAGAAAAAAAACCCTAATTCAATAAGCTAAACGAAAGGAATCCAGAGCATAACAGAGGGAGAGAGAGAGAGAGAGAGAGAGCTGGAGACATCATAATTAATCTAATGTGGGCTGTGACCTTTAACAAAACTGCTCTGAGCGCCTCTCAAAACCTTAAGGAAGGAAGAAATAATTTAAAAAGAAGAAAAAAAAAAAAGCACTTTGGGTCTAAGCAAAAAAGCTGCATTTTGGGCTGGGGGTGGGGAGAAGGTGACATCTTCCGGATCTGTGGCAGAGGTGGTATTCAGCCGATTTGCACCGGTTGGTGGAAATTTGGCCAAGGTCGCCGAACCGGTAGCGGCGGCCCCTGAACTCGTCCCCTGGTCACCTCTCGCTCGCCCCGGCCGCCATGTTCGTCGCCGCCATGTTCTTCGCGCACGCGCATCCCATTGCCTTGGGATGTGCATGTGTCAAGAACATGGCGGCAACGGCAGCAGCTTTTTCCGCCGGTACTTTTCGGCGGCCTGCGACTAGCTGCCACAGCTGCAAAGCAGCTCTCAAAGAGGGGAGGTTTCTTTGCCAGCTGCTTTCCAGCCGCCGGACCGTGGACCAGCCGCCGCAGAAGGTAAGCAGCCTAAACAAAGAGGTGGTGGTGAGGGGAGGAAGCGGGGCTAGGGCCAAGGCTGCTAAAGAAGGGGAAATGGGGGCGACTGGCGAAGGGAGGGTGGGGGTAGATAGGTGGAAATTCCAAAAAATTTGCTACTTTTTCCTGTAGGCGTGGATAGCTGGGGGATCATGTGACTGAGCGGGCGTGGGCGTGAGTGACGTCAACTTGGCCATGCCCACTCAGTCACATGTGCCCCCCCACCCACTCACCAAACTGATAAGTGAAAAATTTTGAAGCCTGCCACTGGTTGACAGACTCCCACGGGGTCATGCAGGGGTCACTTTGTAGGTTGTGTTTTTGAGTCCCAAGCTTGGTTGAGCCTTGCTGGGTGATGATGTCATGAAAGGGGCAATTCCTATTATGGCTCTACCCGAAGGAGGGTAGATCTTCGTTATGTAGAATAGACTGAGTGGGCGTGGGCGTGAGTGATGTCAAGTTAGCCACGCCCACTCAGTCACATGCCCTCCCCTCCCCACCTAGCCACGCCCACCGAACCGGTAGCAAAAATTTTTGAAACTCACCACTGATCTGTGGGTTGATTTTTTCCCCCTTGGAGGGGTGGGTCTGCCGGGGTTGATAGAAGCTGTTGTGTGTTGGAAGTGCCTAACTTTACAAGGGTATCCAACTGGGGTTTGTCTAATGCTGGTCATCCTCGACTTACAACCATTCATTCGTTCGAAGTTACCACGGCACTGAATAAAGTGACTTATATGACGTGCGTTTTTCACACTTACGACAGTTGCAGCACCCCTCCCGGCGGTCACGTGATCAGAATTTAAAAGCTTGGCAGCTGGCATGTTCTTATGACGATTGCTGTATCCCGGGGTCACGTAATTGCCTTTTTTTAAAAAAAAAAAATTATTAAACGTTTTGTAAAAAACAAAAAGAAAGCTTTAACATTTTTTCTGTTTCAACAGTCTCTCAGCAGTCAAAAATTTCATACTTATACATTTTTTCCTCCCTTATTTCTACTATATCTTTTATACATATACTTCTAACATATATTTATTTATTTACCTATATGCATAACAATACTCGTGTACCCACTTTTATTTTTACAATTTTTGTTTCCTCATATTAGCAATTATACTTCAACTCCTATTTCAACCATTATTTAATTTTTCCCTTCCTTTTATCTCTCTCCTCCAACAATTCATACCATTTCTCCCACTCTAAGTAATATTCTGTTTCCTCTTTTTCTTGTATCTCCTTTGTTAATCTGTCCGTCTCCGCATATTCCAAAACGTTTCTGATCAGATTATCTTCGGATGGTATATTATCATTTTTTTCAATTCTGAGCATAGATTATTCTTCCCTTTTGACCAGCAAAATCCATGGGGAGGCCAGTATCGGGGTTCCAAGGAATAACCCCAAAACAATCAAAACTCTTGAGTCTTGGCCTAGAGTTTCCTCAAAGCATACAGTAGTGGCCAAAATTGTGGAAAAAATACACTTTGGGAAAAGTGTAGTTTTGAGATTTGATGGCTAATAACACCACTTTTTTTTTTTTTTTGGCGTTTCAAGACAATCCTATTCCACTGCTGGAATGGCCTGGGAATAGCCCAATAGCCTTCACCCAATTGAAAATCTATGGAGCCGACTCAAGAAACTGGTTAGTCAGAAGCAACCCAGCAATAAAACCCAGTTAATAGAAGCCATCCTTCAATCTTGGTTTCACATTAAAACAGCTACAGAACTAAAAGACTTGGTTCACTCCATGGGAAGAAGTCGTAAGGCCGTCATTCATTAAAGGCTACCCAACGAAGGATTAACCAACATGGGGATCATTTTTGCAGATCTCGTTTTTTCTACAGTGATAGACAGACAGACGATAGATAGAGATAAGTGATAGATAGATAGATGATAGATAGGTAGATACATATGATAGATAGATAGACAGACAGATAGAGATAAGTGATAGACAGATGAGAGAGAGAGAGAGAAATAGACAGAGAGACAGACAGATAATAGAAATAGAGATATAGAAATTGAGATAGATGGACAGCACCTAGAAGGTAGAGGACAAGCAGACAGCATAGATTGACAAATAGTTTTCCAAGACCCCCTTCCGTGTCTGAAAGAAGGGGAGCCCCCGCCTTGCCCCCCCCCTCCCACCCCCGGGAAGGGCACCAGGGCTGCTAACGCCCCTCTCTTGGGCTTCACAGGGGAGCTGTACATCGGAGGCTTGAGCAAGAACATGTTCAACAACCTGCCCAAACTGGTGGCCTCTCGGGACGGTTTCCAGGGCTGCCTGGCCTCCGTGGACCTCAACGGCCGACTCCCAGACCTCATCGCCGACGCCCTGCACCGGATCGGGCACGTCGAGAGGGGCTGTGACGGTGAGAAGGCGAAGGGGCGCAGGCAGAGGGGGGGGGGGCTCAGCCGTGTGTTGCGTTGGTTGGTTGGGTTCACGCCCAGCGGTCAAGATAGAGGCAGAGGGGGGGACAGGGGAGAAAAGGGGAGGCGGGAAGGAGAAAGGGCCAAAAAGGCAGGAACCCCGAGCAGATAAAAGAGGCCGGTTGCCTTTGGAAGCGCTGCAAGAACGATGGAAGCTGGATTTGGGCAGAGTAAAAGAAGGGGGAACCCAACGCCTGTTTTTCCCCAGGCCCCCTCCCCGTTCAGAAATGGAAAGTGGCCATTTTGTGGCAGGGCAGGTTGTCCTTGAGAAGGGAGCAGGAACAGCCTCTATTTCTTTCCTTTCTTCCTTCCTTCCTTCCTTCCCTCTTTCTCCTTCCTCCCTTCCTCCATTTCCTCCCTTCCTTTCCGTCCTCTATTTCTTTCCTTCCTTCCTTCCTTCCCTCCCTCCTTCCTTCCTCCCTCCCTGCCTCCCTCCTTCCGTCCCTCCGTCTCTCCCTTCCTCCGTCTCTCTTTCCCCTTCCTCTTTTCCTTCCTTCTTCCCTCTTTCCCTTTCCTCTTTTTCCTTCCTTCCTCCCTTTTTCCCTTTCCCTTTCCTCTTTTCCCTTCCTTCCTTCCTTTCTTCCTTCCATCCTCCCTCCCTTGCTTCCTCCCTCCCTCCCTCTTTCCCTTTCCTCTTTTCCCTTCCTTCCTTCCTCCCTCCCTTCCTTCCTCCCTTCCTCCCTTCCTTCCTCTGTCCCTCCCTCCCTGTCTTGCTTCCTCCCTCCCTCTTTCCCTTTCCTCTTTTTCCTTCCTTCCTTCCTTCCTTCCTTCCTTCCTTCCTTCCTTCCTTCCATCCATCCATCCATCCATCCATCCATCCATCCACGAATTAACCTGTGACCCAAAGTCAGCCAATGACCAACCCTTTGGGCCTTGCATGTTCTGTGAATGAGGCCTCTTGGCCGTCTGCGTCTTTGGTGAAGAGACCTCTAAATTGGGTGGGTGCTTGTCATCAGCCTTTGTCTTCCCTTTCTGGCGTTCGCTTCTGTGACCGCACCTCGGCTTAGACAACACACACTAAGTGGGATAGAGCTGGCCTTGTCTGCCACTTGTCTGGGGGTTGGCTAATTTGAATGAACAACTTCCGACTATATTGCAGCCTTCCGTGCCATCCCAGCCAATTAGTTCAATCAGTAAGCTATGATTAAGCAAAGGAGAGCCGGCTTGAGTACTAGGCTAGGTAAACATCTGTCCACATCGCAAATGCAGGTGAGGACATTAAGGTCCCCTTATCCCAACATTACGTGAACACAGTGATGGAGTTTGCATAACACCAGACTTCATCAGATCGAGCAAAAACCTGAATGGCTCGTTCATCAAACAGGCCTTGGTTGTGTTAACTTATCTGTTTCTGGGGAAACAGATTCGTGCACACATCCAAATGAGTGAATCCAGACAGGAATTTAATTTCGTTCACCTGGCTTTAGAGCCATTGTTTCTCAACTTTTTTAAAAAAAGAGGTGTGGACTTCAACTCCCAGAATTCCCCAGGCAGCATACTGGTAGTTGAAATCCACACGTCTTAAAGCCAGTGGTGGGATCCTACCGGTTTAACAACAGATTCAGCGATCGCGTGCTTTGTGCGTGCGCTGTGCATGCGTAGTTTTATGAAAACTTACCTTCTACGTTACCGCTGGGAGGTAACACAGCTGAGGCGTGGCAATCCAGTGGTGGGTTGCCCCCAGTTCAGACCTGTTCGCAAGAACCAGTAGTAAAACTGGCGGGAGGCCCCACCCACTGCCCTGGATGTGGTCATCGGTGATCTGCGCATGCGCCCGAGCGAAGCGAGTGCGTGCGTGATTCCGTTGCGAACCGGTAGTAAAGGTAAGTAGAACCCATCCCTGCAGCAATCCGTTCTGCCGCACAAATCAGCTGAGAAGATATAGGTCAGTAAAGTGCAGGGCCGGGTGGGCAGCTGATTGTCGGAGTGAACTGGTTCGCTCCCAGCTGATCGCCGGAGCTACCAGTTTGCTCGAACCGGTCTAAACCGGTAGAATCCCACCTCTGCTTAAAGCATGCTGGCTGGGGAAATTTGAGACTTGAAGTCCACCCATCGTAAAGCATACTGACTGGGGGATTCTGGGAGATGAAGCCCACCCATATTACAGGATGCCGGCTAGGGAATTCTGGGACTTGAAGTCCACACCTTTTAAACTATGCTGGCTGGGGGATTCTGGGAGCTGATGCCCGCCCATTTTATAGGTTGCTGGCTGGGGAAATTTGGGATTTGAAGCCCACCCACTTTAAACCATGATAGCTGAGGAATTTTGAGAGCTGAAGCCCATCTTTTAGGTTGCTGGTTGGGGAATTCTGGGAGTCAAAGTTCACGTCTCTTCAAGCGGCCAAGATTGAGAACTCCGCTTTAGTGTTTAACGTTGTGTGAACACACCTGCCTTTGCCCCCCTCCCAATACAGCTCAGTGGGGCCCAGATTTTCCAAAGCAAGTTCGCATCTCCGGGGAATTTAACCTGTAATTCTCAGGGACGTTTGCAATGCCCTTCCTTGGTTGCCGCTCAGCCCTGATAGTAGTGGTCTGGCTTGGAACTGTCGGTTCTGACCTAGGCTTCCCAAGAGCATGAAGCAGATTCCTTGTCCCAACAAAAACCCCTTTTATATTAAGTTACTGTGAAATCCTCTCATTCACATCCAGCAAAGTCTTTCAAGGGAGAATTTACAGTCACAGACTTTATCTGGCTTGGAGAGCTGCCAGGCCGATATCTTCAAAATTTGGCAAGGAGTCACAGAGTCACGAACCAATTAAGCAAATTAATTGTCTCCTGCAAACTCCACTCCCCTTTCACTCCTCTTTATTCCCTCTGGGAGGGGCCATTCACCGTCCACCTGTGGGTCCACCTGTGGCTTTACTCCTGAGTCGACCCTTGTTCTTTAGCTGTTCCCTTCGTCTGGTAACTCTGGGCCTGCACACATCGGGAACAGGCTCCAGCTGTTCTTCTGCCCCACTGATATCCGACTCCGAAGGCAGCTGATAACTGTCAGACGGCCCTGGCCCCCTCTCTGCCTCGGATGCAGAGCCCTCATCCGAGCCTTCCCCAGACTCCAGGACTGGTCCATGTTCCTCCCCAACCTCCTCACTGTCTGAGTCTGCCACCAGCTCCGCTGGCGGGCCACAACACTGTCCATTGACTCTGCTTTCTCCTCCCTCCCCAGGCCCCAGCACCACCTGTACGGAGGACTCCTGCGCCAACCAGGGCGTCTGCCTTCAGCAATGGGACGGCTACACGTGTGACTGTACCATGACCTCCTACGGCGGCCCGGTGTGCAATGACCGTGAGTAGCTGGAGAGTTGGGAGGGAAGGAGAGTGGACGTTGGGGGGAGGGAGCGGCCACAGGAACACTGTCCTGCCAAGGGGTTTCCAGATGGATGGGTGGGTGAGCCCCCTACCCCTTTGGGATAAAGGGGTGTTTCTGCTCAGCCTTTAATCGGAGCTCAACAAAACCCGGGGACGATTCTGAACCAGATCCCTGCAAATGGATCCTCATTAAAACGTGGCTGCGGGACTCGAATTCTACGAAAGGCAGGTTCTCGGGGGCGTCTCTTTGATCTGGCTTGTTCTGCGTGCCGAGATGGCAGATCTCCAAGGGGAGGAGAGGGGAGGGTAGAAGAGATACATGGGTTAGGGACAGCTCCCTCCCCACGCTTCCACTCCAAAAGGCACACTTGTAAAAAAAAAAAAAAAACAGCTACCCACTCATGCCACAAATCACCTTTGGATGCACTTGAGGGCTGAGCCTTGAAGGAAAAAGCCAGGAACTGGCCACCCTCCGTGGAGTTCCACCCAGTTTCCCCTCCGTCTTACGCTCGTCCTTCCCCCACACTGGGGAGTCGGCCCGCTGGAAACCTCGGGAGTGTTGTGCTACACAGTGCCTGAAGACCAACAGGTTTGTCAAAGGGGGAGGCTGATGTCGAAGCGGTGAATGTATTAAAAGAAAAAGAGAGAAGGAAGGTGGGATAAAAACTTCGGAAGGCAGAAATGCAAGGAAGAGACCATGTGGGGAGTAGGCTGGGTTTTTTTCTCAACCTCACAGCAACTTTAAGAAGTGTGGAGTGCAACTCCCAGAATTCAGGCTGGCTGGGGAATTCTGGGAGTTGAAGTCCACCCATCTTAAACCATATTGACTGGGGAATTCTGGGAGTTGAAGTCCACCCCTCTTAAAGTTGCTAAGGTTGAGAAATACGGGGTAGACAGTGGTGAGAGACACAAGATCTGTGCAGTCTCAGCCACCCAATGCGGGTTTGCATTCTGGATGTGTTTGCATCATTACCACCCTTACCGCCTTCCTAACAGCAATAACAATTTAAAATGTTTATACATTTGCCCCAACACGTCTTTTAAGCATCCTTCCTTCAGAGTGTTATTTATTTACTTGTTTGCTTAGTTGCGTTCTGGGACCTTTTATTTCTCACTTGCTCGCTCCTGAATGAATGTTTGGATTTGGGTTTTTTTTTTTTTCCTTTCTTTTTTTCTTGTTGTGCAAGCATTCAGAGCTAATGAGAAACAGAAGGTTGGGCTTTAAATGCCGCTTAAAAAGAGAAAGAATCTGTGTGTGAATCAGCAGCAGGGTTAAACCCCATGGCATCTGGTTGCAGATATTCTCTGGAGGGAATCGCTTGGAAATTACCGGGATAAATAAATCCTTGGGGAGCCAGTGATCTCAGGGTGAAGTGGCTGCCAGCAATGAGACAGCAAGATTGTTGTGAACCGAGGAGAACCTTTCAAAGTTTGTTTATTTACGATCACGGATCAAAATAAGCAGAGTGGGAACAAAGGATTCGTAAAACAGGAGAGGGTGGGTAGATTTGGGTTTCTATTCCATTCTGCGCTTTCTGTGATTTGAACAAATATTACCCTGTTTCCCTGAAAATAAGACCCAACCAGAAAATAAGCCCTAGCATGATTTTCTTTTCAGGATGCTCATAATATAAACCCTACCCACCAAATAAGCTCCAGTTAAGATTGACAGTCGGATGGATGCATTTAGTACTGTATTCCCCCCGAAAATAAGACCTAACCAGAAAATAAGCCCTAGCATGATTTTTCAGGATGCTTGTAATATAAACCCTACCCCCAAAATAAGCTCCAGTTAAGATTGACAGCCAGATGGATGCATTTAATACCGTATTCCCCCCAAAAATAAGACCTAACCAGAAAATAAGCCCTAATGCATCTTTTGGAGGAAATATTAAGATAAGACCCGGTCTTATTTTTGGGGGAAACACACCTTAATTATGAATATATTTTCTCCCCGAAAGCATTGTGGTAAACGTGCGGGGCCTCTACTCATGTCTAAACAAAATTTAGCTTAAAATGCCTCCCTTTCGCCCGTTTTCAAAAACTTGTGGGTTTTTTTTTTTTTTTTTTTTTTTTTTTTGGGCTGCTCTCTCCGAGCAAAGAAACGCATCGGAGATTTTGGAGAAGCAAGAAGCCTGAAAGATAATTACAGGCACTCTGTTCATTAGTCTGAATCAGATTACCGTAGTTTTTGTCGGAGCTCATGAAAACTAAAACCGCTTCTGTATTTTTTTTTGGGGGGGGAAGGGGTCTGTTGATTAAACCCCCTCACCCTTTTTGATGGCAAACCCGAAGCAATGCTTTAGGGAGCGAGTTGTGAGGAAATATTTTTGCCGCTCTACCCCAAGGGCGTGGCGTCGTGCAAATTGCCAGTCGGGGAAGCAACGAGATTAGAGGGGGAGGGGGTGGTTTGCCAGAAAATCTTGACATCTAAAGGTTAAAGTAGGAACAACATCAGCAGGGGTTACCATCAGTTCGCTGTGCGCGGGCTCGTTTTGCGTGTGCTCTTCCTGTGAATGTGCCCGGCCTCAAAATCATCCCTGTTCTAACCTCGGCTTCCCAAGCGCACAAAGCAGACTCCTTGTCCCGACAAAACCCCCTTTTTATTGAGTTACTGTGAATGTCTTTTATTCACATCCAGCAAAGTCTTTCAAGGGTGAATTTACAGTCACAGACCTTATCTAGCTTGGAGAGCTGCCAGGCCGATATCTTCAAAACTTGGCAAGGAGTCACGAACCAATTAAGCAAACTAATTGTCTCCTGCAAACTCAACTCCCCTTTCGCTCCTCTTTTATTCCCTCTGGGAGGAGCCATTCATCGTCCACCTGTGGCTTTACTCCTGAGTCGACCCTTGTTCTTTAGCTGTTCCCTTCATCTGGTAACTGCATGCGCACACTGGGAACAGGCTCCAGTTGTTCTTCTGCCCCACTGATGTCTGACTCCGAAGGCAGCTGGTAACTGTCAGACGGCCCTGGCCCACTCTCTGCCTCTGACGCAGAGCCCTCATCCGAGCCTTCCCCAGACTCCAGGACTGGCCCAGGTTCCTCCCCAACCTCCTCACTGTCTGAGTCTGCCACCAGCTCTGCTGGTGGGCCACAACAGTCCCTAAATAGGACAGCATAGAACTGGGGCAGGTGGGCAGGCCCACCCATGATCTCTGCTACCGGTTCGCCTGAACTGGTGCGAACTGGCTGACTACCACCTCTGAACAACATTTGTCATAATTACCTGCCTGTTGTAAAGTGGATTTTAATGGCAGCCAGCAAGGGAAGGCTTTCATGGCTAAGGCGGGACTAGAACTCACCGTCTCCTGGTGATTGGCCCAAAGTCACCCAGCTGCCTTTTAAGGTGGGACTAGAACTCACTGTCTCCTGGTGATTGGCCGAAAGTCACCCAGCTGCCTTTCATGGCTAAGGTGGGACTAGAACTCACCGTCTCCTGGTGATTGGCCCAAAGTCACCCAGCTGCCTTTCAAGGCGGGACTAGAACTCACGGCCTCCTGGTGATTAGCCGAAAGTCACCCAGCTGCCTTTCATGGCTAAGGTGGGACTAGAACTCACCGTCTCCTGGTGATTGGCCCAAAGTCACCCAGCTGCCTTTCAAGGCGGGACTAGAACTCACGGCCTCCTGTTTAAACCACTTTTAGGGAACTTTTCCTTCTTTAGGAAGATAAAAAATGGCTCAGCCTTTTGCTGAGTGTGCAGAGAGAGGACAGAACATTCCCTGCATACTTTGGAGGCCGTCCCTGTCAGTCACCGGGTATTCACAGGTATCTTTTAATGGGGCCTGGAGGTTTCATTTTTAATTACAACATGATTCAGCTTAATCTGCTGAGAAGGTACGCAATGAAGTGAAATGGAGGATGGCAAATGAAAGGTGGAAACTTTTAATTCACGGGAAGAGACCCACTCTTCCCCCCCACTTCCCCCCCCCCATCCCACCCCAACAGGAATGACAACTATTCCAAGCATCCTTCCATGGTCATTAAAACCAGCAATCGGGGTTTGTGCTTAGCCATGTCAGTTAAAGCCTGGGCAGCTGAATTTGTGAAATATGCTAAACCTGGAGAGATTTAGCCTCGGTTAAAGTGTGCATACAGGTAGGCTTCGACTTACGGCCCCGTTCGTTTAGGGACCGTTCCAAGTTACAGCGGCACTGGGAAAAAAAGTGACTTAGGACCATTTTTCAGACTTATGACCGTTGCAGCATCCCCCCTGGTCATGTGATCAAACTTCAGACGCTTGGCAACTGCTTCATATTTATGACCGTTGCGGTCATACAATCCCCTTTTGCGACCTTCTGACAAGCAAATGGAATGGAATGGAATGGAATGGAATGGAATAGAATAGAATAGAATGGAATGGAATGGAATGGAATGGAATGGAATGGAATGGAATGGAATGGAATGGAATAGAATAGAATACAATACAATACAATACAATACAATACAATACAATACAATACAATACAATACAATACAATACAATACAATACAATACAATACAATACAGGAAAGAATAGAATAGAATAGAATAGAATAGAATAGAATAGAATAGAATAGAATAGAATAGAATAGAATAGAATAGAATAGAATTCTTTATTGGCCAAGTGTGATTGGACACACAAGGAATTTGTCTTAGGTGACAAATTCCTCCTCCTCCTCTTCTCCACAAACCCCACTCCCTTCTAGCACTGATAATGTTACCTAGTTGGGTCATGAAAAGTCTGCAAGAAAACAACCAAACTCAGAATAGAAATAGAAATAGAAATAGAAATAGAAATAGAAATAGAAATAGAGTGGAGTGGAGTGGAGTGGAGTGGAGTGGAGTGGAGTGGAGTGGAGAAGAATAAGAATAAGAATAAGAATAAGAATAAGAATAAGAATAAGAATACGAATACGAATAGAATAGAATAGAATAGAATAGAATAGAATAGAATAGAATAGAATATATATCTCAGAGCTATAATTGCACTCAACCATGAACTAAAGGGCCAGTTGGACAGCATTACTTGGTCTGTTGTGTGGATGTTTGGGTGGTTTAGGGGTGGGGAATTTGGGGTGGGTGGGAGGGTGTTTGGGGATTGTTAGATGTGTTGGACCTGGTCTTTGGGTGTTAAGTGAATTTCGTTGTATGGGTATACTGTGTATACCCGTACAATGACAATAAAGTTATTCATTCATTCATTCATTCATATAAAAAAAGATGTTGAGACTCTCGAAAGAGTGCAGAGAAGAGCAACAAAGAGGATTAGGGGGCTGGAGGCTCAAACATACGAAGAACGGTGGCAGGAATTGGGTTTGGCTAGTCTAGTGAAAAGAAGGACTAGAGGGGACACGGTAGCAGTCTTCCAGTATTTGAGGGGCTGCCCCAAAGAAGAAGGGGGCCATCTTATTTCCAAAGCACCAGAAAGCAGGAGAAGAAGCAACGGATGGAAACTCATCAAGGAGAGAAGCAACCTGGAATGAAGGAGAAATTTCCTGACAGTGAGGGCAATTAACCAGTGGAACAGCTTACCACCAGAGCCTCCATCACTGGAGGCTTTTAAGAAGAGACCGGACAGCCACTTGTCTGAAATGATATAGGTTTCCTTGCCAGAGCAGGAGGTTGGACTGGATGACCTCCAAAGTCCCTTCCAATTCTATTACTGTTTTTTTTCTGTGGAGGCCTGCGCACTTCCCCTGTTGTAGCACCCCCCCCTCCTCCCCACGCCCCCAAGGGAGAGTCTTACAGCAGAGAAACCCAATTCCGGGACCCCTCCTCTTCCTGCTTCTCCTCCACAGCCCCCCCCTCTTTGTTTGTCCCCCCTCCTCGTCCCCAGCTCCTGCACTACTGATGAAGCCAATTGCATATTGGGGCTGACAGCCCAATCCATTTTAATGAGACAAGGGGCTGGCGGGGAAGACTGAAGAAGTCTTTAATGAGCCCTATTATACCGAGGCCCTGAAGCACCCGGGAAAGAAGGGGCACGCGGACCACCTCCCCCCCTCCCCCCAGATACCCCCACGATTGCCATCTATTAAAAGAGACTGGGTTGGCCTCTCCCTTTGGCAGTTTCCTCTTAGAGAGGGCACAGTCGCTGACGGGGGGGAGGCTGTGGGAATATTATTGCTGACTACATCGTATTAGAGAGATTGCAAGAGTCCCTTAAACCTGCCGGAGTGCAGAATATACAGGTAGTCCTCGATTTACAACCACCAATGGAGCCCAAATTGTCTCTGGTTTAAGCGAGACCTTTCTTAAGTGAGTTTGGTCCTCCCCAGTGTTACGACTTTCCTTGCCGCGGAATGTCCATTGAATCACTGGCCGTTGATAAAGTTAGTAACCCAGTGGTTAAGTGAATCCAACCTTCCCCCTTGACTTGGCCTGTCGAAAGGTCGCAAAAGAGGATGACAGGACCCCGGGACATTGCAACGGTCATAAGCACGAACCAGTTGCCAAACCTCTGAATTTTGATCATGGGGATGTTAGAAAGGTCATAGCTGTGAAAAAACGGTCGTAAAGTCTCTTTCTCCCCCCTCCCCAGTGCCGTTGTAACATCCAACGGTCGCTAAATGAACTGTTGTAAATCGAGGACTACCTGAATTGGCGTATGGTGGCACAGAATGGAATTTTGCTACCATATTTCCCTGAAAATAAGACCCTGTCTTATATTTTTTTGAATCCTGAAATAAGCGCTTGGCCTTATTGCCATGCGCTCAAAAGCCGGATTGGGGTTATTATCAGGGGATGTCTTATTTTGGGGGAAACAGGGTATCTATCTATCTACCTGTCTATCTATCTATCTATCTATCTATCTATCTATCTATCTATCTATCTATCTATCTTCTATATTTATTTATTTATATCTATTTGTCTCTGTCTCTTATCTGTCTCTAGTTATCTCTCTCTCTCTCTCTCTCTCTTATCCTATCTATCTATCTATTTATCTATCTATTTATCTATCTATTAATCTATCTATCTATCTATCTATCTATCTATCTATCTATCTTCTCTCCTCCTCTAATCCATCCATCTGTCTGTCTGTCTGTCTGTCTGTCTATCTACCTACCTATCTACCGTGTTCCCCTGAAAATAAGAACCTGTCTTATATTTTTTTGAACCCTGAAATAAGCGCTTGGCCATATTGCTGTGCGCTCAAAAGCCCGATTGGACTTATTATCAGGGAATGTCTTATTTTGGGGGAAACAGGGTATCTCTCTCTCTCTCTCTCTCTCTCTCTCTCTCTCATCTATATTTATTTATTTATATCTATTTGTCTCTGTCTCTTATCTGTCTCTAGTTCTCTCTCTCTCTCTCTCTCTATCTATCTATCTATCTATCTATCTACCTATCTCTATCATCTATATTTATTTATTTATTTATATCTATTTGTCCCTGTCTCTTATCTTTCTCCAGTTATGTATCTTTATCTGTCTGTCTGTCTGTCTGTCTGTCTGTCTGTCTGTCTGTCTATCTATCTATCTATCTATCTATCTATCTATCTATCTATCTATCTATGTATCATCTATATTTATTTATTTATATATATCTATTTGTCTCTTACCTGTCTCTAGTTATCTATCTCTATCTATCTGTCTGTCTATCCATCCTATCTTATCTTATCTTATCTTATCTTATCTTATCTTATCTTATCTTATCTTATCTTATCTTATCTTATCTTATCTTATCTATCTATCTATCATTATCTATCTATCTATCTATCTATCTATCTATCTATCTATCTATCTATCTATCTACAGTGTTCCCCCGAAAATAAGACCCTGTCTTATATTTTTTTTGAACCCTGAAATAAACACTTGGCCTTATTGCCGTGCTTATTATCAGGGGATGTCTTATTTTGGGGGAAACAGGGTAGTTGAAGTCCTAACGGGGAGCCTTTAAGTGACTGGCTGTATAGCCAGTCATTTCATTGTATGTCAGAGCTTGGAACAAAATAATGGAAGGTTGTTTGGATGGTTTTAACTATTCTGTATTCTGACGGGAGCGTTTTGAACGGATGAAATTACTGAGAAGTTGAAAGATGTTTGTTCTCTTGTCCTCGGACTACAGGTAGTCCTCAACTTACAGCAGCTCATTTAGTGACCGTTTCCAAGTTGCAACGAGCACTGAACGAAGTCACTTATCACCGTTTCCACCCTCGTGACTGCTGCAGCATCCCCATGGTCACATGATTGAAATCCAGCCGTTTGGGAACTGATTCATATTTATGATCATTATATTATACAGGTAGTCCTCGACTTAACATCAGTTCGTTTAGTGACTGTTCAAAATTACAGCGGCACTGAAAAAAAGAGACTTATGATCTCTGGCAACCTTCTGACAGATTCATTTAAGAACCGTGTCACTAACTTAACAACTGCAGTCATTCTCTTAGTAACTGTGACAGGAAAGGTGATAAAATGGGACAAAGTTCTCTTAACAACTGTCCTGTTTAGCAACAGGATTTTGGGGCTCCATTGTGGTCGTAAATTGAGGATAATAAACATCACATTAATCTATACGGCCCTTGTATCCAGGCTTGCAGTTGTCAGGATACTCTAATTAAATCATCAGCCTCCAGCCAAGCTTCAAAATCCAGTTATTTATTAGGAACTTCATGTCGGCACTTCCAAGTAAAGCCAGCTCTGACCCCACGTAATTTATGACCCAGATTTGATCCTGTTTCCCCTCTCCCCCTAGGGTGTGTCATCAATCACATTCACCAACGGAGCAATTTCACAGGTTGTAGAGATCACTCCAGTGTTGAAATGCAGGCGGTTCTATCTGGCTCGGGCAAACCGGTAGCGCCAGTGACAAGAGGCTCTGGCCACTTGCTCAGATATCATCACGTCCCATCTTTGACTTTCTGCGTGTGCACAGAAGGTCCTGCGCATGTGCAGAGGTGTCACGCGTGAACACTCCCATTTGAGAAACGGTAGCGAAGGTGAATTCCACACCTGGATCACTCCCCTCCAGTTGCTGTGGGTAACCCCAGGAGACAGCCTTGAGAGAAATATGTCTGGAATGTGCTTTTGTTTTTGGCTGCCGTGCTGCTTCGCCGTTTCCCCATCCCCCTTGCCTATGGCAACTCGAGAGCAGGCCAGGGATGCTTTGTGAGTTGACACCAGTGATGCGTAAACCGAAAACATGGGTTACTTCGATTACCAGGTTAAATGTATTATGTGAATGCAGCTCTTGGAAAAGCTTAACCAGGGCTGCTCCAAAGGTGCTTTTTTTCCAAGAGGCAACTGGACTTTCTGGTTTCTCTTCGAAGATGTTTCACTTCTCATCCAAGAAGCTTCTTCAGCTCTGGAGTGTTATTCTTTCATTGAGAAGTTGGAGCTGTGTTTTCTGCCAGATGTTTTTTTCCCTGTGTCCCTTCCTTCCCTGTTGAACACAGACAAAAAGCTGTTGGGGATGCGTTTGTGTTCTCTGCATCTCAACTGAAGCACAAATGGATCCTGTAGTCTGCATTTTTTTTCTGGAAATCCGTTCCTACTCCTGCACCGTTCGAAGGTCCAAAGCACCTGAAGGCCAGACAAGGAATAATGGATGGAAACTGATCAATCTATCTGAATCTATCTAAAATGATCAAAGGACTGGTGACTAAAACATGAAGAACGGTTGCAGGAACTGGGCCTGGCTGGTCTAGTGAAGAGAAGGACCAGGGGAGACAGGATAGCAGTGTCCCACTATTTGAGGGGCTGCCCCAGAGAGGAGGAAGGGGGTCAAGCTATTTTCCAAAGCACCCGAAGGCCAGACAAGGAATAATGGATGGAAACCTATCCAGGAGAGATTCAACCTGGAAATAAGGAGGAATTTCCTGACAGTCAGAACAATCAACCAAAGGAACAGAAGTTGCCTTCGGAAGTTATGGGAGCTTCATATCTGGAAGCTTTTCAGAAGAGACTGGACTGCCATTTGTGAGAAATGGTATAGGATCTCCTGCTTGGGCAGGAGGTTGGACTAGATGACCTCCAAGGTCCCTTCCATCACGATTGAACTGAAAATGGTGTTGGAAGGGATGATGAGGGGACTGGAGGCTTAAACATACAATGAACGATTGCAGGAGTTGGGGTATGGCTAGTCTAAGGAAGAGAAGGACCGGGGGAGACAGGAGAGCATCTTCCAATATCCGAGGGGCTGCCCCAGAGAGGAGGAAGGGGGTCAAGCTATTTTCCAAGGCACCCGAAGGCCCCACAAGGAAGAATGGATGGAAACTGACCAAGGAGAGATTCAACCTGGAAATAAGGAGAAATTTCCTGACAGTGAGAACCATCAACCCATGGAACAGAAGTTGCCTTCGGAAGTTGTGGGAGCTTCATCACTGGAAGCTTTCAAGAAGAGACTGGACTGCCATCTCTCAGAAATGGTGTAGGGTCTCCTGCTCGGGTGTGGGGTTGGACTACATGGTCCCTTCCAACTCCAACTTGTTAATTAACAGATTAACAATATGTTAATTTTAATCTGAAGGTGTTCATCCCAAAGGGCATGGCTAAAAGTCTATGGAGATTCTCCGTCCTCCAGGTCCTGCTTGTCCCAAAGGTGCGTTTTGTTTTTTTCTCAAGAGGCAACTGGACTTTCTGCTTTTTTTTCTTTGAAGACGTTTCGCTTCTCATCCAAGGAGCTTCTTCAGCTCTGCCCCAGATGATCTCCCCTTCAATTCTGCAAACGAAAAAAAAAACCTCCCGGGCCAGGTTTCACAGATCTGATCAGCCTGAATAAGCTGCCGGGGCTGGATCGAAAAGACTTGGCGTGATGCCCGAGGAGGTTGCGCTCTCTTCGCCTCGGGGCACAGCCCTCCTTGCATTAGGCAACAAAACAATCTTGGCAGCTTAGATCAGCCTCACCTGCTCCCCCACCATCCCACCCACCTCGCCAGCGGGATCTTCTCTTTGATTCACACACATGTCTTTCCTGGCTGTGGCATCCTCTGGGCGCTCTCAGCTGTCCTCCGATCTTGAAGGTCTGTTGGACTGTAAATCTGAGAGGAAGACATAAATAGGCAAGGCTCCTGGAGACTTACGGGGAGGGAGAAGAATTATGCCTCTCATGCAGGAATTCTTCCTTTCCAGCCCGAAGGTGCTTGACTTCTCCCGGATAACTTTCTAGCAAGGTTGCGAGATGGTTGCAAATAAGAAATACATCTCCAGCCCGGACTTTCTGGTTGCCCGATTGTTCAACTGGTTGATTTAGGGCAGGGGTCTGCAACTTTAACTACTGAAATAGTATTACAAGGTTACTTTACACTTCCAACCAGTAATGAAATCTAAAATTTGTTACTACCAGTTCTGTTCGGCGAAGAGGTTGTAAAAAAATGCTTTCAAAAGGCTCTGATGATCCCAGCTGAGTTGCCTGATCGGCAGAGGCTTTTTTTCTTGTAAAGATCAGCTTGGATCGTCAGAGGCTTTTAAAAGCATTTTTTCTACAATTTCTGAAGTGGTTGTAGAAAAAATGCTTTTAAAAGCCTTTGACGATTCCAGCTGAGCCACACCTTTTTTTTTTTACTTTTAAAAGCATTTTTTCAGCCGAAGAGGTGGTAGAAAAAATGCTTTAAAAAAAAAAAAAAAGAGCCTCTGATGACTGCGCGGCTCAGCTGGGCATGGTGGGGGGGGGGGGGGCGCAGGGATTTTTGCTAGCAGTTCTCCGAACCACCCGCCTCCATCGCTACCGGATCGGGCGATCCGGTCCAAACCCGGAGCATTTCACCCCTGCTTCCAACGCTGTTAATCTAATCTCTTCTTGCTGGCCAAAGCTTAGAATGGCAGTTGGGCCGGCACTCCAGAAACCCAGAGCAGTCGGAGGCAAAAAAACAAAACAAAATAAAACCCTGAAGCTGATTTGATTTGATGGCCTTGAGCTCTTTATGTATTAAATATGATGTTTCCTCGTAGGTGCCATTTGGTGATGTTTTGGAAGCGGCTCCCCGGAGAGGCCCAACCGAAGTTTGAGGAGACCTTGTTTAATTCAAGAGGCCTTTGGAAATGAAACGCCTCCGGCTATATGCAGTTAGGCTAAAGGAAGCAAGCTTTTGGGGGGGGGGGGGAAAGCAGAGCGCAAATATTGAGCTGCTAACAATTTTCACTGAGTCGGAATCGGAACAGAGCTGGAAGGGATCTTGGAGGTCTTCTAGCTCAACCTTCCTATTCAAGCAGAGGACCCTATGCCGGAGGTGAAATTCAGCTGGTTTTATCCGGCTCGAGCAAATGGTAGCGGCAACTGCAGGAGGCTCAGCCCATCCGCGCAGATGTCATGACGTCGCTTTTCAGTGACAGTTTTAAGCCTTGGCACATGCCCACAATTTCTAGTGGCGAGCTGTTCCACTGGTTAATTGTCCTCACTGTCAGGAAATTTCTCCTTAATTCCAGGTTGCTTCTCTCCTCGATGAGTTTCCATCCATTGTTTCTTGTCTTACCTTCCTGTGCTTTGGAAAAATAAATTGACCCTCCCCTCTTCTTGGTGGCGAACTCTAAACTGAGATACGATGAGAAATATTTCAGCAGGTGAATAAGTTGATCAAGGAAGAAATAGAAAAGAGGGAAGGAAATGGACTGTGAACATTAATATCTGTGATTGGAACAACGGAATTTAGGGAAAACCCTTGAAATTATATTATGTTGTGAAAAAGGAGTAATGGGAAAATATTTGAACGGGATGATTTAGAGTTTAGGGTTAAGTATTAGAAAAAGGATTGATTTTTTAAATCAAAGGGATTTTTTTTAACATGGAGAGCAATTAGAGGAGGAAAAGAAAAGAAGAAAAATTGACTAAGATTAGAGATTAGGAATGAATGGTAATATTGGCTATATATCAAAAGAAACAAGGAAAAGAAAAGAAAAATTAGAGAGAAAAGAATATTATGGGCAAAAAGTGACATACATAAATTGTGTTGGGGAGATAACTAAAAACTGCACAAATTTGTGACTCGGCCAATACCCTGATCAGAAAAAATGCATTGTGTGTTTTTTTGTGTATGTTTGTTAAAAAATAAAAAAACGTTTATAAAAAAAAAAATATTTCAGCAAGGGGCAGCACCCAGGCTGATGAATTTCCAGGCTGAGATGCTAAGGGTGAGGCCCGGCTAATATTATGAATGGGAGACCACCAAGAGTTCCCGGGGATGGGATGGTTGACACGACAAAACACGGCTGTTTCCATCTAATCATTAAAGAATTGGGAACTCTTAAGCTGGGTGACTCTGGGCCAATCACCAGGAGGCAGTGAGTTGTAGTCCTGCCTTAGGCATGAAGGTGGCTGGGTGCTTTAGGGTCAACCATGCTTTCTCAGTCCAGCCCACCTCACAAGATTGTTGTTAACGTGGAAAAAGGGAGGAGGAAGGAGCAATTGCAGAGAAGAGGAACAAAGACAATTAGGAGGCTGGAGGCTAAAACATAGGATGGACGGTTGCAGGAACTGGGTATGGCTAGTCTAGTGAAAAGAAGGACCAGGGGAGACATGAGAGCAGTCTTCCAATATCTCAGGGGCTGCCCCAAAGAAGAGGGAGTCAAACTATTCTCCAAAAGCACCTGAGGGCAGGACAAGAAGCAACGGATGGAAACTCATCAAGGAGAGAAGCAGCCTAGAACTAAGGAGAAATTTCCTGACAGTGAGAACAATTAACCAATGGAACAACTTGCCTCCAGAAGTTGTAGATGCTCCAACACTGGAAGTTTTTAAAGAAGATGTTGGACAACCATTTATCTGAAGTGATGTAGGGTTTCCTGCCTAAGCAGGGGGTTGGACTAGAAGACCTCCAAGGCCCCTTCCAACTCAGTTATTCTCTGGGAGTTGAAGTCCACAAGTCTTAAAGTTGCCAAGGTGGGAGACCCCTAGGTTAGAGGGCTGGAGTTCCCCCCCCGCCCCCGGCTTGAAAAGAGTTGGTGAAAGTCAATAAGCGGATGCCCCAGCGCCTGGGGGCCCCATGTTGGATCTCTTCTCTCCCCCCCCCCCCCCAGTATCTTCCAGCGGGAAAGAATCTCCCATTAGTCACTGTTAATGGCTGATTAGGGAGGCCACAAAAGAGGACTTGCCCTCCGGAGGAAAAGAGAGAGAGAGAGCATCTGAAGTGTGCCACGCCGTAGTTTCCCATGCGCCTGGTTGGCAGTTATACAGCCCATTAACTTTGACCGGAGCAGAAGGAAGGTGCCCTGGGGGCAGCTGGGTGGGCACAGAGGGGTATCTAGGCAGCCAGAGGTTGGCTGGTGTGTGTTTGTGCATGAGTGCTCAATCCTTTCGCTGTGGTGTGTCTCATTGCAGGCCTCTGTTCCTTCTGCACAAGGCAGTATGTGTGTGTGCATCCATGTGCCACCATCTCTCCTCTTTCTTGGAGCGCTTCTGCCTCCCATTTACTATAACCACGTTTCCCCAAAAATCAAACCCTGTTTTATATTTTTTTTGAACACTGAAATAAGCATGCCATGCGCTCAAAAGCCCGATTGGGCTTATTATCAGGGAATGTCTTATTTTGGGGGAAACAGGGTATCCATCCATCCATCCATCCATCCATCCATCCATCCATCCATCCATCCATCCATCCATCCATCCATCTATCTATCTATCTATCTATCTATCTATCTATCTATCATCTATTTTTATTTATTTATATTTATCTCTGTCTCTTATCTCTCTCTAGTTATCTATCTCTATCTATCTATCTATCTATCTATCTATCTATCTATCTATCTTTGTTTTCTTCCTTCCTTCTTTTCTGCCTATGTAATATCTATCAGTCTGTCTGTCTATCTATCTGAACTTATCTATCAATCATTATCCATCTATCCATCCATCCATCTATCTATCTTTGTTTCCTTCCTTCCTTCCTTCTTTTCTGCCTATGTCATATCTATCTGTCTGTCTGTCTGTCTATCTTATCAATCAATCAATCGTTATCTATCTGTCTATCTATCATTATCTATCATTATCTATCATTATCTATCATTATTTATCTATCATTATTTATCTATCATCTATCTATCATTATCTATCATTATCTATCTATCATCTATCTATCTTATTATCTATCTATCTATCTATCTATCTATCTATCTATCTATCTATCTATCATTATCTATCATTATCTATCTATCATTATCATCTATCTATCTTATATTATCTATCTATCATTATCTATCTATCATCTATCATCTATCTTATCATTATCTATCTATCTATCTATCTATCTATCTATCTATCTATCTATCTATCATCTATCTATCTATCTATCATTATCATTATCTATCTATCATTATCTATCTATCATCTATCTATCTTATCATTATCTATCTATCTATCTATCTATCTATCTATCTATCTATCTATCTATCTATCTATCATGTTCCCCCCAAAATAAGACCCTGTCTTATATTTTTTTTGAACCTTGAAATCATCTTATTTTGGGGAAAACAGGGTAGCTTTCAAGGGGGGCGGCCACGCGAGAGAATGGGCCGGGAGCCAAAGGGCGGTGGGTGGGTGGGAATGCGGCTTTGTCTCGTGAACATGTACTTTCTGGTCAAGAATATCAATCCTAGGGCAATTTGGACAGAATCCTGAATTGGCTGCTCGGGTTGTTATTCTGATGTGCCATAAAAGGGAGAACAGAATAACTGAGATTGGAAGGGACCTTGGAGGTCTTCTAGTCAAACCCCTTCCCCCCCCGCCCTCAAATTCTAATTTTCCTGTTTCTTCGTATTTATTCTCTTTTATTTTTTAACCATTCATTCTTCATCTTAATATATAGTTATATATGTTCGGGGTTGCCTTTCTTCCATTTCATCTTTTTTGCCGTACAGCAATCTTTCTTCTCAATCCTGCCATCTCCCTCTCTTCTTTCCTTCTTACTTTCTTTTTCCCTCCTCTCCTACTCCTCTCTACTTCCCCTTCCTTTCTCCTTCTCCTCCTTTCTTCCTCCCTGTCTAAGCCTCTCTCCTCCTCTAATTTCCCCCTCTTCCTCCCTCCCCTCTCTTCCACCCCTCTCTCTTCCCTCTCCCCTCTCTCTAAGGAAGGGACCTTAGAGGTCTTTTAGTCCAACCCCCTGCTCAAGTAGGAAACCCTATAATATTATCCATTATATTGTCCAATCTCTTCTTGTAAACTTCCAGTGATGGAGTACCCACAATCTCTGGTGGCAACCGTTCTTGTAAATCTGGAGAGTGTGTGTGTGTGTGTCTGTGTGTACACAGGGCAGTTGCCTCACAATAGTTTGAGCCAGCAGGCAACCTCCAACCTCTGACTTGCAGGGTGTGTGTCATCCTGACATTTCTTCAGCCGTGGCTGATGGGCAGCCCCCTCTCCCTCCCGCCTTGGCCCACCTCTTCAATGGAAGTCTTTTGTTTGTTCATTTGTTTGTTTTTGTTGATAGCATTTATGAAGCCGCCCATCTACCCGTCAACTCTGGGCTCTCCCCCAATCAAAGACGTAGACAATCCGTTTTTAAAACGACAAAACTCCACTGATTAAAACATGAAAAGCAAACACACACCCCTCCCAAACCTTGGCACCGGATCGCTGCTGCTGATTTATCTGGGTTTGCAGAATGCTGGAACGCTGGACTCGGCCCAACAGCTGGAGAGTCCCGCCGCAGGCAAAAAACCCCCAGAAAAGCAAAGACCTGCATTGAGACGAGCCAGCTCTCTGTGGACCGGAGGCGTCACAGCCGTCGCTGCAGCTGCTGTGATTTTCACACACATCTGGGGAAAAAAAAAGCCTTTCATCTGAATCCAGCCAGCCCGGCAATTCCCAGTCAGGCCCCTCCAGAGCATCACTGCAGGCCAAAGAAGGCGTCATCTCCATAGAGAGTTTGATTAGATTAGATTAACAGAGTTGGAAGGGACCTCGGAGGTCATCTAGTCCAACCCCCCGCCCAGGCAGGAGGCCCTACACCATTTCTGACAGAGGGCAGTCCAGTCTCTTTTTCAAAGCTTCCAGGGATGAAGCTCCCACAACTTCCGAAGGCAACTTCTGTTCCATGGATTGATTGTTCTCACTGTCAGAAGATTCCTCCTTATTTCTAGGTTGAATCTCTCCTTGGTCAGTTTCCATCCATTCTTCCTTTGTCTGGCCTTCAAAGGTGCTTTGGAAAACAGCTTAACCCCTTCCTCCTCTCTGGGGCAGCCCCTCAAATACTGGAAGACTGCTCTCCTGTCTCCCCTGGTCCTTCTCTTTACTAGACTAGCTATGTCTTCTGTCCATCCATGGCTCACTCAGATGTCTGTCTTTCTTTCTCTTTCTTTCTTTCTTTCTTTCTTTCTTTCTTTCTTTCTTTCTTTCTTTCTTTCTTTCCTTTCTTCCTTCTTTTCTTTCTTTCTTTTTCTTTCTTTCTTGTGCTTTGGAGAATAGCTTGACCCCCTTCCTCCTCTCTGGGGCAGCCCCTCAAATATTGGAAGATGCTCTCCTGTCTCCCCTGGTCCTTCTCTTCACTAGACTAGCTATGTCTTCTGTCCATCCATGGCTCACTCAGATGTCTGTCTTTCTTCTCTTCTTTCTTTCTTTCTTTCTTTCTTTCTTTCTTTCTTTCTTTCTTTCTTTCTTTCTTTCTTTCTTTCTTTCCTTTCTTCCTTCTTTTCTTTCTTTCTTTTTCTTTCTTTCTTGTGCTTTGGAGAATAGCTTGACCCCCTTCCTCCTCTCTGGGGCAGCCCCTCAAATATTGGAAGATGCTCTCCTGTCTCCCCTGGTCCTTCTCTTCACTAGATTAGCCAGGCCCAGTTCTTGCAAACGTTCATCGTATGTTTGAGCCTCCAGTCCCCTCATCCTCCTGGTTGCTCTTCTCTGCACTTTTTCTAGAGTCTCAACATCTTTTTTAAACTGGAAGCAGTACTCTAGGTGTGGCCTTACTAAGGCTTTATCGAGTGGTATTAGTACCTCAGTTGATCTTGATTGTATCCCTCTGTTAATGCAATTTAGGATTGCATTGGCCTCCATCTTGACTTCTTATGACTCTTCCTGCAGACACCCCCAAAGCCCATCTGCCTCTGAGACGTAGCCTTTGCTCCCCAAGACCCCTTGGCTGATTAAGAAAGGATTACAGCTCCCATCATCCCCGACTAGCAAACCAGAAGATTCAAAGACATTCCTGACTGGGCTGCCCTTTGCACGTTGGTTAGAAAAGTCCCCCTCCCTTTCTAGGTTCCTTTTGAGAATGATTTTCATTGGGGTGGCAGGTGGGACATAGCCAGTGGTGGGATTCAAATAATTTGACAACCGGTTCTCTGCCCTAATGACCAGCTGGGTAGGCATGGCTTGGTGGTCAGGTGATCAACTGTGATGTGGCCAACTCAACATCACTCACTGTTACAATGTAATACGGATTAACCAGAGAGGCAGTTTCTGTAAACAGGGCAATAAAGATTAGGCTAGAAACACCACCAGAATGTTTCCTTCCTGCCTTCCTTACAGGATTAGCCCTGAAAAGTGGAATAAAACAAAATAAGGATTTCTTCCAACAACCGGTTCTCCGAACTGATTAGAAAGTTAACAACCGGTTCTCCCGAATAGGTGCGAACTGGCTGAATCCCACCACTGGGCATAGCATGTAATCTTGCATGCAGGAGCAGCAGTCCTGTGAAGGGAGCTGAAAAGGGGAAGGGGAGAGAGAGAGGACAGAGGGGCCTTCTTTGCCCAGCCCTCTTTGCACAAGCAGGAGGCGTGCATGCACATGCGTGTGAGTGTGTGTAGGAGCCGTGGGTGTGAGGCAGGCAGCAGAGGGGCCCTCGATTTGGCAACCCCTGGTGCTAAAATGAAAGGAGAAACGACACGGCGTTTCAAAGCCGCAAATTAATGTGTCGGGAGGCTGTTATTAAGGCCTCTCTGCCTGCTTGGGCATGAGATTGGGGGTGGGGAGGGGGGCGTGCGTTGAAAGGCAGCAAGGAAGGAGAGGGCTTGGGCAGGATGGGGAGGGGGAGAGAGGTAATGTATGGCAGGCGATATTCAAACCTGACCTTCCTGCAGGGTGGATGATGATAACTTTCTCCCGAGCTCATCAGCCAATTTTTTTAGCCCTGCTTGGTTTGGCTACACTCGAGTTTCCGAACCTTAGCGACTTTTAAGATGGGTGGAATTCTGGGAGTTGAAGTCCACCCATCTTAAAAGTCGCTAAGGTTCCAAAGCGCTGGGAGACTTACTCTCTTAAACCCAATCTGAAGCAGGTTTTCCATCAATGCCGCATGCAGGTCTTCCAGAGGGGTTGGACTTCAATAACAGAACAGAATTAACAGAGTTGGAAGGAATCCTGGAGGTCTTCTAGTCCAACCCCCTAAGCAGGAGACCCTAGACCCGTGATGGCGAACCTGTGGCACATGGAGCCATATAGGTGGGCACACGAGCTCAGCTCCATTTTCCGGCCTTCTGGGCCCACCGGAAGTAGGGAAACAGGCTGTTTCTGGCCTCCAGAGGGCCTGTGAGGGTGGGGAAGGCCCGTTTTTTCGCTCTCCCCAGGATCTTAGAAAGGCTCTGGAGCCTGGGGAGAGCGAAAAATGGGCCTTCCGGTCCCACTGGAAGTCAGCAAATTGTCTGGCCTTCAGGTGCCTTGGAAAATAGCTTGACCCCCTTCCTCCTCTCTGGGGCAGTCCCTCAAATATTGGAAGATGCTCTCCTGTCTCCCTTGGTCCTTCTCTTCACTAGACTAACCAGGCCCAGTTCCTGCAACCGTTCATCGTATGTTTTAGAGGAACCTACGGAGGAATCTTCCTTCCTCTGCTCTGTGTCAAATTGCCTCGAAGGGGAGATGGGACCCATTTTTTTTTTAACTGTGCCGTGGACCAAATTGGGGTACGGTATCCTCTGGCCTTACAGTCCTCAACCTACGACCACCATTGAGCCCAACATGCATGTCGTTCAGTGAGAAATTTGTCAAGTGAGTTTGCTCCATTTTACAAGTTTTCTCGTCTCGTTGGTTAAGCGAATTACTGGCAGTTCTTCAATTGCTTAACGCATTGTAAGCCGCCCTGAGTCTCCGGAGAAGGGCGGCATATAAATCAAAATTAAAAAAAAAAAAAAATTAAGTCACACGATCATTAAATGAATCCGCCCTCCCCATTGACTTTGTCGGTCAGGAGGTCACAAAAGAGGGGGGGGGGGGAGAATCACACGACTCCGGGACCGCTGCAACCGTCATAAATGTGAGTCGGCTGTCAATCCAAGAGCCTTGGTGGAGCAGCGGACTAAAGTGCTGCAGCTGCCAGCTGCCTGCAATTACTGCGAGTTCAAATCTCACCAGGCTCAAGGTTGACTCAGCCTTCCATCCTTCCGAGGTAGGTAAAATGAGGACCCAGATTGTGGGGGCAATACGATGACTTTGTATAAAAAAGAACACCGCTTAGGGGGGCCCGAAAGCCCTACTAAGCAGGTCTATACAAAAGTATGAAGGCTATTGCTTAAAAGCATTGTAAGCCGCCCTGAGTCTCCGGAGAAGGGTGGCATATAAATCTAACCAATAACTAACTAACTAACTAACTAACTAACTAACTAACTAACTAACTAACTAAATAATCCGAAGTTAAATCACGTGGCCCATGGGGATGCTGCTAAGGTGTGAAAAATTGTCTTTTTTTCCCCCCAGTGCCGTTGTAACGTGGAACAGTCCCTAAATGAACTGTGGCAAGGCTACCTGTATTTTGTAGGAAGAGGTTATGGGTAACACTGATGAAAAAACCAGGAGGAGGAATCTGGGGGGCTCCTTTTACCACTAACTTAGACAAGAAAACGTCCGCCTGGGAATGAAATGCCTTGTCTCCCGGACTCTCCCGCTGCCAGCCGCCTCGCAGGGGTGGTTGTCGTGGGAAAATCGGAGCAGGGCAACGCTTTCCTTTGCCACCTCGAGTTATTTATAAAAGTAATCAAGGTGGGATTAAACACATCTAATTTTAGCCTCTCCTGCGAAGCAGCTTTCCTGTTCAAGCAGCCAATCATTCATACCGTGGGGCGAAACGTTCGGTGAAGACGGGAGGTGTGCCTTTTAGCTAGTTTGTTTGTTTGTTTATTTATTTGTCAAACATGTATAAGATAACAGATGTAAGTTTAAACACGGTTATGAATACAGGAAATGGATAAGGATAAATGGGGACAGTAGGACAGGGACGGAAGGCATGCTGGTGCGATTCTGCACGCCCCTTACAAGACCTCTTAGGAATGGGGTGAGGTCAACAGTAGACAGTCTAAGGTTAAAGTTTTGGGGGTTTTGGGGAGAGACCACAGAGTCAGGTAGTGCATTCCAGGCATTGACCACTCTGTTGCTGAAGTCATATTTTCTGCAGTCTACTTTGGAGGGGTTTACCTTAAGTCTGTATCTATTGTGTGCCCGTGTATTATTGCGGTTGAAGCTGAAGTAGCTATTGACAGGTAGGACGTTGTAGCAGATAATTTTATGTACTACGCTTAGGTCAGACCGAAGGCGGCGTAATTCTAAGTTGTCTAAGGCCAAAATTTCAAGCCTGGTGGCACAAGGTATTCGGTTGTGAGTGGAGGAATGGAGGACTCTTCTCGTGAAATACCTCTGGACTTGCTCAATCGTATTAATGTCAGATATGCAGTGTGGATTCCAGGCAGATGAACTGTATTCAAGAATTGGTCTAGCAAAGGTTTTGTATGCCCTAGTTAGCAGTACAATATTACCGGAGAAGAAGCTACGCAAGATTAGGTTTGAAAGATAACCCAAGACTGGGTTGAAAGAATAGAATAGAATAGAATAGAATAGAATAGAATAGAATAGAATAGAATAGAATAGAATAGAATAGAATAGAATAGAATAGAATAGAAAATACAGAATGGAATGGAATGGAATGGAATGGAATGGTATGGAATGGAATAGAATAGAATAGAATAGAATAGAATAGAATAGAATAGAATAGAATAGAATAGAATAGAATAGAATAGAATAGAAAATACAGAATGGAATGGAATGGAATGGAATGGAATAGAATAGAATAGAATGGAATAGAATAGAATAGAATAGAATAGAAAATACAGAATGGAATGGAATGGAATGGAATGGAATGGAATGGAATGGAATGGAATAGAATAGAATAGAATAGAATAGAATAGAATAGAATAGAATAGAATAGAATAGAATAGAATAGAATAGAATAGAATAGAATAGAATAGAATAGAAAATACGGAATGGAACGGAACGGAACGGAACAGAACGGAATGGAACAGAACAGAACAGAACAGAATTTTTATTGGCCAAGTGTGATTAGACACACACGGAATTTGTCTTGGTGCATATGCTCTTCTGTACATAAAAGATACGTTCATCATGTACAACACTTAATAATAGTCATAGGTTACAAATAAGCAATCAGGAAGCAATACCAATATAAATGGTATATGCTTTCCTGCCTAAGAAGGGGGTTGGACTAGATGACCTCCAAGGTCCCTTCCAACTCTGTTATTCCATTCTATCGCCGAGAAATATCTGTCTGGCTGATTGACTCCTACAGGATTGGCATGATCGGGGTTCCTTCAATTATATACAGATTAATGAAGTTGGAAGGGACCTTGTAGGCCATCTAGTCCACCCCCCCCAAGCAGACCCTATACCATTTCTGACAAGTGCCTGTCCAGTCTCTTCTTGAAAGTTTCCAATGATGAAGCTCCCACAACTTCTGAAGGCAACTTCTGTTCCTTTGGTTGATGGTTCTCACTCTCAGGAAATTTCTCCTTATTTCCAGGTTGAATCTCTCCTTGGTCAGTTTCCATCCATTCTTCCTTGTCTGGCCTTCAAAGGTGCTTTGGAAAATAGCTGGACCCCCTTCCTCCTCTCTGGGGCAGCCCCTCAAATATTGGAAGAGGTTCTCCTGTCTCCCCTGGTCCTTCTCTTCACTGGACCAGCCAGGCCCAGTTCCTGCAACTGTTCATCGTATGTTTGAGCCTCCAGTCCCCTCATCCTCCTGGTTGCTCTTCTCTGCATTTTTTCCAGAGTCTCAACATCTTTTTTATAGTGTGGTGACCAAAACTGGATGCTGTATTCTAGGTGTGGCCTTACTAAGGCTTTATAGAGTGGTATTAGTACCTCTCTTGATGTAAACTAAACAGTGTCACTACTTGGGATCCCGGACATGCGTCTTCTCAGTCGTTTACCTGCCCTCTGAAACGAGATCCCCCTCCAGATCCGAATGTCCCCCATTTCTGCTGTTGTTCCGAACTGCCGTGAAGATCTTCACCCCGGCTTTTGGGGGTAAAGAGAGGAGTCCCTCACATCGTCACGCTTGCCACCGTTTATCTTAATCCTTCCCATTTGATTGATTTGATTGTAATTTCATTGATGGATTGTCGTGAGCCAACTGGAGGCTGTCGCGAGCCAGGTGATATACAAGTTTAATAATAATAATAATAATAATAATAATAATAATAATAATGATGATGATGATGATGATGATGATGATGATAAATTAATCTTTAGTGAGATTCACAGCCTTTGAGGCTGGTTAATAGCTCAGCAGCTCGAGTCCTAACCAAGGACCTAGGAAGTGTTAAGGTATCGTCGGAGGATGTCAGCTGTTCTGAGTAAGGTGGTTTTTTGTAGAGTCAAAATGTTCAAGTCCGGCAAATTTAGGATTTCTAAATAGCGGGGTAGCCCTTTGGGTATTGCTCCGAGGGCTCCAATTACAATTGGGACAACACACGATTATTATTACTTCTTCTCCTTCTCCTTCTCCTTCTCCTTCTCCTTCTCCTTCTCCTTCTCCTTCTCCTTCTCCTTCTCCTTCTCCTTCTCCTTCTTCTTCTTCTTCTTCTTCTTATTATTATTATTATTATTATTATTATTATTATTATTATTATTATTCGGCACCCCTGGCTAGGTAACCGAAACATAGCTTGAACCTCACAAGTTTCAGTCTCGCAGATTTCTCTCCCAGGCACCTTTCTTCCCTCTGTGCTGATTTTCCCAGATTTTTTTTTAACCCCCTGCGTGGCCAACAAACATTGGGGGTGTGTGGGTTGCAGAGCATTTGGGCATGTGTGATGTGCAGGCTGGCGCCCTCCGTTCTGGCTTCATTTTCCAACTGTGGAATTGCCTTTGCCGCGCCATATGGCTTCCTCCGCGGTGGTTGCCTTATTTGCCCATTTTACAAACCCGAAGACAAAAAGGGACCTAGATTTTCCCCATCGTAATATATCTGTACCCAGATCTGTAAATTACTTTCGATGGGTGTGTGAGTGGGGAGAATAACTCGCATTGAACCCAGACTGTTCAATTAACCATTTCACGAGTTCACGGGTGGGCTTCAAAAATTTTAGCAAAGGGTTCTCTGCCAGGTTGCTGGGTGGGCGTGGGGTGGGGTGGGATGGTTTTGCCCTCCCCAGGCTCCGGAGGCTTTCCCGAGCCTCCAGGAGGGCGAAACCAGCCTCCCCAGGCTCTGGAGGCCAGAAACGGGCGCGTTTCCGCCCTTCCTGATCTTCCAGTAGGCCCGTTTTTTGCCCTCCCTGAGCCTCCATGCGCGTCCTGTACTTACCTGCATGCAAAACAGGCCGCATGGAGACTCTTGGGAAGGGTAGGGTGGGGTGGGCAGGGCCATCCAGGAGTGGGATTTGGGGGTTCTCCGAACTGCACAGAATTAGGGTTGCCAGGTCTGCTTCCAAAAAATAGCGGACAAGTGGGGGGGGGGGTGTTAAGTAGTAAAAAATTTTTTTACAATTAAATTATATATTTTCTTACAAACAATTTACAGTAGGCTGTCATATTTGTTCTGTCGGTTTCGTTGTTGGTAATCCATGCAAAAGTAGCTTCCCAGTCTTTGGTGTATTTGCACACCCCTCTCTTTCGTTTTAAAGAAACGCCGCTGTCACTCTCATCACTCGACGCCATTTTAGGTCAGTCAACACAAGCTACAATACATTTTTAAAAATGTGAACTGTACATAATTTTATAATATATTTTTATTTTAATCTCCTCATTACTTTTTTCGGAGAATCGAGTTCAATGGACATTCGAGCTTTGTCTCATTCTAACTTATGAAAAAAAAGACAAAACGCGATTCTCCTATCCTTATTCTCTTAGACTGTACAGCTTTAGATTACGCACCATTTCATCATAAAGCTTTTGAATAACAAAAATGTCCACTATTTTGTGAAAAAAAATAGTGAACATAATGTGAAAAAAGCGGACTGTCCGCTCAAATAGTGGACACCTGGCAACTCTACGACAGAATCTTAGCTACAGGTTCTCCCGAACCCGTGTGAACCCCCAGCAGCCCACCTCTGCATGAGTCCCTTCACTAACCAGGTTTAAAACTACGGTCTGAACACTGTGGCTTTAAGCAGGAGCCCCAAAATGCTGCCCTTGCATCCGGCTGTCAGCGGCTCCTGGTTTTCCAGGCGAGAGGGTGAACCTCAAAAAGCGGCTTGGGGGCCAACGGCAGCATGCGATATATGGCTTATTCCACAAACCATGGTTAAGCATCCAACCAGGACTTGTCCCTAAAGTGCGAAACCATACATTACATCTCTGTCCGTTTAGCCCTGTTAGGCTGTTTCTGCTCCGCGTGGCACGAATCCTGAAATTCTTGAGGGGTTCGCCCTTGCTCACCTGTTCCAGGTGGGCAGTCGGGCAAAGTGTCGGATCCCAGCCCTTCCCTAACCACGTTCCTCTGGGTTTGCACGCATCATAACTCGGAAACCCCGGTCTCGTTTTGCGGCGTGGCTGGCAAGGAACAGGGGAGCCTCCCAATTCCCAGAGCGGCTATAGGAGAGAATCCGGAAGCACCCCTAGAATTAAAAAAAACCCTCCCCATGTGTCCCACCCATCATTGAAAGGGGGGGTAGATCCAGGGCTCTTCTCCCACCCTCCTTGCTGGTGTTAGCATTGTGTGTCTCCCCACCCCCTCCGCCTTTTGCCAAGGCCGCTCAGCGCCTCCTGCTTTCCCCTTTTAGCCTGTTTCCACTTCAGCTCCTTTCTCGCCCCCGCGAAGACCCCCCCCCCCTTCGTCTGTCTTTCCATCCGTCTCCCACCCGCTTGTATTTATAGCTCGCAAAGAGGCTGCCAGCCAGCCTTTGCCTTTCGGGCGGCATCTTCCCCGAGATGGCAAGGCTTGGGCGCGAGTGTGTATGTGTGTTGTGCTTGTGTGCACCCACAAGGTGTGTGTGTGGGTGTGTGGGGGGGGATAGGCTGGAGCTGAGAGCGTCGGGGAGGAATGGGGGGAGGGAGAGAGAAAAGATGTGTTTTTTTTTTTTTAAAGAATCTTGGCTCTTTGCCAGTTTGGGAAGTTGGATTTTTTTTTTTTTTTTAATTCTAAAGAAAGAATAATGAAGGAAAAAAAAGGCTGGAGGAGAAATACAGCAGAAATGGTCTAGGGCCGTGATGGCGAACCTGTGGCACGCGTGCCACAGGTGGCATGCGAAGCCATATCTTCGGGCACGCGAGCTGTTGCCCTAGCTCAGCTCCAGCGCGCATGCGTGTGCCGGCCACCTGATTTTCCGGCCTTCCGGGCCCACCGGACGTTGGGAAATGGGCTGTTTCTGGCCTCGGGGAGTGGGGGTGGGGAAGGCCATTTTTGCCCTCCCCAGGCTCCTAGGAAGCCTCTGGAGCCTGGGGAGAGTGAAAAACGGGCCTTCCGGTCCCACCGGAAGTTGGGAAATGGGCCATTTCCAGCCTCAGGAGACTCTCCGGGGGGGGAGGGCAGGGGGGGGGGCTGGGGAAGGCCATTTTTGCTCTCCCCAGGCGCCTAGAAAGCCTCTGGAGCCTGGGGAGGGCAAAAAAACAGGCCTTCCCGTCCCACCATGCCATTGTGTGCCAATAGCGGGAGGAGCGTGGGGGAGGGGTTCGCATACACATGCATGGGGGGGCGTGGCGTGTTGAATTATGGGTGTGGCCACGCGCGTGTGCGCAACACCCCTGTGCTCCCTCCGCTTTTGGCACGTGATGGCAAAAAGGTTAGCCATCCCTGGGACAGGATCTCCTGCTTGAGCAAGGGGTTGGGCTAGAAGACCTCTAAGGTCCCTTCCGTCTCTGTTATCCTTCTGTTAAGTCAATTACACTGCAGGTAATTGGGAGCACAAGTTCCCGAACTGCAGACCGAAAGATCAACGACGAAATCAATGCCAGGACACGCCTCACAGCTAACAGAAAATAATAAGAGTTGAAAGGGATCTTGTAGGTCATCTAGTCCAACCCCCTTTCTCCCCTGCAGCTCAAAGACTCTCCAAGCCGGTTCTGCAAACATTTAGCCTGTTGTGTG
This sequence comes from Pituophis catenifer annectens, assembly GCF_029215685.1. Classification (NCBI taxonomy): domain Eukaryota; kingdom Metazoa; phylum Chordata; class Lepidosauria; order Squamata; family Colubridae; genus Pituophis; species Pituophis catenifer. The sequence goes on from NW_027256890.1 coordinate 23,654,928, forward strand.
AAGCCTGACTGTACAAAGGAAAGCAAAACAGCCGAGGAGGGGGGGGGAAAAAAAAAAGGAGAATTCCCCGCAGCTTGGGCTAAATTCACACAACCGGCCGACCTCTAAACCCGAGTCAACCAAGCACAGAACTCTCTCCGTATAATATTGGATGGCTTTAAATCATTGAAAGTATCTTGTTAGATGATTTCACTCACCAATTAGTTGCCTTAGGCCAGTCTTTCTCAACCTTGGAAGCTTGAAGATGGATGGAACTTCAACTCCCAGAATCCCCCAGCCGGCGCCTGAAGATATTCCGGGCAGTTTTAACAGATATGATGGTTGCAGGGGATGCCCTGGTTCACTCAACAGGCTAAGCAGAAAACGGATTCAGTAGGGGCTGAATCCCAGGGTGTCTTGTGGTCGTAACTCGAGGACTTACCTGTATTGAAATCACCGCCTGCTCGTTTCTTTTAGCAGGGTTTCCCGGCCAAACCCTTCTCAATTTAATTCAATTTATATGCCACCCCTCTCCGAAAACTCAGGGCGGCTCACAATACATTTAAAATCCTAATTAAAAAAAAAAACATTTAAAAATTAAAAACATTCAAACTCAATTCATACCATTCGTGGCCTAATTTCCCCTAATGGTCATCCAAAATCCACACCGCCTGGCCTTCCCGACAGCTCGTGCGAAGTCTAAAAAAGGAGTTAAAAAAACAAAAGAAAACCAGAATTCTAGGACTTGCCAAGGCTAAAATGCTTCATACGATGCCTTCGGTCCCCCCCCCCCCGCCCCGACTCCCCCCCTCCCCTTCCTCGCTCCCGAATATGCACTTACCGGGCTGACATCATAGTCTGTCAGCTCAGGGCAGGAGATTTATGGCCAGCGGAAAAAGTGATCTCACAAGCAGAGCGGCTTGGATTCCTGTCCCCCAGGATGGGGGGGGGTGTTTTCGCCCCCTCCTCCCATTTCTTGCAACCTTAGATGTGCCTCTTCCAATCTTGATTAGCAGCCCTTGGCTCGGTTTACACAACCCACTTAAAGGCTCGTCCCTGGGTCGAGCCAGTTTTCGGGGTTTTCAAGAAGCGAGTGAACCCACAAACAAGCCTTTTTACTTATAACCGAATAAGAAGGACAAAATAAGAAGCAGGGCTCCGATAAGTGCGGGGATAAGGGACAGGAGTGCTGGTCTTAAAACGAGGCGCAGAGGCTGACCACAAACGGGACAGGAGGACAGAGGGACGGTCACCCCAATGTTGCAGGCAACACGCTCTCGGGTTTAGGCTGACGTTTGCAGTGGGCAACCGAATAACAGAGTTGGAAGGGACCTTGGAGATCTTCTAGTCCAACCCCTTGCTCAGGCAGGAAATCGTATACCATTTCTTAGACAAACGGTTGTCCAGCCTCTTCTTAAAAAACTCCAGTGATGGAGCACCCGCAACTTCTGGTGGCCAGCTGTTCCGCTGGTTCATTGTTCTCACTGTTAGGAAGTTTCTCCTTAATTCCAGGTTCTTTTTCTCCTTGATTAGTTTCCATCCATTGTTTCTTGTCCTGCCTTCGGGTGCTTTGGAGAATAATCTGACCCCTCTCCTCTTTGTGGCAGCCCCTCAAATACTGGAAGACTGCTATCATGTCCCCCTTAGTCCTTCTTTTCACTAGATTAAAGGTAAAGGTTCCCCTCGCACCTATGTGCTAGTCGTTCCTGACTCTAGGGGGCGGTGCTCATCTCCGTTTCAAAGCCAAAGAGCCAGCGCTGTCCGAAGACGTCTCCGTGGTCATGTGGCCGGCATGACTCAACGCCAAAGGCGCATGGAAAACGCTGTTCCCTTCCCACCAAAGGTGGTCCCTATTTTTCCACTTGCATTTTTTTTACCTGCTTTCGAACTGCTAGGTTGGCAGAAGCTGGGACAAGTCACGGGAGCTCACCCCGTTGTGCGGCACTCTAGGGATTCGAACCGCTGAACTGCCGACCTTTTGACCAACAAGCTCAGCATCTTAGCCACTGAGCCACCGCATCCCTTTCACTAGATTTGGCCATACCCAATTCCAGCAAGCGTTCCTTGTGTGTTTTATTCTCCAGGCCTTTTGATCATCTTCGTTTGCTTTTCTCCGTTGTGTGTTGTGTAAAGGCAGGCAGTCACACCCACAACCCCTCCCTGCATCTTGCCCTGGTCTGGTTAAGTAGCTTCTGCCTGCTTATACAACCACTTAAAAAGCGTTTGTGTCTCTTTCTTTTAGTCGGGAGGGGAACAGCCTAAAAAAATCAATGAAAAGAAATTACCTTCCATCAACAGACTCGCAAGCAAAAGAGATGTGGCATAAGAGGAAATAAGGCTGGGGAGAGCAAAGGAAAAAAACAAACAAAACAAAGATTTTATAGAGAGAGAGCTATTCAGGATTGTAGGCTAACCACAAAATTTGGAGCTTTATCTCCTAACATTAATATATATATTGAATATATATATATAGAGAGAGAGAGAGAGGCTGGAAGGGATTTCCATCCCAACTGCTGGATGATCTTGCTTTTCTTTTCCATCTTAACCCGAAGAGCAAGCTATTTAGCGGTTACGCTCCGGCAAATAACTTTAATCCAGGCAGTTAAAAAAGAAAGGTGCAAATTCCCGCTATTTTCTAGGTTTAGCTAGTGTTAAAGGTAATTATTTTTTTGTGGGTGTTTTGCGTGGTTTAACTGCTCGTTTGACTGCTTTACAGTTCAAGATAGCGTACAAAGCGGAAAATGGTTTAATTCACCAGCAACATTAAGTGTGCCGCCGTTTCCTGGGTTTTATACATACTATAAAACTGCTTACCAATTTCTTTTCTTTCTTTTTTTTTTAAGCGAGAAAGTTTTCTAAGGAAGATCAGGGAGGAAAACAAAAGTGATTTTGCTCGGTGTTCCTGGCCATTCAGAAAAATAGCTCTGCCTTTCCATGTAATAATAAGTTTTCTATTGGAAACAGTACTTTTTTTTTTTTTTTACAAAAAAAAAAAAAAAAAAAAAAGGAAGATAACATATCGGCCAAGTAGGGGTTTGTGATGGGCAAAAGGAGAATTCAAGAACAAAATGAGTCTTTACATTTTTATTTTCTTAATTTGAAAGGGAACGCCAGCTCTTAATTTTCCTGGTTTCTGATTATATTTTATTTATTTAACTTATGAATGGCCAGATCAAAACATGGCTGTTTTTATTTCCTGTCCTGAGGGTCGATTAGGCTGAAATCTAAAGCAAAGTCGCCTCCAGACTTTAATTTTTTAAAAATAGGTGCCTTTTATTACACTGCTGCTTGCACACTATGCCATCAAAACCCACGTGACACAGCGAACTCCAAAGTCCCCCAGGCTTTGGAGCAGTAGTGAAATCTAAAATTTGTTACTACCGGTTCTGTGGGCGTGGCTTGGTGGGGGTGGGGGGTAATGTGACTGGGTGGGCGTGGCCAATTTTTAAAAAAACTTTTAAAACCACTTTTTCTACAACCTCTTCGGCGAAGAGGTTGTAGAAAAATGCTTTCAAAAGGCTCTGACGATCCCAGCTGAGTTGCCTGATCAGCAGAGGCTTTTTTTCTTTTAAAGATCAACTTGGATCTTCAGAGGCATTTAAAAGAAAAAAAGCCTCTGCCGATCAGGCAACTCAGCTGGGATCGTCAGAAGCTTTTAAAAGAAAAAAAGCCTCTGCCGATTAGGCAACTCAGCTGGGATCATCAGAGGCTCTTAAAAGCATTTTTTCTACAACCTCTTTGGCGAAGAGGTTGTAAAAAAATGCTTTCAAAAGGCTCTGACGATCCCAGCTGAGTTGCCTGATTGGCAGAGGCTTTTTTTCTTTTAAATGCCTCTGCCGATCAGGCAACTCAGCTGGGATCGTCAGAGGCTTTTGAAAGCATTTTTTGAGCCGCGCGATCATCAGAGGCTTTTTTTTTTACTTTTAAAAGCATTTTTTTCAGCCGAAGAGGTTGTAGAAAAAAGGCTTTTTAAAAAAAAAAAAAAAAAAAAGCCTCTGATGATTGTGCGGCTCAGCTGGGCAATGGGGTGGGGGGGGGGGCAGGGATTTTTGCTACCGGTTCTCCGAACCACCCGCCGTCATCACTACCGGATCGGGCAATCTGGTCCAAACTTTTTTCATTTCACCCCTGCTTTGAAGGACACATGTGGCTGCCATCTTGACTTTTTTGACCCCCTTGGGTTATTCCTGATTGCGTGCCTAAAAAAAAAAAAAAAAAAGGAAACCTGGCTCTTCATTTAAGACTGGCAAGTCCAAAAGACTGGTATTTATTTTATTTTTTTAAAAAAAAATAGTAAATCTTTGCCGTTGCCAAAAACAGTTTGAGATGACAGGAAGTCCTCGACCTTATGACCACAGATGAGCCCAAAACCTCTGTCGCTCCATTTTACTACCTTTCTCACGCCCCGTCATTAAGTGAATCCCTGCGGTTAAGTTAGTCACCCGGTTGTTAAGCGAATTCGGCTTCCCCGCTGAAGGTCAGAAAGTGGCCCCAGGACATTGCAACCGTCATAAATCTGAGGCAGTTGCCAAGCGTCTTTGAGTTTTGACCGTGGGCCCATGGGGATGCTGCAACGGTCATAATTGTGAAAACCCGTCATAAGTCACTTTTCTGTTTGGCGTTATAACATTGAGGCGTCATTAATGAAACGGTTGTAAGTTGAGGACTACCTGTATTTATTTATCTACATTTCATATTTCTTTAAAAAAAAACAAAAACCTCAGTCTTTGTCAGAGATGCTATTTGGATATAAGCACAAAATTGTCCAAAGTCAGGCTTGGTTCAAATGAGTTTTTACTCAGCCCCTATCTTGTGGGGAGGGAGGGGCAGTTGTTTGCCCAGCATTGGAAGATTTGCAGGCATGTGGCACATCTGGAATTTCATCACTGGAGGCTTTGAAGAAGAGTCTCCAGGTCCTGGTTGTCCCAAAGGTGCTGTTTTCAGAAAGCAACTGGAATTTCTTGTTTTTTCTTTTTGAAGACGTTTTGCTTCTCATCCCAGAAGCTTCTTCAACTCTGACTGCATGGTGGGGAACGGAAGGATTGATCCTCCTTGCAGACAGCTGGTCATTTGCATCCTTTTAGAGGGTCCTTGAGGCCGCTTGGAGGTTTGTCTGTGTCCTCAGGGTCACCCGAGTAGCGCAAACGATTCCCGTAGTCTGCAATTTTTTTCCGGAAATCCATTCCGGGAGGACACAGAGAAACCTCCAAGTGGCCTCAACGACCCTCTAAAAGGATGTAAATGACCAACTGTCTGCAAGGAGAATCAATCCTTCCCTTCCTCACCAGTCAGTCAGAAGCTGAAGAAGCTTCTGGGACGAGAAGCGAAATGTCTTCAAAAGAAAAAAAAACCCCAAGAAACTCCAGTTGCCTCCAGAAAAAAAAGCACCTTTGGGACTTTCAAGAAGGGATTGGACAGCCACTTGTCTGAAATGGTCTAGGGCAGTAATGGCTAACCTTTTTGCCGTCACGTGCCAAAAGTGGGAGGAGCGGGGAGGGTCGTGTGTGCACGTGCCCACACCCATAATTCAATGTGCCCCACCTCCTGTGCGTGTGTGTGTGACTCCCCCTCCCACATGATAGCATGGTGGGCCCGGTAGGCCTGTTTTTTCGCCCTCCCCAGGCTCCAGAGCCTTTCTAGGAGCCTGGGGAGGGTGAAAACAGCCTTCCCCACCTCCCCCGGAGGCCCTCTAGAGGCCGGAAACAGCCAGTTTCCCCGACTTCCAGTCCCACCGGAGCTGAGCTAGGGCAACGCTCGCATACCCACCGATATAGCTCCACGTGCCACCTGTGGCACGTGTGCCATAGGTTCGCCATCACGGGTTTAGGGTTTCCTGCTTGAGCAGGGGGTTGGACTAGATGACCTGCAAGATCCCTTCCAGTTCTGTTAATTAAGCTCTGTTAGCTGTGAGACGTGTCCTGGCATTAATTTCCTTGTTGATCTTCCTGTTTGCAGTTCGGGAACTCGCGCTCCAATTACCTGTAGTGTAATTGACTTAATAGAACGATAACAGAGCCGGAAGGGACCTTAGAGGTCTTCTAGCCCAACCCCTTGCTCAAGCAGGAGACCCTAGACCCATGATGGCGAACCTATGGCACGCATGCCACAGGTGGCACACGGAGCTATTATCTGCGGGCACGCGAGCATTGACCTAGCTCAGCTCCAGCATGCACGCGTACGCCAGCCAGCTGATTTTGGGGCCTTTTGGGCCCACTGGAAATCCGGAAACAGACATCACGATTTTGGCCTCCGGGGAGGTGAGGAAGGCCGTTTTTGCCCTCCCCAAGCTCCTAAAAAGCCTCTGGAGCCTGGGGAGGGCAAAAAACAGGCCTACCGGGCCCACCGTGCCATTGTGTGCCAAAAGTGTGCGGAGCGTGGGGGGGGGGGGTCGTGCGTGTATTCACGGGGGGGCAGGCACATTGAATTATGGATGTCGGCACACATGCGCTCGACCCCCCCCACACTCCCCCCTCCCCTGCTTTTGGCAAGCGATGGCAAAAAGGTTAGCCATCACTAGACCATTTCGGACAGATGGGTGTCCAATCTCTGTTTGAAAGCCTCCGGCGATGGAGCAGCTACAACATCTGGAGGGAAGTTGGCTTCCCTTAGCGACCGTGCTTATTGAAAGCACGAACCCACAATTGCCACAACCCTTTGTAATACAGGCCAAAGAGCCAAATTTTGATCCCGTGACTATGTGTGGGGGTGCTGCGACGGTCGTAAGGACGAGGACGGCGGCAAACCACTGTTTCTGTGCCGTTGAGATTTCAAACGCTCGCTAAAGTGAACGGTTGTTAAATCGAGGACTACCTGCTGCCTGAGCATACACAGAGCGCCTTTTCTTCACTTCAGGGCCACTGTGAGGAAGCCCATCCTGGCTTTTCCGAGGCTCGATCGAATCTATCATCTCCGGGTGGGGTGTCTTCCCCTCCATTCGCAGCTCCGGAGCAGGGAGCTTTTTTTTTTCTTCCAAGATCAAACCCGCGGTCTCTGAGCGTACCCAGAGAGCTCCGTGGCTAAGACGGCTGAGCTTGTCGATCAGAAAGGTCGGCAGTTCGACTCCCTAGGTCACGTCTCCCCCGTGTGAGGGGTAGGACTAGATGACCTCCAAGGTCCCTTCCACTCTTGTTACTCTTCATTCGAAAGCCTGGCAGAGAGCTGCCTTTCTCTTGAGTAGGCTTCCATTCCCCAAAGAGTCGCTCTCGGGGACTGAGAGGTTGGCACTGCCACCCCAGCCTGGCCTATCCGGCGGGCTCGGCCATGGACCATGGGACCCCAGGCAGACGTGGCGGAGAGCGGGGGGGGGAAAGAATGACCCAGGGCCGAGCTTCGGCCAGGCAGCAAGACCTCCCCCCCCCAAAAAAAAAACTCCCCCACGGTGGTTCGACTCCCTAGGACAGGTCTCCCCCCCGCGTGAACAGCAGGGGTTGGACTCGATGACCTCCAAGGTCCCTTCCATCTCTTGTTCATTCGAAATCCTGGCAGGGAGCTGCCTTTCTCTCCCGGTAGGCTTCGATTCCCCAAACAGTCGCTCTCGGGGACTGAAAGGTTGGCATTGCTGCCAAAGCCTGGTTTATCCATCGGGCTCGGCCGTGGACGATGGGATCCCAGGCAGACGCGGCGGAGAATGGGGGGAAGACCCCCCCCCCAAAAAAAAAAAAACTCCCCCACGGGCCGCGCCAAGAGGAAGGCAGGGCGACTTCCACTCCTTGCCCGGCTCCGAGACGCGGAGCCAACCGGACCGACGGGAGCAGCTTCCCCGGCAGGCGCCTTTTGCAACCCGGGTCGTGGGAATGCAACGCGTGCAAGCCAGGCCAAGGGCAGGAGCTGCTCTCTCCCCCCCTCCCTCTCCCTCTCCGCCTTTCGCTTGGATCTCGCCTTGCCGGGGATGCGCCGGGCAGATCGTTGCGCGCGGGTGGCGGGGAGGGGAGATGAAGGGGGGGGGGAGGCGGCGAGCGGGCGCGCCTTTGTTTCTCCGGCAGGGGCGGAGGCTCCCCGTCCGCCGATTGGCCACTAGCTGGCGCCACGCCCCCGCTCCTCCCCCCCCCCGCCGCTCCCTCCCTCCCTCCCTCCCCCCCCCCCAGCCGTCCGCTCCAGCCCCTGCCTTCCCTCCGCTCTGCAGCAGAGACGCGCCGCGGAGCCCAGCGCACCCTCTCCACCTGCCCTCCCCCGCCTCTCCCGCGCCGGGCAAGGGACGGATCGACCGGGAGGACCCGGACCGACTGGACTGGACTGGACTGGACGGGGCAAGGCCGCCCCCCCCTCCACCTTCCTCTTCCTCCCTCCCTCCCTCGGATTACAGCTCTCTCCGGATTTGGTGCTTCGGGACCCCCCCCCTCTCTCTCCAATTTTCCTCCTCTCTTCTCCCTCCTTCCCCCCCACCCACCCCCCCCCCGCCCCGCACCCACCATGCCCGATCGCTAGCAGCGCCGGCCCCCGCCGGCCTCTCCTCCTCCTCCTCCTCCTCCGCTGCCTCCGACCCCTCCATCCTCCCTCCCTTCCCTCCCCCGCCGGGAAAACCGCCGAGCCTGGCTGCAGCCGCTTGGCCCGGCGCCGCCACCCGCGGGGGGGGGGCGGCTCTTGCCCGCCGCCCCCGGGATGCTCCTGAAGGCGGGGGGGCGGCCGTGAGCCGGGAGGGGGGCTGCCCGCCCCGTCGCCCCACCCATCCCCCCCCGCTTCTTTTGGGGAGGGGGACCTTCTCCCTCTTGCCTCCCTTCCCCGCCCGGGCCCCTCCCTGCCCCCCGATCCGGCGAGGGGGGGGCGGCGATCGGGGCCGTCGGTGGGCCATGGACGCGGCCGCCGATGCCGCCGCCGCCGCCGCGCCGAGCAAGTGAGGGGCGCAGCGGCGGCAGCAACAGCAGCAGCAGCAGCCGCCCCCCTCCCCGACGCGCCCTCCGCCGGCCGGCACCATGGCGCTTCCCGGGCCCCGGCGGCGGCGGCTTCCCCGGCCGTGGGGGCTGCTGCCGTGGCTGCTGATGCTGGCGGCGGCGGCGGGGGCGGCGCGCGTCTCGTCGAGCCTCAGCACCACGCACCACGTGCACCACTTCCACAGCAAGCACGGGACGGTGCCCATCGCCATCAACCGCACGCCCTTCCTCACCCGCGGCGGGCACGGTAAGCTTGGGCTTCCGCGGGGACGTCCGCTTTGCACAGCTGCCTTTGGCCTCCCCTGCCCCACCGGAGGCTCTTTTGCGCGCGGGGAGCCCCGGGACCTTGGACAGCTCCAAAGAAGCAGCAAGACACAGCTGGCTGGGAGCTGCTGCCCAGAATCCTGTGGACGATAGGAGTTGTAGTCCAGCTCATCTCAGGAGCGGGGTGGTTGGGGGGGGGGGGGAGTACCAGGCCGGGCAGCACTTTCCATCTCCTGCCCCAGATTCAGTTGTGAAGGGGGAGGGGGTTTTCTTCAAATCTGGAGCCTCAGAAGCCTTTTTTGGCTTTGCAATGCCAGCCTTTCCTTCCTCTTCCTCCTCTCCAAATCTGGAAGGCCCCTTTGGGCAAAATAAAAGGGGGGGGGAGCAAGCCAGTGAGTGGACAGTGGAAAGGGACACAGAGGGAAGTGGCAGGTATCCCTTGTGTAGGTTTGTATTGGGCTTCCCTCCTCCCCAGCAGGGTAAAAATAGAGACTCGGCTTCCCGAGTGGGGGGTGGGGAAGAAGGGAGGAAAGGAATAAGGGACAAGAACACTCAGTTGCAAATTAGATTTTTTATTTGAACCCGGGACCCTGTTTTCAAAGCAAACGCTTTTTACGTCTGCGTTCCCGATTTTAGCTCTTTCCATTATCACCCTGGTTTTTTTTTTGTGTGTGTGGGGGGTATCCACGTTGACAAGGCCCCTTGGGCTTCCCCTCGGCATGGCCCAGCTGCCTGTCCCCCTGCCCCCCCACCTCGCTTTTTGCCATGGGGTTCAGAGTCAACCCAGAATTGGAAATGCCCACCATGCTTTCCCTTCCCCCAGACTGAGCTAAAGTTGGTCGCTTTTTTGCTGTTCCTTTGCCTTTTTTTCCTGGTCTTATGTAACCCAGGAGGGGAGGGCCCATTTGCTCCCTTTTTTTTTTTAGCCCATGTTTGTTGGGGGTGGGGGGGACCGGTTGGCGCTCTCGTTCCACCTTGTTTTCTCTCCCCCTCCCCCAATTGTCAATGCATGACTTGGGCCTGTCTCTGTTCATTTGATTTCTGGTCTTCTGTCTTTCCACCTGCCTCTATCTAATTGCTGCTTGGGCTCCTTTTGCTTAAGCCATGGCAGGATCGGGCCTCCGCCGGGTGCTCCCGTCCGATTGGCTGGCTGGATGTGGCCCAGGGACCTAATTTCCTTTCCTGTCTTGAAGGAACTGGAGGGGGGGGGAACAGTGGTGATGGCTTCATCCAACAGCCTTAGCTCAGCTCATATTGGTTCAGCTAGGTTTTTTTTTTAAATGCTGGCTTGTTTCTCAGGAGCATTTCCGTTGCACTCAGCCTGATGTTTATGAGACAGGGTATTGTGAGCTCAGGGAAGAAGAGGGTAATCGGGTAATCGAATTACGCCCGGGCTGGGATCTCATCTTGTCTAGGTGCACAAAAGGCAGCTGCATCTCCACACACACACACAGCTGCCCCACTCCCCCACCCCTGGGGAGGGGCAGGAATGATGGGCAGTGTAAGAATGGAGGAGGGGTGTTTGTCTCCCTGTCTAGGGTCTTCGGACCCACCTGGAAGGCGCCGGGGTGGAAATCCGGATTTGACTCTGTTTTGTGTTTGAGTAAGGACGGTGGCATTGTGTGTGTGTATGTGTGTGTGTGCACAAAGGGAAGACACAAACCAGCCTGTCTGTCCTTCTGGCTGTTTTGGAGCGTGCTGCCTTGGCAAAGTCCAATATATCAAAGGACATTCAATTAGCCATAATGGCCTCTGCATTGCTTGAGGAGCCGGGGTGCGCCTCCCTTGCACGCATGTCGGCCAGGTGTGAAAAATGGGCCGAGAAAATGAGATTGCATGTGCGTTGGCTCTCGGGAAGGGCCCTGCTGGGAGCACCCTCCCCTGCCCCGTGTCCAGTCTTTGACAGGGCTGAGCAGAACAGCAAATCTTTCATTCGGAGCTGCTCCTTTGCCCAGAGGGGAGCAGCTGGGATGCCACCCCCTCCCTCCCCCACACCCACCGTAGTCCTGGAGGGAGGGACGAGCGCCCGGCTCTTTGTTCACTGGCGTCCTCTTCTCCAGGGTGGTGATGATGGATCCCTGGCACAGGCTAGGCATGAGGGAGACTGCAGTTCAAACGGACCCCCGACAGGTTGCAGGGAAGTCGTGAAATGGCGCCGTCCCCTCTACCTGACACAGCCCTGACGAGGCAGAGGCTGGCCTCTCCTTTGAAGGGAAGCGGGCGATCCTGGATTCACGCAGGACTTCCCCCTCCTCCTTACTACTTGAATCCTCAGTTCTACCTAGGCGCCAACGTCAGAGGGACAGAGAAGTGGCAGAAATGGTTTTCCTGTTGGAATTCTGTCCGGCTTCAAAGATTGGGAAGTTGACTTATTTCCCCCAATGTTTTGGACCGATTCCGGGCCTCTCTCTCCGGAACCGTCAGGCCTGTGTTGGCACCGTCCTTCCACAGCAAGAACCAAAAATAAATAAATAAATAAATAAATAAATAAATAAATAAATAAATAAATAAATAAATAAATAAATAAAACCCACATAATTGATGGGCCAGTTTTTAAAGCCCGGCAAAGTCTTTCATCATCGTTGTTGATGTTGTTTTTGTTAATTTTCCGGGGAAAATTGTGGTCCCCTGGATTTGACACGATTGTGTGTTGATTATTTTCCTAAACGCAGATTTCCCCCCCCCCCTTTTTTTTTTTTTTTTTTACAATCCCTTGGGTCAATCCAATCCAGTCTGAGCTTTTTCAAAGATTGGCAGGGAAAAATATTTACCCCTGAAGGTTTCTTTGAACCCGTTTCCTTGGCTGGAGCGTGAAAAATCTGGTAGGGGTGGCTCTCGGCTTTTGGTGCCAAGTCCCCGGCTTATCAGCCGGGCGAGGGATGTTTCGCTAACATGGAATCCTTCGGCATGGAAACATTGAGCTGGAAATCCTCCAGTTGGGAAAGGCAGAATTTCCACTGCTTTTCTGCCTCCCCTGGGATGGGTTTTGTGTCGTTTGTGCAGCTATGATAGTTCCAGGTGGCATGCATCTATTGTCTCCTTTACCTGCTGAGGTGTGTGCACGGCTGCCGGGTGACTTGGGACACAGCAAGGCAACACACAGCTTATTGTAGTTTATTGGGGTGAGGAAGCAGCTAATGAGTTGTTATGAATTCCTGGGGAAGCGTCTGGGCTGGTTGGCTTCACACAACACAAGAGAGATTCGATCGGTTGTCCGCTTTGCACTTAGGAGAACCTTGCCTTGGCCGGGTGTGCAAATCAGGGTTTACGACTTGACAAAGACAGTGAAATCCTGAGCTCTTGGGATTTCTTCCCCAGGTACGGAAAAACACACCGTGTGGGGAAATTCACCCTTTGAACCGAAGGCTTGTCAGAACTCGGATCTCATGACTTGGGTTGATAATAAAACGTTTTACAGATTTTACAGATTGACAGAGGTGGAAGGGACCTTGTAGGTTATCTAGTCCAACCTCCTGCCCAAGCAGGAGACCTTACACCATTTCTGACAGATGGCAGTCCGGTCTCTTATTGAAAGCTTCCAGGGATGAAGCTCCCACAACTTCTGAAGGCAGCTTCTGTTCCATGGGTTGATTGTTCTCACTGTCAGGAAATTCCTCCTCATTTCTAGGTTGAATCTCTCCTTGGTCAGTTTCCATCCGTTCTTCCTTGTCCGGCCTTCGGGTACCTTGGAAAATAGCTGGACCCTCTTCCTCCTCTCTGCAAAAGCCCTTCAAATATTGGAAGATGCCATCCTGTCTCCCCTGGTCCTTCTCTTCCCTAGACTAGCCAGGCCCAGTTCCTGCAACCGTTCATCGTATATTTGAGCCTCCAGTCCCCTCATCATCCCTTCCAACACTCTTTTCAGTTCAATCATGATGGAAGGGACCTTCGAGGTCATCCAGTCCAACCCCCTGCCCAAGCAGGAGACCTTACACCACTTCTCACAAATGGCAGTCCAGGCTCTTCTTGAAAGCCTCCAGGGATGAAGCTGCCACAACTTCTGAAGGCAACTTCTGTTTCATGGGTTGATTGTTCCCACTGTCAGAAAATGTCTCCTCATTTCCAGGTTGAATCTCTCCTTGATCAGTTTCCATCCATTCTTCCTTGTCTGGACTTCGGGTACCTTGGAAAATAGCTTGACCCCCTTCCTCCTCTTTGGGGCAGCCCCTCAAATATTAGAAGACTGCTATCCTGTCTCCCCTGGTCCTTCTCTTCACTAGACCAGCCAGGCCCAGTTCCTGCAACCATCTTCACTAGACTAGCGATGACCAGTTCCATTGAAGTTGGTGAATTTTGGAGGGGAGGTAGCTCACTCTTTTGGGGTGGAGCAGCCTGTGGTTCAATATATTGCAGAGGCCAGAAAATGGACTTAAATCTGTGCTGTGAACATTCTCACTTTCTTGGAGAAATGGAGTAAAGATTCCTGCCTAGAGTTGGGCTACATCCGTTTCTCAACAGCAGCTTCAACATGATGGCTGGGGAATTCTGGGAGTTGAAGTCCACAATATCTTACAATTGCCACAGTTGAGATTCACTGAAATGGTCTCCAAAGTTCTGTCCAACACAGACATTCTGTCATTCTGTGGCTGGTGGATTCATTAGCCTTTAGGAAGTCATTACAGAATGAGCCTCCACTTACGAATCCCTCACTTAGTGACCATTCAGCATTTCGCCAGAACCTCTCTGCATGTACTTACAACCTGCAGTTCTAACAGCCACACACAAATACAGTCACATTACCATCCTTTGGGCGTTTACAGCTGTTTGCAGTATCCCGTGGTCACCATTTTATGACGGTTTTGCCAAAAGCCCAGCATTAACTTCCCGTTTTCAGCAAAAAGCAGCTCATAGCAAACCATTGGTATTTAAACCATCATTAAATCATTTAAACCATCATGGTAGTTGTTGCAGCACTCGCTTAACCATCACAGCAAGAAAAGGTCGCAAAATCAGGTTTTTGCGGCCTGGGTGATCTGAATTACAACCGTCATAAGTTACAGCGATGATGGGCAGGCTTCCGTAGGGTCGTAACTCGAGGACTACCTCTGTAGGTGAGAGCTTCAAAGGAACTTCTGCCTTGAGTGAACCGTTTTGGAATATATTGACTTGACCTGGGGGTGGGGCTCACATTGCAGCACTGATCAAAAGGTCCCAGCAGAGATTATACAAGACTTCTCAGGAAACAACAACTGAATGAGAAACTGCTGGTGACCTTCTACCGCTGTACCACAGGGAGCATTTGAACTTACTGCACCTGTGTATGGTTTGCCAACTGCACAGTGGCAGATAGGACAGCGCTCCAGAGGGTCAACGTCATTGCCTAGAGGATCACTGATTGCCCTCTCCCCTCCTTGGAAGAGCTTGATAGCTCCTGCTGCCTTAAGAAAGTTCAAAACATTCTTAAAGATCCATCTCATCCTCGGCACCTTTTTTTTTTTTTTTGGAACTATTACCATCTGGCAGACGGTACAGGGCAATCAAAACAAGGCTGAAAAACAGCTTCTATGATCCTAGGTGTCAGCACTTCAAGCTGCATTTACTCTAGTGCTGACATAAGAAGGAGAAGCGGAGGCATCTAGAAAGGGACATTTGACTTTTCACCTACTTATTTTCCCTGGAGATAATATCCCCTAGGAGATGGGATGGGAGGGGGGAAATTCCTTTGAGCTGGAGCAGTAGATTAGGGGTAGAATGACTTGGAAGATGGCCAATGAGTGCTGGGGAGTGGGGAACGGAAAAGGAGGGTTTTGGGTCTGGAAGTCAGTGTTGGCTTCGATTGAGTTGGGTCCAGAATGTCGTGCTTAATAAATAGGAGTTTTCTTTCAGAGACTTTGTTTGAAATGCAATTTATTTGAGACGACCTCGAAACTTGACACTAGGGCAGTAACTATATTGAATTCTATGGTATAGTGCCGTGATGACAAACCTATGGCAGGTGTGCCACAGGTGGAACGTGGAGCCATACCGGTGGGCACGCGAGCTCAGCTCCAGCTGATATTCAGGCCTTTTGGGCCCACTGGAAGTAGGGAAACAGATTCCTGCCTCCAGAGGGCCTGGGGTGTGTGTGAGGAAGGCCTGTTTTTTGCTCTCCCCAGGCTCCAGAGCCTTTCTAGGAGCTTGGGGAGAGAGAAAACAGCCTTCCCCACCCCACCCCGGAGTCCCTCTGGAGGCCATAAATGGCCCATTTGCCAACTTTTGGTGGGACTGGAAAGCCCGTTTTTCACTCTTCCCAGGCTCCAGAGCCTTTCTAGGAGCTTGAGGAGGGCGAAAATGGCCTTCCCCTGGAGGCCTTCTGGAGGCCGGAAACTGCCTGTTTGCTGACTTCCGGTGGGACCTGGGGAGCGCAAAAAATGGGCCTTCTGGTCCCACCGGAAGTCGGGAAATGGGCCGTTTCCGGCTTCCGGAGGGCCTCTGGGGGGGGGTGGGGAAGGCCGTTTTCACCCTCCTCAGGCTCCTAGAAAGGCTCTGGAGCCTGGGGAGGGTGAAAAACAGGCCTACCAGGCCCACCGTGCCATCGCGTGCCAAAAGCGGGAGGGCGGTCATGCACGCATGCGCTGGGGGCAGGGTGCATAGAATTATGGGTGTGGGCACGCACGTGCATGACCCCCCCCAATGCTTTCCCTGCTTTTGGCACACGATGGCAAAAAGGTTAGCCATCACTGGTATAGTGCAATATTAATGCAATATCAGGTTTTCAATTTCAGTTATATAGAATGTGAAGGACGTGTCTTTGTGTTTGTGTTTTTATAGTTATAATGTACACTGAAGACGGCATTTCGTTGTACGATGTGCAATGACAATGAAGTAAACGAAATAATTAAATTTGGGGGGGGGAATAACAGGAAAAGGTCTCCTGCATGTGGGGATGGTACCAGCTTGGGAAAATGGTCTTAATTCATCCGATTTCTAGCTTTAGTTTCACCATGATGATGATGTATAGGTACCATATTTTTCGGAGTATAAGACGCACCAGAGTATAAGACGCATCTACCTTTTTTGGTGAGGAAAAAGAAGAAAAAGAAACCTCCCTCTGCCTCTGAGCAATTTTGCCTCGTTACAGCAAACAGCCTGCTTTACTTTCAGTTTCGTTTTCAGCATAGCTTGATTAGCACAAGGAAAAAAAAATCTGCTCCAGCAATTTACCTCTTTGCAGCAAGCAGGAGAGGCCCTGCGCAAAACGGCTGAGAGCAAATCAACTGAGAGTCGGGAGGCCGATCCAATGAACTTGTGCTAATCAGGCTGTGCTGAAGCTGAAAAGAGCTGTTTTTTCTTGCTGCTTGCCGCAAGGAGGTAAATTGCTGGGAGGCAGGGGCCAAAGGGTGGGGGCCTGTGGGTGGGCGGGGCTACATTTGGTGTATAAGACCTACCTAAATTTTCACCCCCTTTTAGGGCGGGAAAAAGGTGCGTCTTATACTCCGAAAAATACGGTAGTTCTCAACATAATGACCATAACTAAGCCCAAAATGTCTGTCTCTAAGCAAGACATGTGTTGAGTGAGTTTTGCCCCGTTTAATGTCCTTTCTTGCCACAGTTGTTAAGTGAGTCACAGGGTTGTTAAATGAATCTGGTTTCCCACAGTGACCCCGGTGACACTGCCACCGTCCTAAGTACATGCCTAAGTTGCCAAGCGTCTGGATTTTGATTGTGTGACCATGGGGATGCCGCATGGTCGTAAGGGTGGAAAAAAAACGGTCACAAATCCCTTTTTTCAGTGCCGTTGTAACTTTGCACGGTCACTAAGTGAACCGTTGTAAGTCGAGGATTACCTGTAACTTAATTCTCAAATGCAAATGAGCTTGCCTCTAGCAACGGTAAATGACTCGGCCAACCCGGGCTGCTTTGGCACAGGGTTAAGCCCACGAAAGCTGAAATCTTTCCTTCCTTCCTTCCTTCCTTCCTTCCTTCCTTCCTTCCTTCCTTCCTTCCTTCCTTCCTTCCTTCCTTCCTTCCTCCCTTCTCCTTCTCCCTCCCTCTCCCTTTTTCCTTCCTTCCTTCTCTTCCTTCCTCTCCTTTTTTCCTCCCTCCCTTCCTTCTCTTCCTCCCTCCCCCTTTTTCCTTCCTCCCTTCCTCCCTTCCTCCCTCCCTTCTCCTCCTCCCTCCCTCTCCCTCTCCCTTTTTCCTTCCTTCATTCCTTCCTTCTCTTCCTTCCTTCCCCTTTTTCCTTCCTTCCTTCCTTCCTCCCTTTCTCCCTCCCTTCTCCTCCTCCCTCTCTCCTCCTTTTTCCTTCCTTCCTTCCTTCTCTTCCTCCCTCCCCCTTTTTCCTTCCTCCCTTCCTCCCTCCCTTCCTCCCTCCCTTCTCCTCCTCCCTCCCTCTCCCTTTTTCCTTCCTTCATTCCTTTCTTCTCTTCCTTCCTCCCCCTTTTTCCTTCCTTCCTTCCTTCTTCCCTTCCTCCCTCCCTCCCTCCTCCTCCTCCCTCCCTCTCCCTTTTTCCTTCCTTCTCTTCCTCCCTCCCTTCCTTCCTCCTTTCCTCCCTCCCCTTTTTCCTTCCTTCCCTCCTTCCCTCCTCCCTCCCTCCCTCCCTCCCTCCCTGCGGTTCAATCCGTTGTGTGAACCCATCCATTTGCTTGGCGCTTACGGCTCGCTCGGCTGTGGGAAAACCCAGGAAGTGGGTTAATTCAGCCACCAGGTTAAAAGCATATTGTGAGAACTGAGCCAGGGAGTAATTGCGTTCCCCGTATGTAATTAACGTAATTGCGGCTTTAATTAAGTTTTAAGGGAAAATGAAGAGTTCGCTCGGATCGCTTTTCAAGCCTTTTGTCTGGCCAGACCCTGCCCCATGTGAGACCCGGGCCCCCATCCGGCGTTCCTGAAGTGAGGGGGCCCTCCCTCCCTTTGACTGCGGATTATTCTCTGGAAACGACGGGATCCCCCACTTCCAACTGAGCCCCAAAAGCAGAGGCTGCTGGAGCTGCTCGCAGGCAGAAATTAGCTGATATCCTGCACTCGGCCCTAAAATTACCATCGGGATCATTTAAACGTCAGGATTGGGAAGGGGGCTGTGAGATCATCTAGTCCAACCCCTGCACAGGGGAGGAATCCCCTACCACAGTGTCCCTGACAGGTGGCCATCCAACCTCTGTTTAATCCCCCTCCAGCCCAGAAGAGCCCATCACCTCCTGAGACAGCTAACGGCACTTCTCGACTGACAATCGCAATCTGTGGATGAGCAGTTGTTAAGTGAGTTTTGCCCCGTTTTACAACCTCTCTTGCCACCGTTGTTAAGTGAATCCCTACAGTTGTTAAGTGAGTCACATAGTTGTTAAATGAATCTGGGTCCCGCGTTGACTGAGCTTATCAGAAGGTTGCAAAAGGGGGATCCCAGGACCCCCCGGGGGACACTGCGACCGTCATAAATACGAGTCAGTCGCCGAGCGTCCGAATGTTGATCAGGTGTCCACGGGATATGCGGCAATAGTCGTAAGTCTGAAAAACGGTCATAAGCCGCTTTTCCCCCCTGCCGTTATAGCTTCAAAGCAGTCGCTAAGTGAATGGCTGTAAGTCGAGAACTACCTGTATTTCCCCAGTAAAGAACTTTCTCCATTCAATGGATTTTTCTTGAAATCTGCTTTTATTTAAAGCAATTTTAGGATGTCAAAAACATCCCAAGTAGGAAGCAGCTTTGGAGACCCACTTCCTCCCTCTCTGGATTTGTCCAAACCGGCTGAAGCCCAAGTGATCCAGCCACGTTTTTTTAGCAGAGCACACAAGTTGTGGGAATGCAGCTATTCTTGTGAGTCAAGCTGTCTCATTATGGTTTGTTCACACACTGTGAAAATATGAATTCCACCCTTTTTTGCTGAGTTCACACATTACGCTGAATTATCAATTAACCGAACAAGCTGTGTTCGCTCCCCCCCCCCCGATTCAGAAATACTGCAGGTGTAGCTTTAGGTGTTTCGTTCATTTGCTTAAGTGTCTTTTGCAAACACAACTACGAGGATGAGAAAGCAAAGAAATTAGTTCAGTCTCTCCTTTGTTTTGCATGCATTCGTTAATGTTAAATGTTAATGTCTTTCTTGATTTCTTCCTTCTTTCTTTCTTTCTTTCTTTCTTTCTTTCTTTCTTTCTTTCTTGTATAGCAACTTATACAGTTGGGTGGATTTCTTTCTTTCTTTCTTTCTTTCTTTCTTTCTTTCTTTCTTTCTTTCTTTCCTTCCTTCCTTCCTTCCTTCCTTCCTTCCTTCCTTCCTTCCATCCATCCATCCATCCATCCATCCACCCTTGAATTTATATCACCATCTATTCGCCCATAGAGACTCAAGGCAGCTTACAGAATATAAAACCTCTTTTAAAACAATAAAATTAATCAAATAATAATAATAATAATAATAATAATAATATAATATAATATAATATAATATAATATAATATAATATAATATAATATAATATAATATAATATAATATAATATAATATAATAATAATCACCCCCCACCCCACCCTCGTGTGATCATGTGATCGACAGCAGATCACACGAGCCATTTAATGGGCTCCATCCCACTCTGGGTTCCCCAGGTCCGCTGGCCAGAACCAGGTCTTCAGTATCTTCCGGAAAAGTGTTAAGAGTGGGGGCCATTCTAATCTCTTGATGATGATATTCCGGTGAGAAGGAGCCACCATGGAGAAGGCCCTTCTTCTGGGTCCCACCAGGTGTATCTCCCTCGGGGATGGAACCCGCAGCATTCCCTTCCTCCCCACTCTGGTGAGTTGGGTAGATGTGACTGGCAAGAGACGGTCCCTCAAATCACCTGGTCCCAAGCCATAAAGGGCTTTAAAGGTGACAACCGGCACCTTGAATTGCACCTGGAAGCAAATTGGTAGCCAATGCAGCTCCCGTAGGAGAGGTGATACATGTGCACACAAAACCGTGCGGGCCGCTGCATTTTGCACCAGCTAGATTCCTTCTTAACTGAGTTGTTAGCTGTCCCTGGAAGCAATAATCAGGTCTCAACAAATAAAGCATACTGGATCAGTGATAGGATTCAGCCGGTTCACACCTATTCAGGAGAACGGGTTGTTGGAAGAAATCTTATTTCCTTACAGGGCTGATCCTGTAAGGAATTACAACATTCTGGTGTTGTTTCTAGCCTAATCTTTATTGCTCTGCTTACGGAAACTGCCTCTGGTTAACCCTTATTACATTGTAACAGCTAAGCCAAAGCGCCCATCGACGTGAGTGACATTGAGTTGGCCACGCCCACATGGTCACATGACCACCGAGCCACACCTACCCAGCTGGTCATTAGGGCAGAGAACCGGTTGTTAAATTATTTGCATCCCACCACTGTACTGGGTGTATTAATGCAAACACCCTCAATGACCAATATAAAAATCCGGCACACGTATTTACAGAACCCACTAAATCTTGGTTCATTTAACCTTAGCTAGGATTTTGTAGCTTAGCATGGCGTGCGTAGTACCCAGCCTATTCAGGGTTGCCATTTCCATCTGTGCTCAGTTAGCCCTCAATTTAACAACAGTTCGTTTGCAAAAGGGGATCCCGGGACACTACAACCCGTCGTAAATACGAGTCAGTTGCCAAACGTTTGAACTTTGATCCATATGACCATGGGGATGCTGCCATGGTCGTAAGTGTGAAAAATGTGTCAAAAGTCCCTTTCTCCAGTGCCGTTGTTAACTTTGAGCCGTCACTAAATGCAGCCGTTGTAAGTCGAGGACTGCCTGTGCCAGTTAATTAAAAAAAAATAGAGAGACCATGATGCTGGCTTCATCCAATAGCTCGCTTCAGACGGTCGTTTAGATCAAACCAGGGGTGAAATCCAGCAGGTTCTGACATGTTCTGGAGAACCGGTAGCGGAAATTTTGAGTAGTTTGGAGAACAGGCAAATACGACCTCTGGCTGGCCCCAGAGTTTTTTTTTTTTGTTTTTGTTTTTATTTATATGCCGCCCTTCTTCAGAGACTCAGGGCGGCTTACAATGCGCTAAGCAATAACCTTCATACTTTTGTATATTTATACAAAGTCATCTTATTGCCCCCACAAACTGGGTCCTCAATTTACCTACCTTAGAAAGGATGGAAGGCTGAGTCAACCTTGAGCCTGGCGGGATTCGATCTTACTCTAATTGGAGACAGCTGGTGTTAAATTACAATGCATTAGTCTGCTGAGCTATCCAGGCTCCAGAGTGGTGTGGAAATGAAGATTTTGCAGTATCCTTCCCCCAGGAGTGGGGTGGGAATGGAGATTTTGCAGTATCCTTCCCCCAGGAGTGGGGAGGGAATGGGGATTTTGCAGTATCCTTGTCCCAGGAGTGGGGAGGGAATGGGGATTTTGCAGTATCCTTCCACCTGGAGTGGGAAGGAAATGGGGATTTTGCAGTATTCTTCCCTCAGGAGTGGGGAGGGAATGGGGATTTTGCAATAGCCTTCCCCCAGGAGTGGGGTGGGAATGGAGATTTTGCAGTATCCTTCCCCCAGGAGTGGGGAGGGAATGGAGATTTTGCAGTATCCTTCCCCCAGGAGTGGGGTGGGAATGGGGATTTTGTAGTATCCTTCCCCTGCCACGCCCACCAAGCCACGCCTACCAAGCCAGGCCCACAGAACCGGTAGTAAAAAATAATTGGATTTCACCACTGGATCAATCCTGGGTTTCCATTTCAATCCCCTTTAAATGCGGTTTATTTTTTTAATTTTTTTAATTTGATTTATATGCCGCCCTTCTCCGAAGACTCAGGGCGGCTTACAATGTGCTCAGCAATAGCGTGTTGCGCGAACTCTTGTCAACAAAACTGAGAAAACGAACCAATGTAGGTTTTAACGCACCCGTTTACAGCCTCGTGTTTTCGAATTTTTTATCGTCAGGCATTCCCGTTGTTGGTTTTTCTTTTTAACACATTGTTTGAGCTTCGATTTAACCGGTGTTTGCCTAATTATATCTTTTCACACCACTTTGTTACTCGTGGTTAACTGAGCTGTGTTTTGGGGTTGTTGTTTTTTTTTGGTTTTTTAATCCCCTGCCTGGGTTCGTTTGACATTCATACAACCTGGTTTATTGGCTTGTATGATTTTTCTCCTTAAGCCAGCTTGGCACATTGGTTTGATTCCAGTAACCTAAAAGTGGATTTATTTGATAGCTGGGTTACCACACCAGGTGAAGAGTAATACTGCGTGTGAGTGTTGTGGGTGCGAATATGGCTGATTAGTAATTCAGAATTCATAACTTTGTGCCGCTGGGAGATGGGAGCTCAGCCTAGAAAACCCACCCCTCAATTTAAGTTTTTCCCCTCCCTAAAATCCATGCAAGATTTAACACAAAGATTCATCGGTGAATAGGGCAAAGGTTACACAGATAGTCCTTGACGTACGACGGCAGCTGGGAGCAGAATCCTTGTTGTAGTTGTTAAGTGAGTCTTGCCCTATATTTTGACCTTTTTTGCAAATGTTGTTAAGCGAATCACTGCAGTTGTTAAGCGAGCCATGCCGTCATTAAGCAGATCCGACTTCCCCGATTGATTGCTTCTCACACGATGCTGCAACTATGGTAAATCGATGCGATTTTTGATCCTGTGACTCTGAGGCTGTGGCAGCGGTTGTAAGTGCGAGGACTGGTTATAAGGCCCTTTTTTTTCAGGCCCTTTATAACTTCAAACAGTTTGCTGAACAAATGGTTCTAGTCCTCGGCTTACAACAGTTCATTTAGTGTTGGTTTGAAGTTACAATGGCCCTGAAAAAAAGTGGCTTAGGACCGTTTTTCACACTTACGACCGTTGTAGCCTCATCATGGTCAGGTGATCAAAATTAGGACGTTTGGCAACTGACTCATATTTATGACAGTTACAGTGTCCCGGGATCATGTGATTCCAACCAGCAAAGTTGGGAGGGCGGGGGGGAAGCCAGATTCACTTAACAACCGGTGGCAAGATTTGTTTGCCTCATAAAAGGAGGCAAAAGCTCACTTAACACATGTTTCATTGAGCCACAGAAATTTGGGGTTCACTTGTGGTCATAAGTCGAGGACTACCTGTAATAGATACCAAATTGGTCGCGAAGATCCATTCGGACAGCTCCTTGCGAGTCTTGTGGGCATGTCAATTTACCCATTGGCATTTTTGCGCGCCCGTTTGGCAGAGTTGGATGGGCGTAGAGAGCGTGGGGGCGGTATCTAAAGTGAACAGTCGGGCAAAGCCTGTAATATGCCAGATAGAAATATCTCACCAGGCTGTGTGCCAAAGTTGGGTGGTCGCGTGGGCATTTTCTTCTGTAAACGCCGGGCCTAAATTTACAGCCTTGTGTTCCTGTGGATCCTCCCCTGCATTTTGTTTTGCACACAATTGGAGGTCTGTTGCAGCGAGGACGGACAGGGCCTTCATCTTTGCAAAGCCCACTGTCAGGGCTGCCTCCGAGCAATCCCTAGGAAAGAAAAACCCTTGACTCCCTAACATTCAGAGAAAAGCTATTTTCAACTCGGGAAGAACGGAATGCAGCAAAGGTCAGGCAAGATCTGAAGCAAAAACCCGCCACGAAACAAATTGGAACAAACCCCAGTAGCCAAGCAACCAGAGTTCGAACATCGGCTAGAGGAAGATGTTTTGGGAATGTCTCTGGTCCAGGCGCTTCGCTCCTCCTCTGTGCATGCCGATCTCAGGACGGAGTCTATCGGAGCCCAGGCCTCCCCATTGCTTCTCAGAAACCCCATTTCCACCTCCCGCAAGCTTCTCCTACCAAATACCCATTGCTTGTCCCTCCCCCCCCAACACAGTTTCCATGGCAGCTGGCAACAAGCTTGGAAGAAAGCGAAGAGCCAGGCATGCACACACACACACACAAACACAAGACACACATTGCTTCCTGTTCAGGAAGAAGAGTCCAGGCACAAGATTGCAGCTGAGGCTGCTGTCCGTGGTGCTGAAACTGCTGTCCGTGGTGCTGAAATGCAAGGCGGCTGGTTCTCAACTTCACCGCTGCAAATAATAAGCCCAGAATTGACGCCGCGAAGTGAGAAGTGGGTTACTTCGCCCCGGTTTTACGACTTTTCTTGCCGCGTTCGTTAATTGAAGTACTGCCGTTGTTAAATTAGTTAAACCCGGTTGTTGAGTGAATCTGGCCTCCCCACGGACTTTTGCCTATCAGAAGGTCGCAAAACGGGATCACGTGACACCCCCACACCCCCGCGACGCTGCAGCCGTCATAAATATGAGTCGCTGGCCAAGCATTTGAATTTTGATCACACCGCCCTGTGGGGGCTGCTGCTCCTACATTGGTCTTAAGTGTGAATAACATCTGTAAGTCACTTTTTTTTTCAGTGCCGTTGCAGCTTTGAATGGTCACTAAACGAACTGTTGTAAGTCAAGGACTACCTATACCCGTGATGGCGAACCTATGGCACGCGTGCCACAGGTGGCACGTGGAGCCATATCTGTGGGCACGCGAGCGTTGCCGTAGCTCAGCTCCAGCGAGCATGTGCGCGCCCACCAGCTGATTTTTGGGCCTTCCAAACCCAACGGAAGTCGGGAAACACGCCGTTTCCGGCCTCCGGGGGACCTCCGGGGTGTGTGGGGAAGGCCATTTTTGCCTTCCTCAAGCTCCAAGAAAGCCTCTGGAGCCTGGGGAGGGCAAAAAATGGGCCTACCAGGCCCATTGTGCCATCGCATGCCAAAAACGGGGGTTGCACGGAGTGGGGGTCTCATGTGCATACGCGGGGGGCAGGGGGCATTGAATTATGGGTGTGGGCACGCACGTGCGCGACCCCCCTGCACTCCTCCCGCTTTTGGCATGCGACGGCAAAAAGGTTAGCCATCACCGACCTATACTGTATGAAGTTTTTTGTGTACCTTCTGGAACTATCATGGGGTTTCTTGACAGCATTGAACCTAAAAACAACCTTAGGGCACACGTCCTCAGCAGTCCCATTGTGCAGAGGGGGAAAACTGAGGTTAGCGTTGTGTTTGGAGCCCCCATTGAGTTTTTCCTGCAAATCAGGGAGTGTTGTTTGACTCCGGGGTGCCATATGGATTTTTTAGTTGTGTTTGTAACATACGTACTGGACTTAACGCAGCCTTCTTGGATGGAAAGACCCTAATAAATCGAATAGAATAAATAAAATACTCTTTGGGGCCCAGTTCTACTAAACGGCCAGATTTTAGAGAAGAGCCTTTGTCATTGATGCTTGCATGGCTGTGCAAAAGGTCTAGACGAGGGGATGGAAGGGGCGGTTATCCAATTTGCAGACGACACCAAGCTGGGGCCTTACAGATTAACAGAGTTGGAAGGGACCTTGGAGGTCATCTAGTCCAACCCCTCCGCCCAAGCAGGAGACCCTACACCATTTCTGACAGATCTCCTCTTGAAAGCCTCCAGTGATGAAGCTCCCACAACTTCCGAAGGCAACCTCTGTTCCATGGGTTGATAATTCTCATTGTCAATTCCTCCTTATTTCTAGGTTGAATCTCTCCTTGGTCAGTTTCCATCCATTCTTCCTTGTCTGGCCTTCGGGTGCCTTGAAAAATAGCTCGACCCCCTTCCTCCTCTCTGGGGCAGCCCCTCAGATACTGGAAGATGCTCTCCTGTCTCCCCTGGTCCTCCTCTTCCCTAGACTAGCCAGGCCCAGTTCCTGCAACCGTTCATCGTCTGTTTTATCCTCCAGTCCCCTCATCCTCTTGGTTGCTCTTCTCTGCACCCTTTCTAGAGTCTCAACCTCTTTTTTATAGTGTGGTGACCAAAACTGGATGCAGAGTTGCTAACACTCTAGAAGATAGACTTCTAAACATTGGGTCCTATTTAACCAGATGCAGTTCATCGGTGAGAAAAGTAAGATCCTGCATTTAGTCCCAAAGGTGGTTATTTTTTTCAAGAGGCAATTGGATTTTCTGGTTTTTCTTTGAAAACATTTCACTTCTCATCCAAGAAGCTTCTTCCGCTCTGACTGGATTGTGGGGAACGGAAGGATTTATACTCCTGGCAGACAGCTGGTCATTTGCATCCTTTTAGAGAGTCATTGAGGGACGTGGTGGCTCAGTGGCTGAGCTTGCCGATCGAAAGGTCGGCAGTTCGGCGGTTCGAATCCCTGGTGCTGCCGCGTAATGGGGTGAGCTCCCGTGACTTGTCCCGGCTTCTGCCAACCTAGCAGTTTGGAAGCAGGTAAAAAATGCAAGTAGAAAAATAGGGACCACCTTTGGTGGGAAGGGAACAGCGTTCTGTGCGCCTTTGGCGTTGAGTCATGCTGGCCACATGACCACGGAGACGTCTTCGGACAGCGCTGGCTCTTTGGCTTTGAAACGGAGATGAGCACTGCCCCCTAGAGTCAGGAACGACTAGCACATATCTGCGAGGGGAACACTTTTACCTTTATCTTTAGAGAGTCATTGAGGTCACGGAGAGATTTGTCTGTGTCCTCAGGGCCACCTGAGTGGTGCAAAATAGGGTGGGGAAGGCAAAACCAAATGCACAGGTACAGCATAGGTGGTACTTGGCTCAGCAGGCGTTAACTGGGAGGAATCCAGTGTATCATCCAGCAGTAGTGCTGCAGCTGACAAAACAGGCCAGTGCAGTTGCCGCTACCCGCTTTATATCACACTGGTCAGACCACAATTGGAACACAGGTTCTGGTTCACGATGGAAAAAAGATGTAGAGCCTCTGGAAAGATTGCAGAGAAGAGCAAGAAAGAGGACAAAAAGGTATGGAGGTTAAATCGTGCGAGGAGCAATGGAGGGAACAAGGTATGTCTAACCTAACGAAGAGAAGGATTAAGGCTGACATGAAGGCGTCTTCCAGTACTTGAGGGGCAGAGAAGGGGGGGGTCAAAAGCCCCCGAGGGCAGGACAAGAAGTAATGGGTGAAAGCTTGTTAAAGACCGATCCATCCCACAAAGAGAAATTTTCTGACAGTGAGAGTAATTAATCAGTGGAATAGCTTGCCTGCCTCCCGGTGTTGTCCGTTGCTCCATCACGGGAGGTTTTCAAAAAACCAGACTGGACAACCGTTTGAGCCAGGATGATATAAGGTCTCCTGCATTGGGCAGGGGTTAGACTAGAAGACCTCTGAGGTCCCTTCCTGCCCTGGAACGCTATGTTCTATGTCTGTCCGTTTTATCCTGCCGAATATCTGGGGGTGTGAGAAAGAAGCTGGGTTTACACATCAGGCTGGATTTGAGGATTGCATCCACTCATTTTCTAGGTGGGGTGGTTGTTTGAACCATACACCCAAGCAGGCTTAGACTTACAATCTCTGAAACCAGGATTAAAAAAACCCACCAATTTGTTGTTGTTAGTTGCAAAGTTGTGTCAGACCCATCGCAACTCCATGGACAACATTCCGTCAGGCCTTCCTGTCCTCTATCATCCTCAGGAGTCCTTTTAAGCTCCTGCCGACTGCTTCAGTGACTCCATCCAGCCACCTCCTTCTCTGCTGTCCCCTTCGTCTTCTTTTGCCCTCCATCGTTCCCAGCATTGGGCTCTTCTCCAGGGAGTTCTTCCTTCCTTCTCATTAGGTGGCCAAAGGATTTGAGTTTCCTCTTCAGGATCTGGCCTTCTAGAGAGCAGTCAGGGTTGATCTCCTCTAGGACTGACCGGTTGGATGGCCTTGCAGTCCAAGGGACTCGTGGGAGTCTTCTCCAGCACCAGAGTTCAAAGGCCTCCATTCTTTGGCCTTCTCAGCCTTCCTTATGGTCCAAGTTTGATAGATAGATAGATAGATAGATAGATAGATAGATAGATAGATAGATAGATAGATAGATGGATGGATGGATGGATGGATGGATGGATGGATGGATGGATGGAAGGATGATTAGATAGATAGATAGATAGATAGATAGATAGATAGATAGATAGATAGATAGATAGATGATAGATAGAGATGGATGGATGGATGGATGATTAGATAGATAGATACAGTAAATAGATAGATAGATAGATAGATAGATAGATAGATAGATGATAGATAGATAGATAGATAGATAGATACAGTAGATAGATAGATAGATAGATAGATAGATAGATAGTAGATGGACGGACGTATGGATGGATGGATGGATGATTAGATAGATAGATACAGTAGATAGAGAGATGATAGAGAGATAGAGAGAGATAGATGAGAAATAGAGGAGAGAGAGAGAGAGAGAGACCCTAGATAAGTTGATGCAAATCCATGGATTGTGCAGCAATGCAGCTGCTTCACGTTGACCTGACCTGGCTTTGCGTATCGCCTGAACTCATTACAAAAAAAAATTAAATATATCCAAAGTTGCTTAAAAAAAAAAAAAGAAAAGAAAAGTGAGTGGGCAGACCATGAACTTGTAAACCGAATAAATATATAAAGTGTGCATTCGCCTGGGGGGGGGGGGGTACGCGCCCACCTCTGCCTTCCTGGCCCCGTGAACAGGATGATTCATCCTGAGCTGCTGCTTATTCAGAACCTGCCAAATTGCCCCCAAGTTAGTGGGGGTGGGGGTGGGGGGGAAGGAGAGGCAGAGAAATCAGGCCAGCCATTGTTTTGTTATTTGCTCTTTTCATATTTTTCCTGTATCTGATTCTCTCTCGTCCCATCCACAAAAGTCCTATTTAACTCTTTTCCTTCTGCTGCTATCCCCCCCCCCGTCCTTTTTTGGGGTGTCTCCATCCGTCCGTCCTCCTTCTAGTAAGGGCCTTTTTCCCCACCCTCCTGCAAGCCAGACTGGAAATATCTGGGTATCCCTTTCCAGCAGGATGTCTGTTGTGAAGGGCTAAATCTCAACAGAGACTCTCACATCCTTTCTTACATCCTGGAGTGTCTCACCTCCTCGTTCTTTTAAACTTTCAAAGAGAGGCAAATGTGTTCCAGATGAGTGTTGTTGTTGTTGTTGTTAGTTGCAAAGTCGTGTCCGACCCATCGCGACCCCATGGACGACGTTCCTGCAGGCCTTCCTGTCCTCTACCATCCTCAGGAGTCCATTGAATCTCACGCCGACTCCATCCGGCCACCTCCTTCTCTGCCGTCCCCTTCTTCTTCTTTTGCCCTCCATCGTTCCCAGCATTCGGCTCTTCTCTAGGGAGTCTTTCCTTCCTTCTCATTAGGTGGCCAAAGGATTTGAGTTTCCTCTTCAGGATCTGGCCTTCTAGAGAGCAGCCAGGGTTGATCTCCTCTAGGACTGACCGGTTGGATCGCCTTGCGGTCCAAGGGACTCGTGGGAGTCTTCTCCAGCACCAGAGTTGAAAGGCCCCCATTCTTTGGCACTCAGCCTTCCTTATGGTCCAAGTTTGACAGCCATCCATTGCAATCCAGATGAGTAAAACTTGGCAATTTGGAGTTGGCAAGACAGGAATCGTAAGAGGGAAACCTTTTAGTCCCCGGAGTTCTTCTCCTCCCCTCCCCTTTGTTAAAAGCCCCCTCCCTCCCTTCCCTTCCATTCCTTGGCTCTTTATTACCCCAAGGTGCGATAGAATAGCTAATTAAGGCAGGTTTAAACTCTCCATTTTCACCTTTGGCCCCACATTACGTTTTTTATGGTGAATCCTGCTTTAAAATCCCACAGACCTGGGAATTGTAAATCTTGGGGGGGCGGGTGATTTCATTAAATTAATGACGGCTTCTTGTAGAATGAATCTTTTGGGCCAGTCCTGCAGGAAAATCACCCTGAGCTCAGGTTCGGTCACCAAGGCACCTGTCCAGCCTTTGGAAAATACTACAGGTAGTCTTCGACTTACGACAGTTCATTTAGTGACTGTTTTTCATACTTACGACCTTTGTAGCCGCCCCCCACGATCATGCGATCAAAACTCAGATGCTTTTGGCAACTGTTTCATAGTTACGACCGTTGCTGTGTCCCAACATCACGAGATCCCCCTTTTTGTAGCCTTTTGATGAGCAAAATCCACGGGGAAGCCAGATTCACTTAACAACCGTGCGACTAATTTATCAACGGTTAGCGATTCGCTTAACGACGGTGGCAAGAAAGGTCGTAAAATGGGACCAAACTCCTTTAAAAATGTCTTTTAACAATAGAAATTTGGGGCTCCATTGTGGTCATAATTCGAGGACTACCTGTGTATTCTTTCTCCCTTTTTGGCTTCTATTTTGGGCTGCAGTGGTGATCACACCATCCATGCACCTCCCAAGGCTGAGCTACGAAAGCGCAGCTGTGCTGGGTTGAGACAATAAACATTATTTTGTTTCTGCATAAACCCATTTTCTTGGCTTATTCAGTAAGGTGAATGAAGTAAGAGCCGTATAGTAAACGATCATGTATGGTAGTTTGGAATTACAGCCCTTCCAATATCTGAGGGGTTGCCCCAGAGAAGAGGGGGAATCGAGCTATTCTCCAAAGCACCTGAAGGCAGGACAAAAGAAGCAACGGATGGAAACTGACCAAGGAGAGAAGCAACTCAGAAATCGCGAGCGATTTTCTGAGAGTTAGAACAATTAACCAGTGGAACAACTTGCCTCTAGAAGTTATGGGTGTTCTATCACTGGAAGTTTTTAAGAAGAAATTGGACAGCCATTTGTCTGGAACGGCATAGGGGTCTCCTGCCTGAGCAGGGGGGCTGGACTAGAAGACCTCCAGGGTCCCTTCCACCTCTGATATTCTTTATTCTGTATTCTACATAATGCACCAAGCTACAAAATCGGCCAGTCACTCAATCAACCAATCAATCCTACTGCCATATTAAAATTAGTCAAGCTTAGCCTTTTGTGTGTAAATACTTCTGCTGAATTCTCAAGTGTCATGCTTAGGTGTGCTGAGCCAGTTGGGTTTAGTGGTGAAGTCACCAGGCTAGAAACCCGGAAACGGTGAGTTCTAGTCCCACCTTAGCTATGAAAGACAGCTGGGTGACTTTGGGTGAATCACCAGGAGACGGTGAGATCTAGTCCCATTTTAGGCATGAAAGACAGCTGGGTGACTTTGGGTGAATCACCAGGAGTTGGTGAGTTCTAGTCCCGCCTTAGCCAGGAAAGACAGCTGGGTGACTTTGGCCCAATCAGCAGAAGTTGGTGAGTTCTAGTCCCGCCTTAGCCATGAAAGACAGCTGGGTGACTTTGGGCCAATCACCAGGAGACGGTGAGTTCTAGTCCCATTTTAGGCATGAAAGCCTAAAGGCATGGGTGACCTTGGGCCCAGCCCACCTCGCAGGGTGGTTGTGGTGAAAACAGGAGGAAAGGGGGCGTTAGATACCTTTGCCACCTTGAGTTGTGTATAAAAAAAAAATTAATAAAAGTGGGATATAAATGAAATAAAATACTAAATAAACACGTCCGTTGACTCGCAAACGTAATGAAAGGGACTAGTCGTGCCCTGCCTGAATGCACTAACCGGGATTAAAATTAAGCTTGAAAGTAAGACGTTTTATCATATTGTGTGATACGATAAAAATCCATCCGTGCAGCTAAAAGAGGTTACACAAATTAAAAATCTTGCTTTGGTCGAATGCGTGATGCCCCAACACGTAGCTCGTTTCCTAGCCCAGTGGAATGGCGCAGTTCTTGCAACACCTCGAACCAATCTGTTATCGTCATTTATTATGGTTATTATGATTTCTATATCCCAGCTTCCTTTTAGTGACTTTGAGAATTAAGATTAGGTTGGCAGGGAGGTGACCTGGATTTTCCTTCGCAGCCCAGCACCAAGGTGAGACTGTGGCTGCCCTGCGTGATTAAAAAGTAAGTGTAGTGATGAGGAATGAGGGTCCCCTCTCCAAGCTCAACTCAACCCAGTAACTTGGAGAAAATGTTGCTCCACTGGGCCTACCTTGCAGGGTCCTTGGGTGGAAAAGAGATGGGGAAGGAGGGACAAATTGATCCCCTTGCAACAGAAATGGGTAAAATTTCCAGGAATAGAAGGGATGTATGGCATTAGGAAGTGCTGAGCCAACATTTGGGGGGAGCATGGCAACTGTGGCAATTTTAAGATAGGTGGACTTCAACTCCCAGAATTCCCCAGCCAGCCTTGCCAGGGTGAAGGTTTCTGGGAGTTGAAGTCCACACATCTGGAATTGCCTCACTCAAAAAAAAAAAAAAAACCTCCTGGATTTAAAACAATCGTGGAAACTTTTAAAATAGGGGGACCGCAATTTCCAGAATTCTGTGCTGGCTGGGGAATTCTGGGAGTTGAAGTCCACCTATCTGAAATTTTCTACAATTGGGGAATTCTGGGCGTTGAACTCCATCCATCTTAAAGTTGCCACAGTTGGGGAATTCTGGGAGTTGAAGTCCACCTATCTTAAATTTTCTACAATTGGGGAATTCTGGGAGTTGAAGTCCACCTGTCTTAAATTTTCTGCAATTGGGGAATTCTGGGAGTTGAAGTCCACTTGTCTTAAATTTTCTACAATTGGGGAATTCTGGGAGTTGACATCTATCCATCTTAAAGTTGCCACAGTTGGGGAATTCTGGGAGTTGATGTCCACCTGTCTTAAATTTTCTGCAATTGGGGAATTCTGGGAGTTGAAGTCCACCTATCTTAAATTTTCTGCAATTGGGGAATTCTGGGAGTTGAAGTCCACCTGTCTTAAATTTTCTACAATTGGGGAATTCTGGGAGTTGACATCTATCCATCTTAAAGTTGCCACAGTTGGGGAATTCTGGGAGTTGATGTCCACCTGTCTTAAATTTTCTGCAATTGGGGAATTCTGGGAGTTGAAGTCCACCTATCTTAAATTTTCTGCAATTGGGGAATTCTGGGAGTTGAAGTCCACCTGTCTTAAATTTTCTACAATTGGGGAATTCTGGGAGTTGACATCTATCCATTTTAAAGTTGCCACAGTTGGGGAATTCTGGGAGTTGAAGTCCACCTGTCTTAAATTTTCTGCAATTGGGGAATTCTGGGAGTTGAAGTCCACCTGTCTTAAATTTTCTACAATTGGGGAATTCTGGGAGTTGACATCTATCCATCTTAAAGTTGCCACAGTTGGGGAATTCTGGGAGTTGAAGTCCACCTATCTTAAATTTTCTGCAATTGGGGAATTCTGGGAGTTGAAGTCCACTTGTCTTAAATTTTCTACAATTGGGGAATTCTGGGAGTTGACATCTATCCATCTTAAAGTTGCCACAGTTGGGGAATTCTGGGAGTTGAAGTCCACCTGTCTTAAATTTTCTGCAATTGGGGAATTCTGGGAGTTGAAGTCCACTTGTCTTAAATTTTCTACAATTGGGGAATTCTGGGAGTTGACATCTATCCATCTTAAAGTTGCCACAGTTGGGGAATTCTGGGAGTTGATGTCCACCTGTCTTAAATTTTCTGCAATTGGGGAATTCTGGGAGTTGAAGTCCACCTGTCTTAAATTTTCTACAATTGGGGAATTCTGGGAGTTGACATCTATCCATCTTAAAGTTGCCACAGTTGGGGAATTCTGGGAGTTGATGTCCACCTGTCTTAAATTTTCTGCAATTGGGGAATTCTGGGAGTTGAAGTCCACCTGTCTTAAATTTTCTACAATTGGGGAATTCTGGGAGTTGACATCTATCCATCTTAAAATTTCCACAGTTGGGGAATTCTGGGGGTTGTAATCCACCACCCGTCTTAAAATTGCCGCTCTAGGGGAATTCTGGGAGTGGTAGTCCGCCCATCTTAAAGTTGCGATCTTAAACAGTGGAGAAACGCCGGCCTTCACGTTGGCTTCTGCCACTTCGACCCATCCCAGCACGGATAACGACAACTCCAAGCATCTTGGAGGGGAAGAGCAGGAGAGAGAAGACCAGGCTCACTCAAGATCAGGGTCTTGCGTGAAGAGATGGTCCTTCCTTTGGGCATTCCTTGGAACGCGAGACCTGGCGAGCTTGTGCGTGTGGTTTCCTGGGGTTCGAAGCAGCCGCAGAGCCTTTTCCTGGGGAGGTTTGGAGAGAGAGAGAGAGAGAGAGAGCAAGCCGCCTGGAAGCTACCAGGGAGAATTTTATGGCAAAGCTGCCTCCAGTCCTGTGAAGTGGAAACACAGTTTGTTGCAAAGGGGCCATTTGCTGCGAAAAATCCTCCTCCTTTTTTTCTCTCTGTCTCTCTCTCTCTTTCTCGCTCTCGCTCTTCCTCTCCGGGGAAGGCATACCTGCAGAGCTGGGTGGAACGCACTCGTGCATGCTTTATTTGTGATCCATCCACAGGGAGTTTTGTCTGTCAGGGAAAACCAGTGGCGGTGGGTTTTTTTTTTTCTTCATCGTCTTCTTCTTCCTCTTCTTCTTCTTCTTCTTCTTCTTCTTCTTCTTCTTCTTCTTCTTCTTCTTCTTCTTCTTCTTCTTCTTCTTCTTCTTCTTCTTCTTCTTCTTCGCAAATGCATCTCTGCAGGCCTCTCGGGCAGGTTGCAATTCCGCGCAGCACACATGCGCAGGGACGCTGCTCCCCCCCCCCGTGGGGGCTCTCCACATCTCCAGCCTCGAGTCTGGCATGCGCAAGGGATTAGCCGTGTAGAATAACAGTGTCGGAAGGGACCTTAGAGGTCTTCTAGTCCGACCCCCTGCTCAAGCAGGAGACTTTCTACCGTTCCAGTCAAATAGT
Organism: Pituophis catenifer annectens; assembly: GCF_029215685.1. NCBI lineage: Eukaryota > Metazoa > Chordata > Lepidosauria > Squamata > Colubridae > Pituophis > Pituophis catenifer. The sequence continues at coordinate 23,689,447 of NW_027256890.1, forward strand.
TGTCCAACCTCTTCTTGAAAACTTCCAGAGATGGAGCACCCACAACTTCTGGTGGCAAGCAGTTCCACTGGTTAATTGTTCTCACTGTCGGGAAATTTCTCCTTAGTTCTAGGTCACTTCTCTCCTTGATAAGTTTTAATCAGAATAGAGCTGGAAGGGATCTTGGAAGATCATCCAGTCCGATGCCCTGGCAGGAGACCCTTATATCACTTCAGGGAAATGGCTATTCAGTCTCTTCTTAAAAGCCTTCACAACTTCTGGTGGCAAGCTGTTCCACCGGTTAATTGTCCTCCCTGTTAGGAAGTTTCTCCTTAGTTTCAGGCTGGATCGTTCTTTAATGAACGGAATAGCAAAAGAAATAGTCGGAAGGGAGTTTGAAGGTCATTTAGTCCGACCCCCTGCTCGAACACGAGACTCCCTCTACCATTCCAGACAGATAGTTGTCCAGTCTCTTCTTGAAAAAACTCCAGTGACGGAGCACTCATAACTTCTGGTGGCAAGCTGTTCCACTGATTAATTGTTCTCACTGCTAGGAAATTTCTCCTTAATTCCAGGTTGCTTCTCTCCTCGATTAGCTTCCATCCGTTGCTTCTCGTTGTGCCTTCTGGTGCTTTGGAAAAGAAATTGAACCCCCCCCTTCTTCTTCGTGGCAGCCCCTCAAATACTGGAAGGCCGCGATCATTGCTATCCTGCCACCCCATCCCGCCCTGACTGGGTATGCAGTACCAGTAACAGAGTTGGAAGGGACCTTGGAGGTTATCTAGTCCAACCCCCTGCTCACACAGGAGACATGTACTGGGGATTCGAACCGCCAAACTGCCGACCTTTCCGATCGAGAAGCTCAGCGTCTTCGCCACCGAGCCATCTAGTCAGCCTGATTATGTAGCCCCAAAGCTGGAGGTGTGATGGAGCGTACCTGGCGGCCCTCCTGCCTTTTTTTCCCCAGCCTTTGGCAAAAGAGTCAGATGCCTTTACAAAGTGCACGTCGGGGGAGAAATGCCCTCCTGACATGCTCCATGGCCCTCTTGCCCTTCGTCTCGAGTCCTCACAAGGTGAGCGATGGAAAACAGCTGGACGACAGCTGGACGTCCGCCGGAGCTCCTCGCCCCTGCCTCTTTTTACAAAACCTGTAGATGGGCGTGTCTCCCCTCAAAGAATCCATCACACCTTTCAGTCTTTCAATTATTTCATTAATTATTATCCCCCCCCCCCCCCGGTGATGATGCCTGACTCCACCAGTTAGGCTCTGAGCATCTCCCAGGAAAGTAGATTCCAGACTGTACAGCTCTCACCCACGGTTTTAAAATTCTCTGGGCTTATGATTTATAGCTTTTAAAAACAAAAATGAATAATAATGCTCGGGGAATATTTTAGCCAGCCAGCATCAGGAGGGTGGAGGAGAATCAGGAAATACGGGGAGGGGAGAAGCCAGTGGTCCAAAATATGGAGACCGCAGGATGTCAAGTTTTGGGGTCCCCCCTCCTTGGGCATTTTGTGCATAGTTGGACCCCCTCCCTCCCTCCCTCCCTTCCCAGCCTCTGGGTCTGGAGCTGAAGGTGTTAATATCTCCTGCCCCCCTTGAATATGCTGGCAGTTTAGGGAAGGAGGGGAGAGCTTCAGGTCTGCGGTTGCCGTGGAAACAGCCGAAATTCAGGAGCACTGCAGAGATGGTAGCTGAGGGGCTCATTAAGACCTGCCGTGCACACAGCCTCCCGCCCCCCTCCCCATTTCCGTCTCTCCATCTCTCCTCCTCTTTCTCGGGGTAGGAAAAAGAGGGCTGCCTGCGGGGAGACGGTAGCAGGAGCTATGGGGCAGAGAAAAAAAATGGGGTTTTTTTCCCCCTTCCGAGGGGGTCAGCCGTGGCGGAAACCGGGGCTCCAGCGTCCCCTGCCTGCCGGGGATGGACGCCTCCCTTCCTTTCGTCTCTCAAGCTGGGTTGCTCTAATTTTCAGGGGCCCAAGTTTTGTTTCCCCGAAAATAAGACCCAACCGGAAAATAAGCCCTAGCATGATTTTTTTTCAGGATGCTCGTAATATAAACCCTACCCCCAAAATAAGCCCCAGTTAAGATCGTCAGCAGACGGAGGCGTTTAGTACTGTATTTCCCCCCAAAATAAGACCTAACTGGAAAATAAGCACATAATGTGTCTTTTGGAGCAAAAATTAATATAAGACCAGGTCTTATTTTGGGGGAAACACAGTAGCCCCCTTGGAAGGTGGAAGGGGAAATAAAAAGATTAAGGGAAGATCTCTCAAAAGAGCAGTGGATTTTTTTTTTTTAAAAAAAAGATGGGATATAAGTTGGCTCTGGTATCTCCCTTTTATCTGTCCATTTCCTGAATTCCTGTCCGATCCCCTCATTTTTTGTTGCAAACGTTCAGTATAAAATGAGAACGCAGATAACCATCAAAAGCAAGAGAAGCTGGATTGGTTTCAGACACATCTTCACCTCCCCTGGATTTCCGACGTTAACTTTTCTAGTCCCCATTATGGTGTCTCTGATAGGAACAAGGTTGGGTATATATATATATTTCCTCGCACAAGCACGAAGCCGAAGACACCAGCCTGAAGATGACGAGTGGGGCCTCATCAAAACGTCGCCAAGATACTCTCAATCTTACACGGGAAAAGACCCGAATACACCAAAACTTGCATATTTATATATATATATATACACTCGTCATCTTCAGGCTGGTGTCTTCGGCTTCGTGCTTGTGCGAGGAAAGCGTGATCGGAGCTGCTGTCTCTCTATAAATACTGGTGGGGAGGTGTGGGGTGCTGACTTTGTTGCTGTGAGCGGGTTGGTTGCCTGTGTTGTTACATCTTGATTGGTTGATGGAGTTAATGTTTGCAGATTAGTCAGCTGTTTTGTAACATCCTGTGTGGGTGAGGTCCTTGATGTGTGCCCATTAGTCTTTTGTGTTTTAACGACCTGGGTAATGGGCTGTGTGTTAACATCCTGAGTTCTAGTGTTGTGATATCCTGAGTTTTTTGATGCAATGTCCTGGACATTACATCACCTCCCCACCAGTATTTATAGAGAGACGGCAGCTCCGATCACGCTTTCCTCGCACAAGCACGAAGCCGAAGACACCAGCCTGAAGATGACAAGTGAGACCTCGTCGAAACGTTGCCAGGATACTCTCAATCACAGGAAAAGACCCGAATACACCAAAACTTGCATACCTCTACCCGTGAAAATCTATGAAAACAAAAAGATTCGCCATCACTGGGATAGGCAAATAGGACCTTGGGAGGTCTTCTAGTCGAGCCCCCTGCTCAAGCAGGAGACCTTTTACCATTTCAGATAAGTGACTGTAGGCTCTTCTTAAAAACATCCAATAATGGAGCGCCCACAATTTCTGGAGGCAAGCAGTTCCACTGGTTAATTGTCCTCACTGTTAGGAAGTTTCTCCTTAATTCCAGGTTGCTTTGATCATTTTCCATCTACTGTTTCTTGTCCTTCCTCCTGGTTCTTTGGAGAATAATTTGACCCCCTCTTCTTTGGGGTCAGCCCCTCAAATACTGGAGGACTGCTATCATGTCACCCCTAATTCTTCTTTTCTCTAGACTAGCCAGACCCAATTCCTGCATCGTTCCTTCTTCCTATGTTTTAGTCTCCAGGCCTTTGATCATCTGAGTTGCTCTTCTCTGCGCTCTTTTCCCCCAAAGTCTCAACGTCTTTTTCTGTAGTACGATGATCAAAATCGGTTGCAGTATTCCAGGTGTGGTCTTACTATGGGTGTGGTCAAAAGGATGGCAACTGCGCAGTGGCATTGCAAACTCCACCGCTTTGGTATGTGCAAGGTGACGGCGCATGTGTGAAAGGGACAGCGATGGTGGGGCAATGCTCTGTCATTTCGCCCTTCATAGAATAACAGAGTTGGAAGGGACCTTGGAGGTTTTTTAGTCCAGGGATCTCCAACCTTGGCCATTTTAAGCCTGGAGGACTTCAACTCCCAGAATTCCGGAATTCTGGGAGTTGAAGTCCTCCAGGCTTAAAGTGGCCAAGGTTGGAGACCCTTGTTCTACTCCAACCTCCTGCTTAGGCAGGAAATCTTCCCTGAAGACTATTCGGGCATCCTTGGCAAATCCACCCCATCGTTCTTCCTGGCACCTCAAAGTTCCCCGGATGCACAGGGCAGACTCTTCCCCTTTTCACACAGCTCTGGGTCACACCAGGGATGAAATCCAGCAGGTTCTGACAGGTTCTGGAGAACCGGTAGCGGAAATTTAGAGCAGTTCAGAGAACCGGTAAATTCCGCCTCTGGCTGGCCCCAGAGTGGGGTGGGAATGGAGATTTTGCAATATCCTGTTCCCAGGTGTGGGCAGGGAATGGGGATTTTTGCAGTATCCTTCCCCCGGAGTGGGGTGGGAATGAGGATTTTGCAGTATCCTTCCCCTGGAGTAGGAATGGGGTTTTTGCAGTATCCTTCCCCTGGAGTGGGGTGGGAATGGGGATTTTGCAGTATCCTTCCCCTGGAGTAGGAATGGGGATTTTTGCAGTATCCTTCCCCCGGAGTGGGGTGGGAATGAGGATTTTGCAGTATCCTTCCCCTGGAGTAGGAATGGGGTTTTTGCAGTATCCTTCCCCTGGAGTGGGAATGGGGATTTTGCAGTATCCATCCCCTGGAGTGGGGTGGGAATGGGGATTTTGCAGTATCCTTCCCCCAGGTGTGGTGGGAATGGGGATTTTGCAGTATCCATCCCCTGGAGTGGGGTGGGAATGGGGATTTTGCAGTATCCTTCCCCCAGAGTGGGGAGGGAATGGAGATTTTTCAATATCTTTGCCCCAGGAGTGGGCAGGGAGTGGGGATTTTGCAGTATCCTTTACCTGCCATGCCCACCAAGCTACACCCACAGAACCGGTAGTAAAAAAAAAAAAATGGATTTCACCACTGGGTCACATCCATGCTGAACCAGGCCCTGGCTTGGTGGCTGCAGCCGAATCTAGAAGGGAAGGCCGTGTGGGTGGGCAGCTGGGCTGCTCCAGAAAGTTCCAGCTTCATCTTCCACACACAGGAGCTAAGTGATCACATTTCCCCCCCCCTTCTTCTCAGCATTTCCCCGCAAATGCAGGCTCCATTTTTTTCCTTTTTTAAAAAAATCAACCATCGGTTGCAATAAAGAATTGACCCAACTGAGCTCCTCGCCTGAGTTTGACCTTGTGGGCTGAGAGAGAGAGGGGCACTGGCCCCAGGTCACCCAGTTGGCTTTTGTGCCCATGGCAGGATTAGAACTCATTGTCTCCAAGTGATTAGCTCAAAGTCACCCAGCCAGCCTTCATGCCTAAGGCAGGACTAGAACTCTCTGTCTCCTGGCAATTGGTCCAAAGTCTCCCAGCTGTCTTTCATGCCTAAGGCAGGACTAGAATTCACAGTCTCCTGGCGATTAGCTCAAAGTCACCCAGCCAGCCTTCATGCCTAAGGCAGGACTAGAACTCTCTGTCTCCTGGCAATTGGTCCAAAGTCTCCCAGCTGTCTTTCATGCCTAAGGCAGGACTAGAATTCACAGTCTCCTGGCGATTAGCTCAAAGTCACCCAGCCAGCCTTCATGCCTAAGGCAGGACTAGAACTCTCTGTCTCCTGGCAATTGGTCCAAAGTCACCCAGCTGTCTTTCATGCCTCAGGCAGGACTAGAATTCACAGTCTCCTGGCGATTAGCTCAAAGTCACCCAGCCAGCCTTCATGCCTAAGGCAGGACTAGAACTCTCTGTCTCCTGGCAATTGGTCCAAAGTCACCCAGCTGTCTTTCATGCCTAAGGCAGGACTAGAATTCACAGTCTCCTGGCGATTAGCTCAAAGTCACCCAGCCAGCCTTCATGCCTAAGGCAGGACTAGAACTCTCTGTCTCCTGGCAATTGGTCCAAAGTCACCCAGCTGTCTTTCATGCCTAAGGCAGGACTAGAATTCACAGTCTCCTGGCGATTAGCTCAAAGTCACCCAGCCAGCCTTCATGCCTAAGGCAGGACTAGAACTCTCTGTCTCCTGGCAATTGGTCCAAAGTCTCCCAGCTGTCTTTCATGCCTAAGGCAGGACTAGAATTCACAGTCTCCTGGCGATTAGCTCAAAGTCACCCAGCCAGCCTTCATGCCTAAGGCAGGACTAGAACTCTCTGTCTCCTGGCAATTGGTCCAAAGTCACCCAGCTGTCTTTCATGCCTCAGGCAGGACTAGAATTCACAGTCTCCTGGCGATTGGTCCAAAGTCACCCAGCTGTCTTTCATGCCTAAGGCAGGACTAGAATTCACAGTCTCCTGGTGATTGGTTCAAAGTCACCCAGCTGTCTTTCATGCCTAAGGCAGGACTAGAATTCACAGTCTCCTGGCGATTGGTTCAAAGTCACCCAGCTGTCTTTCATGCCTAAGGCAGGACTAGAACTCACTGTCTCCCGTTTTCTATCCCGGTGCCTTCATCATTCGAACAAACTGGCCCTTCTTATACAGTCACAATTATTGGGTTAAAAAATAAATAAATCACAGTTTGGGAGATCTGCCCAGGCTTCACAGCATGAGTAGCCCCTCTGGCCATTGGTCCAGGCAAGCAACGGGAGGCGTGGCTTGGCTCTTGGCAGCCAATCAGCATTTGGGAGGCATGTTTTGTGCCCCCTCCTAAAAAAACCTGTCAATGGGCTTCTCTTTCTCTCCAACTCTTTTTCTTGGAGGACCCAGTAGGCTTTAGGGGTTCTTGCCATGCCACTGAATGGTGAGGGGGAAGCAGTTCTCCTTCGCACGGCTGGCTTTGCTTTGGGCTCCGTCTAACACCCCCCCCCTTCAAAGGAGGTTAATTGGCTGAGTCATTTGACCTCTTTTTAAGGGTTCCCACAATCCATTAGCCCTCTCATTGACCCAGTTAAGCGTGTCATGACAGCTGAGCTTTGCCTTTGGAAAGTGTTAAAAAATAGAATTTGTTCGGGGCAACTCCAGGGCAGAAGGAGTAGGGGGCAGAGAGGGGCTAATCGTGATAGATCATGAAACCCCCGGAGCAAAGGTGACGAGAAGCCAAGGTTCAACCATCTCTCTGGCTGGGAGTCCTTCCACCTTCTGCCTCCACCCCCATAGAAACCATAGTCAGCTATGTCAGATGTCAGAGGGAGAAAGGGTCCACGGAGCATGTCCAGAAAGTTTCCCTTAATTGGCTTTAGAGGAAAAGTCGCTTCCAGCCACGCGGTGCCCAGCAGTTGCTAAAAAACGAAGCTTAATACAGCTCGTCCTTGACTTAACGACCAAAATCGACCCCAAACTTTATTCTGCTGAGTGAGACCATGAAGCGGATTTGTGTGTACTGTTTTACAGCCTTTCCTGCCACAGTTGTTAAGTGAATCACAGCCCTTTTCAGTTAGCCACCTAGTCGTTAAGTGAATCTGGCTTCCCAGTGGACTTGGCTTGTCCGGAGCTCGCAAATGGGGATCCCGTGAGCCCCTCCCCGGGACACAGCCACCGTCATAAATATGAGTCAGTTGCCGACCGTCTGAATTTTGTGACCGTGGGGGAATGCTGCCACAGTCGTAAGTGTGAAAAACGGTCCTAAGTCACTTTTTGCAGTGCTGTTGTAACTTTGAACGGTCACTAAATGAACTGTTGTAAGTTGAGGACCACCTATATACTTGTCCAAAGATAATGGTGCAGGTGTCAGAGTTCCAGAAATCATGAGCCTCGAGCAAAGCTTCAAAAGAAATCCAGTTATTTGTTAGGAGCTTCATGTCGGCACCTTCCCAAGTGAAGCCAGCCCCGACCCCACGTGATTTACGCTTCAATCATGACCCTGATTCCCCCCTTGCTCCCAGGGTGCGTTATCAATCACATTCGCCAATGGAACAATTTCGCAGGTTGTAGAGATCACTCCCCTCCGGCCGCTGTGGGTAACCCTGGGATACAGCCTTGAGAGGGATAAGTCTGGAATGTGCATCTGTCTTTGGCTGCTGTGCCGTTTCATTGGTTTCCCATCCCTCTTGCTTATGACAACTTGAGAGCAGGCCAGGGATGCTTTGCGAGTTGACAGCAAGATTCAATCTGGCTCGGTCAACGGAACCAGAGGTTTAGTCTTCTGAACTTTCGGACTTGAGAACTTCTCTCTACCGGACATTCCATTCCGGTGGCCACAAAAAGGAAGGGCTCCGCTTATTCTCCAAAGCACCAGAGGGCAGGACAAGAAGCAACGGATGGAAACTAACCAAGGAGAGAAGCAACCTGGAATTAAGGAGAAACTTCCTCTCGGTGAGAACAATTAACCCGTGGAACTGCTTGCCACCAGAAGTTGTGGGTGCTCCATCTTTGGAGGTTTTCAAGAAGAGGCGGGGCAGCCATTTGTCCAGAGTAGTACAGGGTCTCCTGCTTGAACAGGGGCCTGGATTAGAAGACCTCCGTGGTCCCTTCCGACTCTGTGATTCTCTCTTCTGCCTCCTTCTTTATGAAAAATAAAACAGCCTTGGGAAATAACTTTTTCGGGAGCTTCAGATTTTGTGGGTTCTCCGAGGAACCAGGCTAGGGCTGTGAGAGCCGGGGTCCTGTAATTTTGCAGCTCCTGGGTTTTTGGGGCTCAAAAACGGGAACCCCCATGACGCCCCACTGTTTCAGGGACTTTTGCCTTTCTTAGTGATTTTAGGGTGGGGTGGGAGCTCAACTTTTTAAGTTAAAGGACTTTTGCAGGTATTGGTATTCTTTTCTTTTCTTTTCTTTTCTTTTCTTTTCTTTTCTTTTCTTTTCTTTTCTTTTCTTTTCCATTCCATTTTTCTATTCTGTTCTGTTCTGTTCTGTTCCGTTCCGTTCCGTTCCGTTCCGTTCCATTCCTTTCCATTCCATTCCATATTTCTATTCTATTCTATTCTATTCTATTCTATTCTATTCTATTCTATTCTATTCTATTCTATTCTATTCTATTCTATTCTATTGCTATTGCTATTGCTATTGCTATTGCTATTGCTATTGCTATTGCTATTGCTATTGCTATTGCTATGCGTCAGTGTCTCTGTGTGTGTATAGCCTGAGAACGGAGGGGAGAGGGGGCATGGGGGAAGACCACAAAAGGGTAGAAGGCAAGGCTAGAACAACAGCCCTGCGAGGAAGGTTAAGCTGAGAAAGAGAGAGAGAGAGAGAGAGAGAGAGAGAGAGAGAGAGAGAGAGAGAGAGAAATTGATCCAAAATATCTCCCAGGAAGCTTGTATGCTTGAGGGAAGATTTGAACCTGGGTCTCCCCATACCCAACCCTTAAGATTCAGAGGTGAGGTCTTTTCATTGATTTGGTTAACTGCGTTGTGTAGAAACTCAGCCAAGAGAGGCCTCTGAGCATGTCTAGAAGGCTTTCCCTCAATCAGGACAGGAAATATCACTTCTGGCCAGGTGAGGTTTGGTTGATAATACAATAAAGGGATCTTTTTTGTGTCCAGCAGATATTTAGAATTGATTTTCTCTTTGGAGAAAAGGGCTTTTTCATCACATGGAAGTCGGACTCTCTGTCTCTCTCTCTCTCTGTGTCTCTGTCTCTTTCTCTCTTTCTATTTCCTTCTCTGATTCTCTTTCTTTCTTTCTTTCTCTCTCGCTCTCCCTCTCTCTTTCTCTTTCTTTCTATCTCTCTCTTTCCGTTTGTCTTTCTTTCTTTCTTTCTTTCTTTCTTTCTTTCTTTCTTTCTTTCTCTCTCTCTCTCTCTCTCTCTCTCTCTCTCTCTCTCTTTCTCTTTCTCTTTCTCTTTCTCTTTCTCTTTCTCTTTCTCTTTCTCTTTCTCTTTCTCTTTCTTTCCTTCTCTCTCCCCCTCTCTCTTTCTCTTTGTTTCTCTCTTTCCTTCTCTCTCTTTCTCTCTCCATCTCCCTTTCTCTCTCTTTTTCTCTTTTTCTCGTTCTTTTTCTCTTGCTCTTTCTCTTTTCCTCTTTCTCTCCCTCTCCCTCTCCCTCTTTGTTTCTCACTCTCTCTTTCTGTTTGTCTTTCTGTTTCTTTCTTTCTCTCTTTCTTTTTTTTCCCTTCTCTGTTTCTCTCTCTCTCCCTCCCTCTCTCTTTTTCTTTCTTTTTCTCTCTTTCTGTTTGTCTTTCTCTGTTTCTTTCTTTTTCTTTCCTTTCTCTCTTTCTCTCCCTCCCTCCCTCTCTCTTTCTCTCTCTCTCCCTGTCCCCCCCCTCTCTTTCTCTTTGCTTCTCTCTCTCTCTTTCTGTTTGTCTTTCTCTGTTTCTCTCTCTCTCTCTCTCTTTCACTCCCTGGGTCATAAAAAACAGATGTAGCCATAATGAGAGTACTCCCCGTTGATCCTCAAGGTCAGCTCTGGAAGCCTGTTCTGGGCAGGCAGCCCTTCCAGATTTCCCTAGCAGATTTCTACCTGCTCCGTTGACCCAGTGATGTTATGGCAGGCCCCAGGAGTTTAAATTGTAACGTCGAACGGATTCCATTCGGGAGCTGGTTTTCATTTTTGCCTTTGCTCTTTAGGCAGAGAAGCCGGTTGTCAGTTGTAAAATCGTGGTCTTCGTAACAACCCTCATTTCAAGAACAACGGGGACAATCCCCTGAACAGACCAGTCAATTTCAATCAGAATATAATATATAATATAATATATGTGGCTACATGCATAATTTTGCATTTATTTATCTTGTCATGTTTATGTAATGTATATTAGAAGTGGGGACCCTTTGAGAGCTGTATGCAACGAAATTTCATTTTAAGGTATGCCGATCAGTGTACGTTCAAAGTGACAATAAAGTTATTCTACGTTCTAAGTCTAATAGAGCTGGAAGGGATCTTGGAGGTCTTCTAGCAGGAAACCCTACACCATTCTTGAAAACCTCCAGTGATGGAGCACCCACAACTTCTGGTGGCAAGCAGTTCCACTGGTTAATTGTTCTCACTGTTAGGAAGTTTCCCCTTAGTTCTAGGTTGCTCCTTTTCTTGATTAGTTTCCATCCATTGTTTCTTGTCCTGCCTTCAGGTGCTTTGGAAAATAGGTTGACCCCCTCCTCTTCTTTGGGGCAGCCCCTCAAATACTGGAAGACTGCTTTCATGTCACACCTAGTCCTTCTTTTCTCTAGACTACGTAAATCCAAATCCTGCGACCGTTCTTCATATGTTTTAGTCTCCCAGACCTTTAATCATCTTAGTTGCTCTTCTCTGCACTTTTTCCAAAAGTCTCAACCTCTTTTTTGTAACGTGGGGACCAAAACTGGCTGCAGTATTCCAGGTGTGGCCTTACCTGAAGGTTTTATAAAGCGGTACTACTAATACTTCGCGTGATTTTGATTCTGTGCCTCTGTTTCTACAACCAAGGATTGTATTCGCTTTTTTAGACCACCATACTTGGGATTGCAAACCTGAAACCGCCAAGCAGCTCAAGATTCGGTAGAGAACGAATAGGTTGGAAGCAAACAAAAATTTGATTTCTGCTTTTTTATTATTATTATTATCATTATTGTTAATCTCACAATTTTTATAGGCTGCCTTACTGGTAAAACAGCCTCTAAGCAGCATATGGCGCAAAGCTGTTTAAAGCCGAACCACGACGAAATGAAATGATTATAATAAAATAAAACATCCGAGCGATAAACATTGGTAACCATTAAATACCAAGGGAGGCCCTGAAGTTAAAAAAAACCAAAAACACCGACTTTTCGCATCCTGAAAAGTAATCAAATTTAAAACTACAATTTCTTTAATGCGTCTACTTAATACCTATTTAAGCGCCTGGCTGCTCTTTCCCAATCGGTTCTTAGTAAGTCAACTCTTCCCCCCCCCCCCATTTTTATCATTGGGGGTTTCAGATTTTTGAAACCCATCCAATAAAAAGGGATTTTACGATTAATAGATTCAGATTAACAGAGTTGGAAGGGACCTTGTAGGTCATCTAGTCCAACCCCCCTCCACCCAAACAGGAGACCTTACACCATTTCTGAGAGATGGCACTCCAGTCTCTTCTTGAAAGCCTCCAGGGATGAAGCTCCCACCACTTCCGAAGGCAACTTCTCTTCCATCGGTTGATTGTTCTCCCCGTCAGAAAATTCCTCCTTATTTCCAGGTTGAATCTCTCCTTGATCAGATGGCAGTTAGAATTGGTCCTCCAAATAGATTGTTGATCCCACTAAGGCCAAGGAGAACGAAAAAGGACTTCCCATGATGTTACGATCAGGAATTGACACTGGTGGGGTGTTTTTGAGTCTCAAATCTACACCTGACCCACATACACCCCTCCCACAAAGGGGTTGAAGCCGATACGAAGTATAGATCGGGCCCCAAGTAAAAAAATCTGAAGCGTGTTTTAACTGCCCCCTAAGCTTAATTAACAATCCCATTTCATTAAATACAGTTAATCCCGTTTTCCACTTGTGTTTAATGAACGCTCCCTTCTGTCACACTAAAAGCAGCTATTTGGCAGCCGCGCGGCGGTGGCACCGGCCACGTGTGGCATCCAGGAAAGTGCGTGAATTGGGCCTGATTCAGGACCGGCGTTCAACTCCCATTTGGAGAAATTAAGCCCATTTGGACTTCTGTCCTCTCTGGATCGGATCCAGTTCGGCTTTAGACTGTTGGAAACTGCCGAATTCTGCATCTGTGGAAAGGTCCCACCCACCCAAAAAAACAAAACGTATGAAAATTCTCGCAAGCTTGGTGGCGAATGCCAGGTGAGCTGGATGGGCAGTTTGATTGGCATCTCCTGTGTGCCATGATACTTTTTTTTTTTTTTTTTTGAAAGATTGGGAGGGTTGAATGAGGAGGACAAGGGGTCTTTACACCCTCTGCACGGGAAGATTCTTGCAACAGGCCTGACACACCTGGAATACGGCATCTGGTTTCGGTCACCACATTACCAAAAAGTTGTTGAGACTTAGGAAAAAGTGCAGAGAAGAGCAACTAAGATGATTAAAGGCCTGGAGACTAAAACATAGGAAGTTGTAGGATTTGGGTTTGGTTAGTCTGGAGAAAAGAAGGACTGGGGGGTGGGGGGTATTTGAGGGGCTGCCCCAAAGAAGGGGGGGGGGGTCAAATTATTCTCCAAAGCACCAGAAGGCAGGACAAGAAGTAACGGATGGAAATTAATCAAGGAGAGAAGCAACCTACAATTAAGGAGAAATTTCCTGATAGTGAGAATAATTAACCAGTGGAACAGCTTGCCACCAGAAGTTTGTGGGTGCTCCATCCCTGGAGGTTTTATAGAAGAGTCTGGACAGTCACTTGTCTGAAATGGTATAGGATCTCCTGCTTGAGCAGGGGGTTGGATTAGAAGTCCTCCAAGGTCCCTTTCTTAGGTTTGTTTCTGCATCTGATTCAAGGTGCTGGTTGCCACCTATAAAGCCTCCCGTGACCTAGAGCCTGGTCACTTGAATCCCGCAGGATTGGTGGCGATCCAGAATACAGAATAACAGAGTTGGAAGGGGCCTTGGAGGTCATCTAGTCCAACCCTCTGCTCAAGCAGGAGACCTTAGACCATCTCAGACAACATGGCTGTCCAATCTCTTCTTAAACCCCCCCTCCCCCAGTGATGGAGCACCCACAACTTCTGGTGGCAAGCAGTTCCACTGGTTAATTGTCCTCACTGTTAGGAAGTTTCTCCTTAATTCCAGGTTGCTTCTCTCCTTGATTAGTTTCCATCCATTGTTTGATGTCTTGCCTTCTGGTGTGTGTGTGTGTATATGCATGAGTGTGTATACGTGTCTTTATGCATGAGTGTGTGTGTGTGAGAGAGAGAGAGAGCGAGGCTGCCTCCCTTGTGCTGAAAAGCCACGCTTGCTCTGGCCATGGCTCGTGCATCTTGCAAAACCACAAACCCCGGTTTACCAACAGCAGTGGCCAAGTTCCCAGCTATGCCATGAGTCAAATCAGGACAATTGGACCCGATCACATTGATGGCTGAGCGCGAGAAACGAATCTTCTCTTTATGTGTCTGGTTCTGGTTTTTTTAAAAAATGATCTTTAAGCACATTTTCTGGTACAACCTTGAATTTTGATGGCAGGCTGAAAGAAGCAGACCATAAAATTGCTTTCCTGCCGCCTGCCTTTTGAGGAACAAACACGCCAAGTTAAAAAAACCCTCGCAAACCCAACATTCTGCAGACACCTTTCCCTACACGAAAAAGGTCGTGACTTCATTTCTCATCATCCCCAGCCGGCACCTCCTCCCATTGCCTAGAAGTCTACCGAGTTTCCCCCACAATAAGACCCTGTCTTATATTTTTTTGAACCCTGAAATAAGCGCTTGGCCTTATTGCCATGTGCTCAAAAGCCCGATTGGGCTTATTATCAGGGGAATGTCTTATTTTGGGGAAAACAGGGTATCTATCTATCTATCTATCTATCTATCTATCTATCTATCTATCTATCTATCTATCTTCTCTCCCTCTAATCCATCTGTCTGTCTGTCTATATCTATGTATCTATGTATCTATCTATCTATCTATCTATCTATCTATCTATCTATCTATCTTCTCTCCCTCTAATCCATCTGTCTGTCTGTCTATATCTATGTATCTATCTATCTATCTATCTATCTATCTATCTATCTATCTATCTATCTATCTTCTCTCCCTCTAATCCATCTGTCTGTCTGTCTATATCTATCTATCTATGTATCTATGTATCTATGTATCTATGTATCTATGTATCTATCTATCTATCTATCTATCTATCTATCTATCTATCTATCTATCTTCTCTCCCTCTAATCCATCTGTCTGTCTGTCTATATCTATGTATCTATGTATCTATCTATCTATCTATCTATCTATCTATCTATCTATCTATCTTCTCTCCCTCTAATCCATCTGTCTGTCTGTCTATATCTATCTATCTATGTATCTATGTATCTATCTATCTATCTATCTATCTATCTATCTATCTATCTATCTTCTCTCCCTCTAATCCATCTGTCTGTCTGTCTATATCTATCTATCTATCTATCTATCTATCTATCTATCTATCTATCTATCTATCTATCTATCTTCTCTCCCTCTAATCCGTCTGTCTGTCTGTCTACCTATCTAACTACCTACCTACCTATCTATCTACCATGTTTTCCCGAAAATAAGACCCTGTCTTATATTTTTTTGAACCCTGAAATAAGCACTTGGTCTTATTGCCATGCGCTCAAAAGGCCGATTTGGGCTTATTATCAGGGGATGTCTTATTTTGGGGAAAACAGGGTATCTATCTATCTATCTATCTATCTATCTATCTATCTATCTATCTATCTATCTATCTACCGTAAGAGCTTTTTGTCCTCATCCTAAATGCTAAAGATTCAGCGTAGAATTACTGTCTGCAAGAGATTTTTCTCCACAAGCAAACCTTTCTTTCTTTATATTGTTTTCAGTTCCGCCAAGCTACAGATAGCATCTTGGGAGAATAAACCAAGGATGATGATGATGATGATGATGATGATGATGATGATGATGATTAAAAAAACGTGGGCTTTCAAACGTGTGAAAAATGTTGACCGTGGTCAGTTCTGTAACATTTTGCCATTTTTCTAGCAACCGGAAGGAAGCCTTATTAATTGGCTAACTTAGTTGTGTTTCTGCTAATTGGCACATTTTTTTCCCCCATTTTTATTTTTGCAGAACCCGATCCAGATATGCCACTCAAAGCCCTCCGCCTTCGTTACTGGGGGCGGGAAGGGGGGGTACACAAACCAATTTTCAGTGTTATTCAGCCAGCTGGCATAGCGCTGTTCTTTTTTTTCTCTTCGGTAACAATGGTAGTACAGTTTGATTACTGTCTTTGGTAAACAAAAAAAATAATAATTCAAAATTATATGACTGTACTGTATGCAGAATGCTTTCTTAAGCATCCTTCCATTAAAAAAAAAAAAAAAAAGGAAATAGAGCTAGTTTTATAGGGGGAAATATTTACTGCCGGAGTCCCAGCCAGGATTAGAATCGCTTTCTGTCAGGTGGGTGGATATATAAATTTGATAAATAAATAAATAGTTTTCAGGATGAGCCATAATTTTAATGACTGCTTGTATTTTTCTTCTGGGTTATTTGTGGCCTTATGGAAGGCATACTTGGTGGCTCAGTGGCTAAGATGCTGAGCTTGTCGATCGACAGTTCAGCGGTTCTAATCCCAGCATTGCGTAACGGGGTGAGCTCCCGTGACTTGTCCCAGCTTCTGCCAACCTAGCAGTTCGAAAGCAGGTAAAAAAATGCAAGTAGAAAAATAGGGAACCACCTTTGGTGGGAAGGGAACAGCGTTCTGTGCGCCTTTGGCGTTGAGTCATGCCGTCCACATGACCGCGGAGACGTCTTCGGACAGCGCTGGCTCTTTGGCTTTGAAACGGAGATGAGCACCGTCCCCTAGAGTCGGGAACGACTAGCACATATGTGCGAGGGGAATCTTTACCTTTACCTTAAAGGGCATTAAAACATTGAAGTTGGCATCTGGGTGAAAGTGTAGAGGTATGCTACATCTGAATCAGGATTGGCTCAACCTCCCTGTCCCAAAGGTGCTTTTCCAAGAGGTTTTCTACCTAGAAAGTCCAGTTGCCTCTTGAAAAAACACCTTTGGGACAACTGTGACCTGGAGGACTGAGAAATTCTCCATAGACATTCAACCTCCCTGCATTAACAGAGGGATAGAATCAAGATATCTCCACCCTGGGCCACCCCGGGGATGCCCTTTCTGTGATGTCCCGATGCCTGGAGGCGGTGCAGGCCTGGATGGGCAGGAACATACTCAACCCTTCCAAGACTGAGTGGCTGTGGATGCTGGCATCCCGTGTTCTAGAGGTCCTGTCACTTTTGATGGGGAGGGGGAGATACTCACCCCCGTTGAAAGGGCCCGCAATTTGGGTGTCCTTGTTGTGGCTCCGTTACCTGAGCCTGTGTCATCGGCAGGAGAGGACTCCGAGAGTGAAGGAGAGGAGTTGGCAAGGCCTCCCTCTCCAGGACCCTCCTCTCTGGCAATGCCTTCGGTGTCCGCCGAAGGGCAAGAGATAGGGCCGGGGCCAAGCACATCCACGCAGCCATAGGTGGACAGTGATGAGGGTAATGAGTCTTGGCTGGATCCACGCCAGTGTCGCAGAGATAAGCGCGCGCAACAGAAGAAAAGGCATGCCCGAGATTAGGCTGAGTCACTGGACCACACCCCACAGGGTATAAAAGGGAGCATGGTGGCCAGTCAAACCTTGTGACAAACAAAGCTGAAAGCTTCCACGGGGATGGGGACAGAACAGTCCTCCTGGATTCCTGGCTGTCCCTAGAAGACCATTTGACAGCCGTGACCAGGGGGGCTTTCGCACAGGTGCGCCTGGTGTGCCAGTTGCGCCCTTTTCTAGACCGTGATGCCCTTCGCACGGTCACTCATGCCCTGGTTACATCCCGCTTGGATTACTGCAACTCCCTCTACATGGGGCTGCCCTTGAGGTGCACCCGGAGGCTCCAGCTGATCCAGAATGCGGCCGCGCGGGTTGTTACAGGAGCCCCTCATTACTCCCATGTAACACCTCTCCTGCGCGAGCTGCTCTGGCTACCGGTGGTCCTCCGGATCCGCTTCAAGGTGCTGGTATTGACTTAGAAAGCCTTACATGGCTTAGGTCCGGGGTATTTGCAGGACCATCTCTGGCCTGCTTCCCACCATCCTGTCCGCTCCCATAGGGTTGCTCTCCTCAGGGTACCGTCGACCAGGCAATGCCGTCTGGCGACGCCCAGGGTAGGGCATTCTCCGTGGGCGCCCCTACCCTCTGGAACGAACCACCCACCGAGCTCCGGACAGCCCCGGATCTCCGTTCTTTCCGTCGAGGCCTGAAGACTTGGCTATTCCAACGAATGGGCTGATTCTGATCCTTGGGTTTTTATGATTTATTATTTTAATCTGGTTTTAGTGGGTTTTTATTATTGTATGTTTTTAATCTGTGTTCGCCGCCCTGAGTCTTTCGGGAGAAGGGCGGCATATAAATTCTGTAAAATAAATAAAAGAAAGAAAGAAAGATCACGTGAAGTGTTAATACCGCTTTATAAGGTCTTGGTAAGGCCACACTTGGAATACGGCATCCAGTTTTGGTCGCCACAATGTAAAAAAGATATGGAGACTCTGGAAAGAGTGCAGAGAAGAGCAACCAAGAGGATTAGGGGACTGGAGGCTAAAACATACGAAGAACGGTTGCAGGAGCTGGGTATGTCTAGTCTGATGAAAAGAAGGACCAGGGGAGACATGATATGCAGTCTTCCAATATCTCAGGGGCTGCCCCAAAGAAGAGGGAGTCAACCTGTTCTCCAAAGCACTTGAGGGCAGGACAAGAAGCAACGGATGGAAACTAACCAAGGAGAGAAGCAACTTAGAACTAAGGAGAAATTTCCTGATAGTTAGAACAATTCATCAGTGGAACAACTTGCCTCCAGAAGTTGTGAATGCTCCAACACTGGGAGTTTTTAAGAAGAGGTTGGATAACCATTTGTCTGAAGTGGTGTAAGGTTTCCTGCTAAGAAGGGGGTTAGACTAGAAGACCTCCAAGGTCCCTTCCAACTATTCTATTCTATTCTATTCTATTCTATTCTATTCTATTCTCTCTACTCTACTCTACTCTACTCTACTCTACTCTACTCTACTCTACTCTATTTATAAGGCCTTGATAAGGCCAAACTTGGAATATTGCATTCAGTTTTGGACCCCATGATGTAAAAAAAAAAAAAAAAAAGTTGAGTCTCTGGAAAGAGTGCAGAGAAGAGCAACCAAGATGATTAAGGGGCTGGGGCAGTGGTGGGTTTCAATTTTTTTTACTACCGGTTCTGTGGGTGTGGCTTGGTGGGCGTGGCAGAGGAAGGTTACTACAAAATCCCCATTTCCTCCCGATCAGCTGGGACTCGGGAGGCAGAGAATAGATGGGGGCGGGGCCAGCCAGAGGTGGTATTTACCGGTTCTCCGAACTACTCAAAATTTCCACTATCGGTTCTTCAGAACTGGTCAGAACATACTGAAACCCACCTCTGGACTGGGGGCTAAAATATATGAAGAAGGGTTGCAGGAACTGGGTATGTCTAGTTTAATGAAAAGAAGAGACTGGACTACCATCTGTCAGAAATGGTGTAGGGTCTCCTGCTTGGACAGGGGGTTGGACTAGATCACCTGCAAGATCCCTTTCAACTCTGTTAATCTGTTAAATCGGATAGCAGTGTCCCAATATTTGAGGGGCTGCCATAAAGAAGAGGGAGTCAACTTAGTCTCCAAAGCCCCTGAGGGCAGGACAAGAAGCAAATGGATGGAAACTAACCAAGGAGAGAAGCAACCTGGAACGAAGGAGAAATTTCCTGACAGTGAGAACAATTGATCAGTGGAACAGCTTGCCACCAGAAGTGGTCGGCGCTCCAACACTGGAGGCTTTTAAGAAGAGATTGCATAACCATTTGTCGAGAATGCTATAGGGTCTCCTGCTTAAGCAAAGGGGTTGGACTAGAAAACCTCCAAAGGTCCCTTCCGGCTCTGATATTTCGTTATTCCCTTATTCCTTTCCTTTGGTAACTCATTGACAGATTACTTGCTGCCGTTTCTGTTGCAACCCTGGAAATGAGAAGAAGGGGGTTTCCTTTCTCCCAACTTCAATCCCTGAGCCCCGTCTTCCTCCCATATTCCAGGATCTGATTTGATCCTCCTCATTCCCCCAACCAAGACCGAGAAGATCAGAAATTCCTGGAATCAACACCCGGTTTTGCATTGCCAGTTTGGCCTCCTCTTCCCCCTCCTCCATGCTTCTAGAGAGAAAAGGAGGGTTTTGCAGAGAGAGAAAATGGAGAAATCTGTGCCTTTAATCTCCCATACTTATGCTAATGATGGAATTTCTATTAAGGTTCTAATGATCTTTGTCAGTTTCCTTGGTTTAAAAATAAACCCCCATTAGGACCCATTACTCATGCCAAAACACTGCCATTCACCGCACGCCAATGCTGGTATCAATATTTATTTTATAAAAGCAAGGAATTAATGCCAGCCTGCACACCTGGAGGGGGGGAAACAGAGGAAGATGCCTGCTGGGTAGGAGAAATTAATTTTCTCTCTCTCTCTCTCTCTCACGCACGCAAATCACAGGGATTTGCTCAGCTCTGCCTTCCTGCTTTGAAAAAAAAAAAAATGAGAGAGCTCCTTTAGAGACGGCTGGGAGGCTTCTGGAGAAACTCTACAGGATCTCCAGCTGGGCTCTCATCCTGGTGACATCATGGACGCATCATATCTGGAAACCGCTCTTCTTCCAGGAAATTTCCCCCACCCCTCCTTCCATCTCAAGGGAGGCTTGGAATAGGACAACGGGGCCCTACCGAGCCAAATGAAATTGAATGCAGAGAAAAGCAAAAGGTTTTACACTTTAGGCAGCGTTGGAAGAAATCGCCATTCTGGGTTCAGTTCCAAGCGGGGTGAAAGATGCCGGAAACACAAAGGTGGATTGGAAAGACGGTTGATTGATGAAGAGGGCCACATGGGTTTTTGGGCAGCTGACCACATGGAGTGGAGAGTGAGGGTTATTTACAGCCTCTCTTGGGCCTTGCTCTTGAGCTTCCTGTTCCTGTGCAAGAAATGTATTCTATTGATTGCTGTCAGACTCCCATGGGGCCACGTGGGGTCACGTTTGTCTGAGTCAAGTTTGGTTGAAGTTTGCCAGGTGATGCAATGTCCCCAGGTGATTTTGCAAGGCGGTGAGCCCTGCTGCTAGAAGATGTTGGAAGAAATATCCTTCTGGGTTCAGCTCCAAGTGGGGAAAAAGACACTGGAAACATGGAGACTGCTCGGAAAGATGGTTTAATGGCGGACAGGGTCACATGGTTTGAGTTCCTGAACAGAAAAGGGACGAGATGCTGGGCGTGCCTTGGTTTTATGCCCCCTCTGAGCTTTGAACTTCCTGGGGCACAGGAAGAGTATCCTGATTGGTTGCCAGACTCCCAGGGGGTGGAGGTTTTAGCTAGCCTTGCCGGCTGATGTATCTTCCCAGGTGCCATGTGGGGAGTTTCTGTTGCTAGATGGGTCCTATTGTGTTGCAGATGATGGTCCATTGACAACGGTGGGGGGAATGAGTGAGCTTGGCTGAGGCCTTAATGGCCCATTGACAAAGGTGGGGGGAGCCAGGAAGCTGCTTTGTCTTTAAAACATGTTTCTCCATTTCTCATCCAGGGAAATATATTCTGCCTTTTTAATATTTCCTAAAATATTTAATTCGATCGCCGTGCGCCTGCTCGCTTCTCTCGCACACGCGCCAAACTTAAGCTCCGCACAAGCGCATTAGATTTCTGCCCAGCGGAGGCGCAGCAATCCACTCTGCCACGCCTATCAGCTGGGCTAAAAAAGAACAAATAAAGGTAGGTATAACGCGGGGGCGGGCGTGAAGGCCCAGCTCCCAGTCATAGAGAACCAGTTTGCTGACGTCATATCATCACCACTATCGGTTCGCCCGAACCGGGCTGAACCGGGAGCAACCACTGATCCTGGAGGGTCATGACTTAATCCCCTCACCCTGGAGCTGAAGATTTTGTGTCTTGTAGATAGGCTGGCCCAGTCCTTCTCAATGGGCACCAAATATCTGCTGGGGGCTCTGAGTTTCTGTCTCCCTTAAGATCTCTATTTCTCTTTTAGGGGCAATATAATATTCTGCCTTTTTAATATTCCCTAAAATATTTCATTCTTCTAGGAGGGATGGGTGCTAACTTTCTACAGCAGGAAAAAACAAAAAAAAACAAAGGTACAAGTACAGATTAGGCAAAACCTGGCTCAAAAACAGAAACTGTGAGAGGGGCCTTGGAGTCCTAGTCGGACGATCGCTTAAACGTGAGCCAGCCGTGTGCGGCAGCAGCCGAAAAAGCTAAGGCAATCCTTAGTTGTATAAACAGAGGCACAGAATCAAAATCACGTGAAGTATTGGGAAAAGGTAAAGGTAAAGGTTCCCCTCGCACATATGTGCTAAATGTTCCCGACTCTAGGGGGCGGTGCTCCTCTCTGTTTCAAAGCCGAAGAGCCAGCGCTGTCCGAAGACGTCTCCGTGGTCATGTGGCCGGCATGACTCAACGCCAAAGGCGCACGGAAAACGCTGTTCCCTTCCCACCAAAGGGGGTCCCTATTTTTCTACTTGCATTTTTTTTTACGTGCTTTCGAACTGCTAGGTTGGCAGAAGCTGGGACAAGTCACGGGAGCTCACCCCGTTACGCGGATTACACTAGGGATTCGAACCGCCAAACTGCCAACCATTTTGATCGACAAGCTCAGCCTCTTAGCCACTGAGCCACCACGTCCCTCTTCACTAAACTAGACATAGCCAATTCTTGTAAGCGTTCTTCCTTATGTTTTAGCCTCCAGGCCCCTAATCATCTTTCTTGCTCTTTTCTGCACTCTTTCCATTCACACCTTCTGATTAATTGTGCTGTCAGGAAATTTCTTCTTCGTTCCAGGTTGATTTTCTCCTTGATTTGTTTCCATCCGTTGCTTCTTCGGGGGCTTTGGAGAATAGTTTGACGCCCCTCTTCTTTGGGGCAGCCCCTCAAATATTGGAAGCACCCCCCACCCCCCCCCGGTCCTTCTTTTCATCCCAAACTCCGTCCTGCTGCTTCGAAGCCTCGGGGGGGGGGGGGGGGGGGCTGCAGCCTCTCCCTGCTGTTTTGCATACCCCCATCACCTCCCACCCACCATCCAGTAGTTCTAGGAAGCTACGGCCGCCACACTTAGCAAGTTTACCTTCCCACTTCAAGATCCATTACGGAGGACTTTGGGTCCTTGCAAATAGCAAATAGGAGAAGGGTTTTGTGTGTGGGGGGGTAGGACCACTCATCCATTATCAAGTTCCTAGGTCACTCTGCTCCTTTTTTTCCCCCACTTTGGAGACGAGCGACCGCCAATTGGGCACCGAAGGTTGATCAAGTGGCTTTTTCATTTGTCGAGTTCCTTGGGGGTTTTTTTGGGGTGAGGACTTGAAAGAGTATTTTGTGAAATACTTTTTTTGGGTGGGTGGGGAATGCAGCTGCAGGGTGGAAAGGAAGTCATGACAACCCTCGACTCACAAATGAATGTTTGCGATTGCAAATTCAAAATACTTTGGCCACCCCATGGGAAGAGAGGACTCATCGGAGAAGATGCTGATCTTCGGAAGGGCGTGGAGGCCAAAGGATTGATTAACAGAGTTGGAAGGGACCTTGTAGGTCATCTAGTCCAACCCTCCCCCGCCACACGCTCAAGAAGGAGACCCTACACCAGTGATGGCTAACCTTTTTGCCATCGTGTGCCAAAAGTGGGGGGAGCGCAGGGGGGTTGCGCGCGCGTGCATGCCCACACCCATAAATTCAATGCGTCCCGCCCCTCCGTGTATGTGCATGCAATCCCCCGCTCTCCCCCTGCTATTGGCACACGATGGGACCGGAAGGCCCGTTTTTCACCTTCTCCAGAGCCTTTCTAGGAGCCTGGGGAGGGCAAAAACTGCCTTTCCCAGCTCCCCGGAGACCTTCCGGAGGCCAGAAATGGCCCATTTCCCAACTTCCAGTGAGATCGGAAGGCCTGTTTTTCGCTCTCCCCAGGCTCCAGAGGCTTTCTAGAAGCCTGGGGAGGGTGAAAATGGCCTTCTACACACACCCCGAGGCCGGAAACGCCCCGTTTGCTGACTTCTGGTGGGACAAGAAGGCCCGTTTTTCGATCTCCCCAGGCTCTAGAGCCTTTCTAGGAGCCTGGGGAGGGCAAAAAGGCCTCCCCCCCACCCCCGGGAGGCCCTCCGGAGGCTGGAAACGGCCCGTTACCTGACTTTCGGTGGGCCCGGAAGTCCCAAAAATCAGCTGGCCGGCGCGCGCGTGTGCACTGGAGCTGAGCTAGGGCAACGGCTCATGGGCCCACAGATATGGCTCCACGTGCCACATGTGGCATGCGTGCCATAGGTTCGCCATCACGGCCCTACACCATTTCTGATAAATGGCAGTCCAACCTTTTCTTGAAAGTCTCAAGTGATGAAGGAGAAGGAGACGGGGACGGCAGAGGAGGAGATGGCTACATACCAGTAGTCCTTGACTTACGACCAACAATTGAGCCTGAAATTTCTGTGGCTAAGTGAGACAATTTCTGAAGTGAGTTTTTTTGCCCCATTTTACGACCTTTCTTGCCAGCTGTTCAGGGAATCACTGCAGTTGTGAAGTGAAAACCTAGGGGGTCGCATTGTTGGGTTAGCTGCAACCTGTTATACAATTACAGGTAGTCCTCGAACATACGACCGTAATTGAGTCCAAAATTTCTGTTGTTAAGTGAGACAAATTTGTGAAGCGAGTTTTGCCCCATTTTACGACATTTCTTGCCTCGGTTGTTAAGTGAGTAACCCAGCTGTTAAGTGAATCTGGCTTCCCCATTGATTTTGCTCGTCAGAAGGTTGCAAAAGGGGGTCACGTGACCTTGGGGCCCAGCAACTGTTATAAGTACAAGCCAGTTGCCAAGCGTCTGAATTTTGTTCATGTGACCACGGGGACTCTGCAAATGGTCGTAAGTGTGGAAAAACGGTCCTAAGTCACTTTTCTCAGTGCCGTTGTAACTTTGAACGGTTCCTAAATAAACTGTTGCAAGTCGAGGACTACAACCTGTAGTCCTCGACTTACAACAGCTCATTTATTGACCATTTGAAGTTACCACAGCCCTGAAAAAAGTCATTTAGGACCACTTCTCACACTTACAACCGTTGTAGCATTCCCCACCATCACATGATCAAAATTCAAACAGTTGGTTTCGATTTGTGACGGTCGCAGCATCCCGGGTGTGTGTGTGTGTGTCACATAATCCCCTTTTGTGCTTCTGGACAAGCAAAGTCAATGGGAGAAGCCAGATTCACTTAACAACCAGGATACTAATTTAACAACCGCAGTGATTCACTTAACAACCGTGGCCAGAAAGTTCGTACAACGGGGCAGCACTCGCTTAACCAACATCTGGAGCGGTGTAGGGTTTCCTGCCTAAGCAGGGGGTTGGACTAGAAGACCTCCTAGGTCCCTTCCAACTCTGTTATTCTATTCTATTCCATTATGCGCAAGGAAACTGCAGGAGAGGCATTTACAGGTTACTCCTCGCCTTAGGACGACAATCGGGAGCAAAACCGTGTGTCGCTAAACAGTGGGAGTCATTCATTGACTCGCTCACCCCCATTTTACAACCCTTTTTTCAGTGGTCATTAAGCAAATCACACAACCGTTAAGCGAAACTGAGCCCCGGCGGCACAAGTGGTCAGGATGCAGTATTGCAGGCTAATTCTGCCGACCGCCAGCAGTTCGATCCTGACCGATTTAAGGTAGACTCAGATTGAAGGTTATTCCAAAAAGGTCTCGCTTTAGTTACAGAAATTCTGGGCTCAATCGTGGTCATAACTTCAAGGACTAACGTCAGCCTTTGGGCAAAACTTGTCCTGATCATTTCTTGGCCCGGTATATTATCCGAACGTCCAAAACAGATTAACAGCATCTTGAAGTTAAGTGATTTCTCTTCTCAGGTCGGCCGGGGCTGCCTTAATTTATGCTCTCTGACACCAGTTTCCGGCCATTTGAAAGCCCGCGTGGCTTTTCTTACAGATTGGAAGGGCAGGATGAAAATTGCAAAAAAGTGAATTTGACACCTATGGGCTTTCAAAGCCACAGCCGGCGTCGCTGAGATTTTGCCTTTTTATTGTGGTTTCTTTATTCATTCCATGCGTGTGCCGCAACTCTTGAGCTTTTGAGGCCTGCTCTCAGAATCAGAGTAGAGCCGGAAGGGACCTTGGAGGTCTTCTAGTCCAGCCCTCTGCTCAAGCAGGAGAACTTATACTATTTCAGATAAGTGACTGTCTAGTCTCTTCTTAAAAACCTCCAGTGATGAAGCACCCACAACTTCTGGTGGCAAGCAGTTCCACCGGTTAATTGTTCTCACTGGCAGGAAATCTCTCCTTAGTTCTAGGTTGTTTTGCTCCTTGAGAACTGCAAATGGTTCACGGCTTTTCGCCGTGCCCTTAAAACTTTTTTATTTCATCAAGCTGGGCTGGCTTGACACCCCCCCCCCCCCCGTTAGATATTTTTAGATATTTTTAATTATAAATAATTGATTTTAGTTGGGGTGTTTTAAATTTTATATTGGGCCAAAACTTGTTTAATTCTTTTAAGATTAATCTTAAATTTTGCATGGGATGTTTTTATTCTTGGCTGTCCAGTAGCAGAAGGGCGGTATAAAAATCTAATAAAAATAAAATAAAATAAATGAATAAAGAAGGGACCTTGAAAGTCTTCTTGGCCCCTGCTGAAGCAGGAGAAGCAATAATATTTCAGGTGTGAATGTCTATTCTTCTTGAAAACCTCCAGTGATGGAGTACCCACAACTTCTGGCTTCATAATAACTACAACGGCTTCGTAATAACCGAGTGACTTTGAAATGGGGGTCCCCCAACTCCCCCCCCCCCCGATCAAGTAGACTTCTTAAACTTCTTAAATTTAAATGGTTCATTCTGCTTTGCTCCATGTAGACTTGCTAAAGGGCCGTGGGGGCTGAAAGGCTACCCACAGCCTTCCCCAGAAGAAGGGGGTTCTGGACCTCCCTGCAGAAATGGGGAGAGGGAACATGTTCTTCCGTCCATATGCAGAAATACACCGAGGGGATTTTCTCTGCTGCATCTTCTCCCGTCAAGCGAGGGGAACGGCCTTCTTTGATGTCCACTCTTCCTTCCCCACCAGCAATTCCGCAGCATGTGCGTTCTGGCTTGGTCCTTGGGTTTGGGAAGGGGGGGTGCCTCTCCCTCTTCTAGCCCCCCCCCCCTCCACCTTCCTCGGGGGAAGATGAATTATGCAGGGCTGCCCGTTTCCCCCTCCTCCTCGACTCGGGAAGGTGGGGGAAGCATCGTGCCATCTCATTGATGACCTACATTTTCACGTTACTTCCCCCCCCCCCCATCGTTCTCTCCCTTCCTGCTTTGATTCATTCGGTGCATGTACAGCTGAGGTTGGCAGCCTGGATGCACCGTGCAAGAAGGGGGCGGCGAGAACGATCGGAAAAGCTTGGCTCTTAAAAACTCAGTTCTGCCGTTCTGGAGAGTATTAGTGGATTAAATGGAATGGAATGGATTGGAATGGAATGGAATAGAATAGAATAGAATAGAATGGAATGGAATGCAATGCAATGCAATGCAATGCAATGGAATGGAATGGAATGGAATGGAATGGAATGGAATGGAATGGAATGGAATGGAATGGAATAGAATAGAAAATAGAATAGAATAGAATAGAATAGAATAGAATAGAATAGAATAGTCGGAAGGGACCTTGGAGGTCATCTAGTCCAACCCCTTGCCGAAGCAGGAGACCCTACAACACTTCTGACCGATGGCAGTCCGGTCTCTTCTTGAAAGCCTCCAGGGATGAAGCTCCCACAACTTCTGAAGGCAACTTCTCTTCCATGGGTTGATGGTTCTCACTCTCAGGAAATTCCTCCTTATTTCCAGGTTGAATCTCTCCTTGGTCTGTTTCCATCCATTATTCCTTCTCTGGCCTTCAAAGGTGCTTTGGAAAATAGCTGGACCCCCTTCCTCCTCTCTGGGGCAGCCCCTCAAATATTGGAAGATGCTCTCCTGTCTCCCCTGGTCCTTCTCTTCACTAGATTAGCCATGCCCAGTTCTTGCAAACGTTCATCGTATGTTTTAGCTGCAGGCCCCTCATCATCCTGGTTGCTCTTCTCTGCACTCTTTGTAGAGTCTCCACATCTTTTTTTATAGTGTGGTGACCAAAACTGGAATGCAGCATTCTAGGTGTGGCCTTACTAAGGCTTTATAGAGTGGTATTAGCACCTCCCTCGATCTTGATTGTATCCCTCTGTTAATGCAATTTAGGATTGCATTGGCTTTTTGGGCTGCCGCTGCTCAATGCTGGCTCCTATTTAGCTGGTTGTCCACTAAGACTTCAAGATCCCTCTCACAGTTGCTACTATTAAGCCTGGTTTCACTCAGTCTATATGTGTACTTTTGGTCTTTGTTGTCTAAGTGGAAGACTTTACTTTTCTCTCCATTGAATTTCATTTTGTTAGATAGGGCAGGGGTTTCCAGCCGGGGATGTGAGACGATATTCCACAGGCTGCAAAAACTTGGGTTTAGAAGTTTCAAAATTATAGCGTATATGTATAATTATATGCACATAATTATTTATTTTTTAAGGGGTGCAAGAATATTATCAGACGCGTTCTGGGTTGCAGGCAGTGGTGAAATTCAAATTTTTTTCTACCGGTTCTGTGGGCGTGGCTTGGTGGGCGTGGCAGGGAAAGGATACCGCAAAATCCCCATTCCCTTTCCACTCCTGGGGAAGGATACTGCAAAATCCCCATTCCCTCTCCACTCCAGGGGAAAGATACTGCAAAATCCCCATTCCCTCCCTACTCCAGGGGGAAGGATATTGCAAAATCCCCATTCCCTCCCTACTCCAGGGGGAAGGATATTGCAAAATCTCCATTCCCTCCCCACTCCAGGGGGAAGGATACTGCAAAATCCCCATTCCCTCCCCACTCTGATGCCAGCCAGAGGTGGCATTTGCCGGTTCTCCGAACTACTCAAAATTTCCGCTACCGGTTCTCCAGAACCTGTCAGAACCTGCTGGATTTCACCCCTGGGTGCGGGGTATAGAAAAGGTTGGGAGCCCCTGATCTAGGGTGTTAGCTTTTCCTGCCCGCTTAGTATCGCCTGCAATTTTTTATTTTTTTTAAATTTGATTTATATGCCACCCTTCTCCGGAGACTCAGGGCGGCTTACAGTGCGTTAAGCAATAGCCTTCATACTTTTGTATATTTATACAAAGTCAGCTTATTGCCCCCACAAACTGGGTCCTCATTTCACCTACCTTAGAAAGGATGGAAGGCTGAGTCAACCTTGAGCCTGGCGAGATTCGATCTTACTTTAATTGCAGACAGCTGGTGTTAAATTACAGAGCTCTGTCTGTTGAGCTATCCAGGCTCCTGGATAACTTTCCCTTCTATTTCCTCATCTAAGTTGTTAATGAAGATATGGAAGAGTCCTGGGCCTAAGACGGAACCTCGTGGTACCCCACTGCTTACTTCCCTCCATGTAGACGTAGTACCATTAAGGACTACTCGTTGAGTACGGTTTGTCTGCCAGTTACAAATCCTTCTACTCCATGGGTGTTATGACACAGGTGCTCAAGGCAATGCTGGCCTCTAAAAGCAGGGGTGAAATTCACTTTCCTTTGCTACCGGTTTGCAAATGTAAGCGCGGGCGCCTCCTCCATTCATGCAGAGCCTTCTGCGCATGCTCAGAGGGTCAAAAACAGAACGTGATGACATCCGGGCGGGTGGGCGGAGCCTCCCGCCGCCGGCGCTACCTGTTCGTTCCGAACCGGATAGAACCGACTTAATTTCACCACTGTTCTAAACAGCTCTTTATTTCTCTCGATAAATGTTCCAGCAAATGGCCCTCCAATGATCAGTAAATCTCATTTGAGTGCAAAGGGGATATATGATCATTGAGATGTTGAACCTGGATCATAAGTAGCTCCCAGGTAGATATTATTGTTGTCAGCCAGCAGTCCTGGAGTCAGGGGAAGGCCTAGACGAAGGCTCTGCGTCGGAGGCAGAGATGGTGCCAAGGCCGTTTGGGAGTGATGGGCAGACTCTGGAACCTCCAGAGTCGGACAGCAGAGAGGCAGAGGAACAGGAGGAGCCTGTTCCTAGTGCACGCATAAGAAGAGCTGCCAGAAGGCAAGAGCAGCTAAAGCAAAAAGGACGATTCAGGAGTAAGGCCAGGAGATGATTGGCCCCTCCCATAAGGTTTAAAAGAGCAGCAAGGGCTCTTGGGCTCTTTGTAGGAAAGCAATGTTGCTACATTTGCTTCTTGTCGTCTCTGAACTTTGTGGGGCTTTGCCAAGAAGAGCCTTTGGCAGGGTGCCAAAGAAGACAAAGGTTGGTGATAAGGCCGAAGGACTGTTTATGAAGAATTTGTTTTGGAATTTTTTTTTTTTTTTTTTAATTTGATTTATATGCCGCCCTTCTCCGGAGACTCAGGGCGGCTTACAGTGCGTTAAGCAATAGCCTTCATACTTTTGTATATTTATACAAAGTCAGCTTATTGCCCCCACAAACTGGGTCCTCATTTAACCTACCTTAGAAAGGATGGAAGGCTGAGTCAACCTTGAGCCTTGGAGAGATTCGAACCAGCAGTAAATTGCAGGCAGCTGTGTTAATAACAGGGTGCTTTAAACCACTGTAGTACCAAGGCTCTTAATTTGGACTAAGCTGAGAATGAAGTAATTCTCAGCTGTTCTAATAAAATATGTTTGTTTAGGACTGATTGTGTCCGGTAATAACTACTTGGGCCTAGGTCACAACAGATGCGTCATAATTTCAGTCACTTAAGCCACTGGTCTGTAAGTACAGAAAGTCCTCGACTTACAACCTCAACGGAGCCCAAAATTTCCATTGGCTAGGCGAGACATTGGTTAACAGAATTTTGCCCCATTTTACGACCTTTCTCACCACCGTCGTTAAGCGAATCCCTGCAGCTGATAAGTTCATTACCCGGTTGTTAAATGAATCTGGCTTCCTCAGGTTGACTTTGCTTGTCAGTAGGTCGTAAAAAGGGGATCGCGTGACCCCGGGGACACCGCAACCGTCGTAAGTATGAACCCATTGCCAAGCCTCTGACTTTTGATCCCATGACGATGGGGATGTTGCAAAAGTTGTAACTCTGAAAAACGGTCCTAAATCACTTTTTTTTCAGTGCCATCGTAACTTCGAATGGTCTCTCAACCAACCGTTGTAAGTCGAGGACTGCCCGTACGTCTCCTGGTCTCGTTTCTCGCGAGCTGTCCTTGCTATTCTTATTACTATGGATGGTTGCAGAGGCAGCCAGGTGTTCAGACTGAATTTGGCATTTTTGTCTACCTACGGAGTCCATCATCCCAAGGACCCGAGAGAGGCAGATGTGACTATTTGGGTTTTTTTTTTTTTTTTTTTTTAAAAGCTATTCATCGCAGGATAGAGGCTGTTCCAAGTAAAACCGCCTTTTGCAATGGACGGATAGTGAATTTGTCGATGCCAGCAGTCGTTCAAGAGTTGCTCCAGATGTTTTGGGATGGCACCCAAGGCGCCTCTTACCATTGGGACTGCCTTTGCTTTCTCTCGCCACGATCGTGCTCCTTTTGTTGGTACGTCTTTGTATTTTCTGATTTATTATTTTTTTTCTTCCCCAGTTCTTTCTCTTCTGCTGTCTCCAGACACTGGCACGTTCACTCTTCAGAGTTGTTTTTTTTTTTTTTTTAATCTATTTTATCGACAGGTGTTAAATCTGGGGTGCTGGGTGGCAGATGTAGCGGAATTGTTTGAAAAATCCGGACATTAGAAACTGTCTTCTTACGTGCTCTGAACAGATCTTCTCATACCTTGACATAATAACTGTGAAATTACTTGGGCTCTCTTGCTGAGGAGTGAGTGAAAAAATTGGCAGCAATCAACCGGAAGGGAAATCCGCGATAAAACCTAGTGATTTGGGCCAGGGCAGGGAGATGGCCTAACAGAGTTGGAAGGGACCTTGGAGGTCATCTAGTCCAAACAGGAGACCCTACACCATTTCTGACAGATGGCAGTTCAGTCTCTTCTTGAAAGCCTCCAGTGATGAAGCTCCCACAACTTCTGAAGGCAACTTTGGTTAATTGTTTTCAGTGTCAGAAAATCTCTCCTTATTTCCAGGTTGAATCCCTCCTTGATCAGCTTCCATCCATTATTCCTTGTCTGACCTTCGGGTGCTTTGGAAAATAGCCTGACCCTCTTCCTCCTCTCTGGGGCAGCCCCTCAAATATTGGAAGACTGGTATCCTGTCTCCCCTGGTCCTTCTCTTCACTAGACCAGCCAGGCCCAGTTCCTGCAACCGTTCCTCCTATGTTTTAGCCTCCAGTCCCCTAATCATCCCTTCCAACACCATTTTCAGTTCAATCATGATGGAAGGGACCTTGGAGGTGATCTAATCCAACCCCCCGCCTAAGCAGGAGACCCTACACCATTTCTGACAGAGGGCAATCCAGTTTCTTCTTGAAAGCCTCCAGTGATGAAGCTCCCATAACTTCTGAAGGCAGCTTCTGTTCCATCGGTTGATCGTTCTCACTGTCAGAAAATGTCTCCTTATTTCCAGGTTGAATCTCTCCTTGATCAGTTTCCATCCATTATTCCTTGTCTGCCTTCAAATGCTTTGGAAAATAGCTGGACCCCTTTCCTCCTCTCTGGGGCAGCCCCTCAAATATTGGAAGATGCTATCCTGTCTCCCCTGGTCCTTCTCTTCACTAGACTAGCCATGCCCAGTTCCTGCAACCGTTCATCCTCTGTTTTATCCTCCAGTGCTTTGATTATTTTAGATAGATTCAGATAGATTTATCAGTTTCCATCCATTATTCCTTGTCTGGCCTTCGGGTGCTTTGGAAAATAGCTTGACCCCCTTCCTCCTCTCTGGGGCAGCCCCTCAAATATTGGAAGACTGCTATCATATCATATGGACAAGGATCTTGATATATGGAGGGCCCCTGCCCTCCCCAGAATATTTGGTTCTGGCAGTGCAAGGAAAGACTGTCTCTGCCTACAGAGAACTTACACTGGTAGTCTTCGACGTATGACCACAATTCAGCCCAACAATTAGGCTGGGCTCAATTGTGTTGCAATTCTTTTGCTAAGCAAGACACTTGTTAAGCGAGTTTTGCCCCGTTTTACGACTTTCCTTGCCCCTGTTTTTAAGCGAATCCCTTGCAGTTGTTAACTTAGCCACACGGCTGTTAAGTGAATCCGGCTTCCCCATGGACTTTGCTTGTCAGAAGGTCGCCATATGGGATCATGTGACACCCCCTCCCCGGGGACACCGTCGTAAATACGAGTAAGCTCTAACAGTGTGAATTTTTGAGGCTGCCTCAGGAATTCTGGGAGTTGAAGTCCACCAGTTATAAAGCTGCCATAGTTACCCACCCTGCTATTGCTGCTGCTACTGATGATGATGATGAAGGTGACGAGACTAATAACTTCATAAGAGGCATGGTTTAAAAACCACCGAATGAATTTATGCAGGATTTTTTGACCATGAGGATGGCTCAGGAATTCTGGGAGTTGAAGTCCACCAGTCATAAAGTCCACCAGTCATAAACTTGCCATAGTTACCCACCCTGGTATTGCTGCTACTACTGATGATGATGATGATGATGATGATGAAGAAGGTGACGAGACTTCACAAGAGTCACGGTTTAAAAACCACCAAATGAATTTATGCAGGATTTTTTGACCATGGGGCTGGCTCAGGAATTCTGGAAGTTGAAGTTCACCAGTCATAAAATTGCCACCCTGATATTACTGCTACTACTACTAATGATGATGATGAAGAAGGTGACAAGACTTCACAAGAGGCATGGTTTAAAAACCACCGAATGAATTTATGCAGAATTTTCTCTCACCCCCAAGATCAGTGACACACCCAGAGGAAAGTTTGATCCAGATATGCTGTTTGTTCCCCGGTGTTATGAATGTCTAAATAAATAAAACTGTACAAATATATATTTGGTAAAACAACACCCCTTTCACTTGGCAATCAATACCTTCCCTTCCAAACCGATCCAGCAAGCTAATTCAGCAAAAAAAAGCCCCAATTTTCAGTGAAAAATAAGCTCAATTACCTTTAAAACCTGCTGTAGCAAACGGATTGAAAACAACAATGGACGGTTGAATAGATGGTTGAAATCTTTGGCAAGGCCAAATCTATTAGAAAACAAGAGTCAAGTTCATGGGAGACATTTAACCTGGTTTTGGAATTAATCAATTTTCTGACGTTGGGCAGTAGACCTGGCCTTGAACTGTCTGCCACGAATCAGGCCGATATATGAGATTTTAAGGTGGTTCCCCAGCCACATAATCTACAAAACACTTTGAAGCAAAAGGAATGGATGGTTTTATTTTTTTTTTTATTTATTTTTTACAAACATATCATTGTGCGAACAGAGTGGTACTGGAGTGTTTTTACATTTTAGTATAAATAGAAACCATATTCTTCATATTTAATACAGTTGACCTAAGATTGTCAACCTTACGTTTTAGTAATAGTATCCGTATTTGGTTGAATTGTAATCTTTCATTCTTTGATTTTTTTTTTGAATATACCAATCTACAACTTCTAACTGTCGCTCCTTTTACTAACAAATAAAATATTGATAGTCATATTTGTTGGGATTTAACAAACTTATATAGTTCTGATAGTAATACACAGATTTATATTCAATTATAATCTTCCATTGTTTATCCTCTTTCTAATTTTTAATTACGTTTAAAACACTATCCTCCCTTTTTTTAAAATAAAAGTTTTTTTTTATTATTTTTAAAACACACAAACATACAATGAATCTTTTCTGAACAGAATATTGGCCTCTTTCTAATCACATTTTAATACAAATAAAATAATATTCATCATATTTACCTTGGACAAGTTATGTAATTCTAATGATACACATTAGAAACATGTAATACACATGTTTTTGTTAAATTATAGTCTTTCATTGTTATCTTGTTCAGGATTTCAATATATTGTTTTTATACCAGTCAAATTCCATATATCAGTGATGCAGGGGTGAAATGATCCCGGTTCGGACCGGATTGCCCGATCCGGTAGTGATGGCGGCGGGTGGTTCGGAGAACTGGTAGCAAAAATCCCTGCACCCCCCCCCCCCCACCATGCCCAGCTGAGCCGCACAATCATCAGAGTCTTTTTTTTTTAAACTTTTAAAAGCCTTTTTTCTACAACCTCTTCCGACGAAAAAATGCTTTTAAAAGTAAAAAAAAAAAAGCCTCTGATGATGATCGTGCGGCTCAGCTGGGATCGTCAGAGGCTTTTCAAAGCATTTTTTTCTGCAACCTCTTGGCCGAAGAGGTGGTTAAAAAAAAAATGCTTTGAAAAGCCTCTGACGATCCCAGCTGAGTTGCCTGATCGGCAGAGAGGCTTTTCAAAGCATTAGAAAAAATGCTTTGAAAAGTAAAAAAGTAAAAAAAAAAAAAAAAAGTTGGCCACGCCCACCCAGTCACATTACCCCCACCAGCACCAAGCCACGCCCACAGAACCGATAGTAACAAATTGTACATTTCACCCCTGCAGTGATGGGTAACCTTTTTGCCATCGTGTGCCATCGTGCACACGCGTGCCCACACCCATAATTCAATCCCCCTCCCCACTTATGCACACACGACCCCCCTGTGCTCCCCCCACTTTTGGCACAGTGGACCCAGTAGGCCCGTTTTTCGCCCTCCCCAGGCTCCCGAAGCTTTCTAGGAGCCTAGGGAGGCCAAAAATGGGCTCTCCCCCTCCCCTCCAAGGCCCTCCAGAGGCCGGAAACAGCCTGTTTTCCGACTTCCGGTGGCTCCGGAAGGCTGGAAAATTAGGTGGCCGGCACGCGCATGCACGCTGGAGCTGAGCTAGGGCAATGCTGGTGTGCCCACAGATATGGCTCTGCATGCCAAGGTTCGCCATCCCGGCCATATATCATTCCTTTTACTACAAATAGAACGTTGGCAATCATCTGTGTTACATTTAACAAACTTACTTAGTTCTACTAATAATACACATATTTATGTTAAGTGGTTTTTTTGTTGGCTGCAACCCAACAGGTGCTATGCAAGCAGCTAGCAAAGGATTTCAGTATTTCCATAAGCCCTGGAAAACTCCTCTAATGCAGCGGTCACCCACCGGTGGTCCGTGGTTACCACTGGTGGTCCGCGAGATGATTCTGGTGGTCCTCAGAAAAATTATCTGCATTTTTTATATTGCACTAAATTAGGGGTCCTCAAACTACGGCCCCCGGGACGGATACATGCAATGAAAAGTGACTTAGGGCCATTTTTCACACTTACGACCATGGCAGCATCCCTATGGCTGTGTGATCAAAATTCAGACGCTTGGCAACTGACTCATATTTATGATGATCGCAGTGTCCCTGGCGGGGGGGGGAGGGTGTTAGTGATCTTCTGACACGCGAAGTCAATGGGGAAGCCAGATTCACTTAACAACCGTGGGACTAGCTGAAGAACTGCAATGATTCGCTTAACAACCGTGGCAGGAAAGGTCGTAAAATGGGACAAAATTCCCTTAACTGTCTTGCTTAGCAGCGGAAATTTTGGGCTCAGTTGTAGTTGTGAATCGAGGACTACCTACCTACAGAGGCTTTAGAATGGAGTGTGTGTCAGCCTGGCCATTTTAAGATGTGTGGACTTCAAGTCCCAGAATTCCCCAGCCAGCATATCATAGCATAGCGTGGCGTAGCGTAGCATAACATAGCATATAGCATATAGCATATTGGGTAGCATATAGCATAGCATAGCATATAGAATATAGAATAGCATATAGTTTAGTTTATGCGAAATTTTGGAAAGATAAAACCATACCACCAGAGGAAATTTTAATAAATAAAATTTTAGAGTGCGCAGAAATGTCAAAACTAACGAACGAGCTAAATAACGACGAGAAATCAAAACACCATGTAGTATGGGGAAAGTAGTACGAATGGTTAAATAATAGGATAAAATCATGATGTCAGGGTATGCTTATTATTATGCTTATTTCTTGCAATTTAAGTGTGAAGTATACCTGATGTATATCTTGTAAATATGTACAAACACTGCACTTCTGATTTTAGTAGAGATTTGATGTTTTTAATCATAAAACTAATAAAGTATATTTTAAAAAAAAAGAATAGCATATAATGTAGCATATAGCGTAGCATTGCATAGCATATGGAATATTTTATTTATTTATTTATTTATTGGATTTATATGCCGCCCTTCTCCCGAAGGACTCAGGGCGGCTCACAACAATAAGAAACAGAGAATACAAAAGTTAAAAGACAAATTAAAACAGAATATCCAATAAATAAGGTTAAACGTGGGAATACCAATTGAAATTTAAGATTTAAGAATTCAAAAAGGTACAAAATCAAGTAGGAAGAGCGAGGTCTTCAAGGCCCGGCGGAAGCTTCGGAGGTCAGGGATTATCCGGAACTCCAGGGGTAACGTATTCCAGAGGGTAGGGGCTCCCACAGAGAAGGCTCTCCCCCAGGGGTCACCAGTCGACATTGTTTAGCCAAAGGTACCCTGAGGAGGCCAACTCTGTGGGAGCGAACCGGGCGATGGGAGGCCACCAGTGGCAGGAGGTGGTCTCGCAAGTACTCTGGTCCTAAACCACGTAGGGTTTTAAATGTGATCACCAGCACCTTGAATTGCACTCGGAAGACAACCGGGAGCCAACGCAGACCGCGAAGGAGTGGTGTAACATGGGAGTACCGAGGCACCCCCATGACAACCCGCGCAGCCGCATTCTGCACCAGTTGAAGTCTCCGAGTGCTCCTCAAGGGCAGCCCCATGTAAAATGCATTGCAGTAGTCCAAACGAGAGGTGATGGGGGCATGAGCAACTGTGAGTAAGGCATCTTGGTCCAGAAAGGGGCGCAATATAGCATAACATATAGCATAGCATATAGTGTAGCGTAGCATAGCATAACACAGTTGGCTGGGGAATTCTGGGGAGTTGAAGTCCACAAAGTGGTCAAGCTTGAGAAACTCTGCATTAGAGGCCAATCCTCCTCTTAGTGGCATCGGAGCTGAGCGTGAGACATTGCCCTTTCTCCCCGAACGACAGGCGCATGCGTGCACATTTCAATTTGCACAGCATTTTGCTGCAGCGTCGCGGAGATATGAAATATGCATTAGTTTCCCCGAGGCCTGGAACAGCTCGCCAGGCCGGGGGTGGTGGTGGTGAATTCTCATGTTCTTGGCTTGAGCTGTGGAATGTGGGACAGGGGTGGTCAAGCCACCAGCCTGGGCACTGCCCAGGTGGGGGGCCATAAAACGCTCGGCACCTGAGCGATCCCCCTGCTCTCCTTCCCCAGGTTTTCCCGCACCGTTCGAGCACCGATTCGTGGCTTTTTCAAAGGGTTTGGGTTGGAGACAAGTCTCCGTGCCACTTTAAAGAGACAAAATGCATTAAGGAGCTGGTACCGCTGTGAAAGAACTCTCCCTCCTGCCATCCTCTTTATTTACAGTTGCTTGGGGATTTTTAATGATCCAGTGGGCTGGAAGGCTTAATGCTCCTGGGCCTCCCAAGGCCCCCCAGTTGCATCCTTGGGAAATTAAAAATGGGAAATGACTCAGGCTGGAAACAGGCTCACCTGAATGAGTAAGTTAAGTAAGCCGAGACGGAAGATCCGGTGGGAGGGTTTACAACCCGGGCCTGGCGCTTTGCGTACGAGTAGCCGCGCTGTCGTGTGTGCCGTTCTGTTAATAAATAAGCCCCTCTCCCCATTGCTGCCCCCACCCTCTGCCTCCCCTAGTCATTTTGTGAACGCTGGCATCACACTCTCCAACCCCTGAGTCCCATGGATTCCAAGCAGCTTTCTTCCCCTGCCGCAGAGTTTTGCCCCGTCCTGAAATAATTCCTCGCGGGTAGAAAGGATCAGCGGTTGTAAAGAGGCTGAATTTGTCCGCTCGGGAACAAGGTTTGAAACCTGAGCGTCATGCGATGGGGTGAGCTCCCTTTCCTTGCTCCAGCTCCTGCCCGCACAGCAGTTTGAAAGCAGGCACAAGCGAGTAGATAAATAGGTACCACTTTGGTGGGAAGAGAAACAGCGTTCTGCGTCCCTCGGCATATAATCATGCTGGCCAGATGACCACGGAAGCATCTTCAAACAGTGGGGGCTCCCTTGGCTAAGAAATGGAGATGAGTCTCTACCACCCCACAGAATCAGGTACAACTGGGCAAGGAAACATTTACCTGTACCTTTCGAAAAATAGAATTTTCCTCCCTGCCAGTTGGACTTCACCCCAAATGCTTAGCTTCCTTGCAGAGCAAAACTTATCCGAGTATTCAGATAACCCTTGGAACTTTAATTATAAACAGGCTTGGTCCATTCTGGCCTTGGAATGGAGTGTATGGGTTTTTAATGTTTTCTTTTAAAAAAAAATTACGGGATAGAGCCTTGGTGGTGCAGCAGACTAAAGCGCTGTTAAGTAACACCAGCTGCCTGCAATTACTGCAAGTTCGAATCTCGCCAGGCTCAAGGTTGACTCAGCCTTCCATCCTTCCGAGGTAGATAAAATGAGGACCCGGATTGTGCGGGCAATAAGCCAGCTTTGTATAAAAAAGAACACCGCCTTGGGGGGGGGCAAAGCCCTACTAAGCAGGTAGATACAAAAGTATGAAGGCCATTGCTTAACGCATTGTAAGCCGCCCTGAGTCTCTGGAGAAGGGCGGCATATAAATCAAATAATAAATAAATAAATAAATAAATAAAAATTGAACCAATAAATAAATAAATAAATAAATAAATAAATAAATAAATAAATAAATAAATACATACATACATACATACATACATACATACATACATACATACATACATACATAAGCCTAAATCAATGGTCAGCAACCTGCGGCTCTGGAGCCACATGTGGCTCTTTCACTCCTCTGCTGCGGCTCCCTGTCATTCAAAATATGCGTCATAACCGCCAATGTGCGACACCCACCGGCACGCGATGTATTGAGCTTTTCAACCCCCAGTAGGCCAACTATAGATAGATCCAAGAAAAGAAAAGTTTCAGAAGAAAACAGAACGTTTAATTCAACTACAGATGCTAGTTTTGTGGCTGCTCAAGAAATAGTCAGGCAATAGTTTTGTGGCTCCCGGTGTTTTCTTTTCTGTGGGAAACGGGTCCAAATGGCTCTTTGAGTGTTTAAGGTTGCAGACCCCTGGCCTAAGTGCTATTGCATTTGCTCTTCTGGGGAATTCTGCGAGTTGAAGTCCACCCATCCTACAATTGCATGCAGACAGGTAGGATGTCATTTTGCAATGTGCGCCTCCCAGAATTGTGGGTGAACCTTCTCAACACCCCCACCCCACTGCCTCCTGCCCCCAAATTGGCTAGCGTGATGCAAGGCCGATGCACCTGCTGTGTTTTTCTCCAAGCATGTTGTGGTGTGAACGTAGCTCGCGTTGTATTTTTCTACATCCACCTGGGAGGCAGGCGTCTCCTGCCATCGTTGTGCAAAATTTAACATGTGCATCAGCCCTGTCGCAGAGAAAAAGGATAGAAACTCTTCCTATGAGGGCCGAAGACTGCAGTTTGCCGACCCCTGCTCTGCGAAAGTTTTACGGATTTACAGATTAACAGAGTTGGAAGGGACCTTGTAGGTCATCTAGTCCATCCCCCTATCCAAGCAGACCCTATACCATTTCTGACAGATGGCAATCCAGTCTCTTCTTGAAAGCCTCCAGGGATGAAGCTCCCACAACTTCTGAAGGCAACTTCTGTTCCAGGGTTGATGGTTCTCACTCTCAGGAAATTTCTCCTTATTTCCAGGTTGAATCTCTCCTTGGTCAGTTTCCATCCATTCTTCCTTGTCTGGCCTTCGGGGGCTTTGGAAAATAGATTGGCCCCCTTCCTCCTCTCTGGGGCAGCCCCTCAAATATTGGAAGATGCTCTCCTGTCTCCCCTGGTCCTTCTCTTCACTGGACCAGCCAGGCCCAGTTCCTGCAACCGTTCATCGTATGTTTTAGCCTCCAGTCCCCTCATCATCCCTTCCAACACTCTTTTCAGTTCAATCATGATGGAAGGGACCTCGGAGGTCATCTAGTCCAACCCCCCACCCAAGCAGGAGACCCCACACCATTTCTGACAGAAGGCAGTCCAGTCTCTTCTTGAAAGCCTCCAGTGATGAAGCTCCCACAACTTCCGAAGGCAACTTCTGTTCCATGGGTTGATGGTTCTCACCGTCAGAAAATTCCTCCTTATTTCCAGGTTGAATCTCTCCTTGATCAGTTTCCATCCATTCTTCCTTGTCTGGCCTTCGGGTGCCTTGGAAAATAGCTGGACCCCCTTCCTCCTCTCTGGGGCAGCCCCTCAAATACTGGAAGATGCTCTCCTGTCTCCCCTGGTCCTTCTCTTCACTAGACTAGCCAGGCCCAGTTCCTGCAACCGTCCATCGTATGTTTTAGCCTCCAGTCCCCTCATCCTCCTGGTTGCTCTTCTCTGCATTTTTTCTAGAATCTCAACATCTTTTTTACAGGTGTCAACCTTTCCCCCCCGATGTTTACAAATTTTTAAGATTCCTTCCCTGGAATAAATTTCTGTGATCAAAACGTCAACAAGCCGCATCGTGCATTGATTCCGACATGTGCCCTGGTGGCGTAACGGAGGCCCCCGTCATCGTTTCTCTTTATTTTTACAGGAGGCCTTTCCTCGCCAAGCCTGCCTATCATTTCGCAAGGTTTGTTTGCGGCAATTAGCAGAGCTTTTGAATAGCTGCCCTAACAAATCCGAGAGAAAGGGAGCTCATTGACACGGATGCCAGGGGGGAGGAGGAGGAAAAAGATAAAAGGAAAAATTACCAATCAAGCAGAATATTGGTAGCTCGGAGTGGAAAGGAGGAATCCTTGGTGCTTGTCACCTAGTTTGCATTTCATTACCCAAACTAGGTAACATCCTCCAGGGCTAGTCAGGAGTGGTGTTTGCTCTCCGTTTATATTCTAGGTAACAATAATATTATGGAATATAAACGGAGAGCAAACCCCACTAGCACTGATGTTGTTACCTAGTTGGGTAATCAAATGTCTGCAAGAAAACAACCAAGCTCAGAGAGTACTAAGGGCCCCACAGTCGTTGTCCTCCTCCTCTTTCCTGCTCCTCTTCCTCCTTACGTCCTCCTCTTCCTCCTCCTTACGTCCTCCTCTTCCTCCTCCTTATATCATCCTCTTCCACCTCCTCCTCTTCCTCCTCCTCCTTATGTCCTCCTTCTTCCTCCTCCTTATATCCTCCTCTTCCTCCTCCTCCTCCTCCTCCTCTTTCCTGCTCCTCTTCCTCCTTATGTCCTCCTCCTCTTCCTCCTCCTCTTTCCTGCTCCTCTTCCTTCTTATGTCCTCCTTCTTCCTCCTCCTCTTTCCTGCTCCTCTTCCTCCTTATGTCCTCCTCTTCCTCCTCCTTATATCCTCCTCTTCCACCTCCTTCTCTTCCTCCTCCTTATGTCCTCCTTCTTCCTCCTCCTTATATCCTCCTCTTCCTCCTCCTCCTCTTTCCTGCTCCTCTTCTTCCTTATGTCCTCCTCCTCCTCTTTCCTGCTCCTCTTCCTCCTTATGTCCTCCTTCTTCTTCCTCCTCTTTCCTGCTCCTCTTCCTCCTTATGTCCTCCTCTTCCTCCTCCTTATATCTTCTTCTTCCTCCTCCACCTCTTCCTCCTCCTCCTCTTCCTCCTCCTTATATCCTCC
This sequence comes from Pituophis catenifer annectens, assembly GCF_029215685.1. Classification (NCBI taxonomy): domain Eukaryota; kingdom Metazoa; phylum Chordata; class Lepidosauria; order Squamata; family Colubridae; genus Pituophis; species Pituophis catenifer. Next base: position 23,731,597 of record NW_027256890.1, read on the forward strand.
TCCTCCTCTTTCCTGCTCCTCTTCCTCCTTATGTCCTCCTCCTCTTCCTCCTCATGTCCTTCTCTTTCTCCACCTCCTCCTCTTCCCTGCTCCTCTTCCTCCGTATGTCCTCTTCCTCCTCCTCCTCATCTCTGCAAACCCTACTCCCTTCTAGCTCCAATGACGTTCCCTATCGTGTTTCCTCCAAAAATAAGACCGGGTCTTATATTAATTTTTGCTCCAAAAGATGCATTAGGGCTTATTTTCTAGTTAGGTCTTATTTTGGGGAGGGGGAATATGGTACTTAATGCATCCGTCTGGCGACGATCTTAACTGGGGCTTATTTTTTGGGGTAGGGCTTATATTACGAGCATCCTGAAAAAAATCACGCTAGAGCTTATTTTCCGGTTGGGGTCTTATTTTCGGGGAAACAGGGTAGTTGGGTAATGAAACGTCTACCAGAAAACAGCCCAGCTCCGAGAACACCAAGAGCCCCTTCAGAGGACAAAATGAAAACCCTGGCAGAGGAAGGAAAGTTTTCAAGGCCCCGGAACGGCTGGTTTGGGGGCCAAAGCACTCTGTGTCAGCACTCCAAACTACATTCGTTCCAGTGCTGACATAAGGAGGAGAAGAGGGGGCAGCTGGCAAGAGGACGCTTGACTTTTCACCTACTTATTTTCCCTGAAGATAATATCCCCTAGGAGATGGGATGGGAGGGGGGACATTCCTGGGAGCTGAAGTAGTAGATATGGGGAGAGTGATTTGGAAGATGGCCAATGAGACGCAGAGAATTGGGGAACGGCAAGGGAAGGTTTGGGGTCAGGAAGTCAGTGTTGGCTACGACATAATCGGGGACAGATTGTCGTGCTTAATAAATGAAAGATTTCATCGAAGACTGTTTGGAAATGCAATTTATTTGAGACGACACCGAAACCTGACACTCTGCACATGTTCTGCCACTTTACCTCCTGTAAAGCCGAGCACCCATCAACCTATACACCTCAATTCAAGTATATATATATATAAAACAATCAATAAAACTTTCTTCTATCTCAGGCCAAGGCCAAAGATTCATTGCCTTGCCTCGAGATGATAGGGACAAAATAAAAGAAACGTTACCAGCTCCATAAAAATGGCTTAAGAGAAAATACAATAATTCAGACTCGTAAAAGGGATAGAGCGATTTACTCATCTCTTCCTACACTTTTGGCTTCTTCCCCCAGCAGCCAGCAAACTGCTAAACCGAATTTTACTACCCGGTGCACCATTTAGGAGGCTTTCTCCGCAAGTAAATGGTGGACATTAAAAGTCCCTCTGTAAATGTTGGTCTTAAGGGGGCTGTGGCAGTCTCAATTAAATTCCTGCTCTAAGGCCAGAACAAACCAGATAATTTGGATAATGTGGAGCAGTGGTGGGTTTCAAAAGTTTTTACTACTGGTTCTGTGGGCGTGGCTTGGTGGGGCGTGGCATGGCTTGGTGGGCATGGCAGGGGAAGGATAGTGCAAAATTTCCATTCCCACCCCACTCAAGGGGAAGGATACTGCAAAATCCCCATTCCCACTCCACTCCAGGGGAAGGATATTGCAAAATCCCCATTCCCACCCCACTCCAGGGGAAGGATATTGCAAAATCCCCATTCCCACCCCACTCCAGGGGAAGGATATTGCAAAATCCCCATTCCCACCCCACTCCAGGGGAAGGATACTGCAAAATCCCCATTCCCACCCCACTCCAGGGGAAAGATACAGCAAAATCCCCATTCCCACCCCACTCCAGGGGAAGGATACTGCAAAATCCCCATTCCCACCCCACTCCAGGGGAAGGATATTGCAAAATCCCCATTCCCACCCCACTCCAGGAGAAGGATACTGTAAAATCCTCGTTTCCTCCTGATCAGCTGGGATTCAGGAGGCAGAGAATAGATGATAGTCAGAATTTTTACTACCGGTTCTCCGAACTACTCAAAATTTCCGCTACCAGTTGTCCAGAACTGGTCAGAACCTGCTGAAACCCACCTCTGCTTTGGAGAGAAATGTTTCTCCTCTGTTTTGACCTGCATGAATTGGTCGTAAACTTTTGAGGAAGAAAATATCCCCCCTGTTAACAAGGTTTTCCTTGGGCTTCTTTGCTGACTCTTTCTTTTGTTCTTTTCTTTTTATTTCTTTTATTTATTTAGTTTGTCAAACATGTACGAGATAACAGGAATTGGTATAAACATGGATATGAATACAGGAAATGGGTACGAATAAATGGGCACAGTAGGACAGGGACGGAAGGCACGCTGGTGCGCTTCCTGTTCAAGCAGCCAATCATTCATACCGTGGGGCAAAGCGTTGTTCGGTGAAGACGGGAGGTGTGCCTTTTAGCTAGTTTGTTTGTTTATTTGTTTGTTTATTTATTTATCAAACATGTCTAAGATAACAGATGTAAGTATAAACACGGTTATGAATACAGGAAATGGATACGGATAAACGGGGACAGTAGGACAGGGACAGAAGGCACTGGTGCACTTATGTACGCCCCTTACAGACCTCTTAGGAATGGGGTGAGGTCAACAGTAGACAGTCTTAGCTTAAAGTTTTGGGGGTTTGGGGATGAAACCACAGAGTCAGGTAGTGCATTCCAGGCATTCCCCACTCTGTTGCTGAAGTTGTATTTCCTGCAGTCGAGTTTGGAGCGGTTTACCTTGAGTTTGTATTTATTGTGTGCTCATGTATTATTGCGGTTGAAGCTGAAGTAGTCATTGACAGGTAGGACGTTGTAGCAGATAATTTTATGTACTATGCTTAGGTCAGACCGAAGGCGGCGTAATTCTAAGTTGTGTAAGGCCAAAATTTCAAGCCTGGTGGCACAAGGGATTCTGTTACGAGCAGAGGAGTGGAGGACTCTTCTCGTGAAATACCTCTGGACTCGCTCAATTGTATTAATGTCCGATATACAGTGCGGGTTCCAGGCAGACGAGCTGTATTCGAGAATTGGTCTAGCAAAGGTTTTGTATGCCCTAGTTAGCAGTCCAATATTACCGGAGAAGAAGCTACGCAAGATTAGGTTAACACTTCTTAATGCCATTCCTTTTCTCCTTTTTCCTCTTTCTAGCTGGCACGACGTACATTTTCGGCAAAGGAGGGGCGCTGATTACGTATATTTGGCCCCCAAATGACCGTCCGAGCACGCGGGCTGACCGGCTGGCCGTGGGATTCAGTACGCACCAGAAAAACGCAATTCTGGTGCGGGTGGACAGTGCCTCTGGACTCGGCGACTACTTACAGCTGCACATAGTAAGAAAGTGGGGTCCTTAACGGGGACGGGGGGGCGATTGGTAATGTGGGGGGGAGGTATTGGAGGAGATAGTGACTGCCTCTCTGTCTGTCTCTCTCTCTCTCTTGACTTTCGTTTCTTGAAATGTTGCTTTTGGGGGTAATAAAATGAAACGGAAAGGCAGCTTGAGGTGATGTAAAATTCCTCTTTTTTCCCATCCTTTTTATTCTTCTGAACGTCTTCCTCACTGAACTGGATACAGTGGTACCTCGGTACTTATCATTAAGCAGTAGTATCAGGATGCGAGATGAGTACCAAAAACGATGACTACCAAAGAGATTTTCCCCATAAGGAATAACGTAGGGAATCACAAGGCAGCCGATATTGACAGGTCCTAGCTTAGGTGTCGAATACTGAACAAACAATGAGTATCGGGACAAAATGTTCGCGTCAAAAACGCATTGAGTCCCAAATTCGATGAGTTTCAAAGCAGTCGACTACCAACGTACCACTTACTTTTAGAGGGGGGCAAAATGAACAATAAAAATGTTTTTAAAAGGTTCCTCCTACACGGAAGTAGGAGAAAAGCAGCTTGGGATATATCTTATTCGACTGATTCATTTATCCTGCCTCTTCTCCAAAACTCAAGGAGCTTCACTTATATACTTTGTTCCTCTACTTTAATCTACTTTCCCCATCCTTTCCTCCCCGGCGTCCCCCGTCCCCTGGATTTGAACCCGGCTCTCTTCATTCTTCCTCCATCACCTAAACCGCAAAGCCATCTTGTCCTTCTAGGAAATTGGGGGGTAGAGGGTGTGCTCGCAGCCCGATCTGCCATTTTGGAAATCCTTCCCAAATCCATGTGGGGCCCTGAGCCTCTCTTGGAAATAAAACTAGATGGCAGCCAAGTCTTTTCAAACTGGGCCCCGCCAGATCAGCGGTGGGTTTCATATTTTGCTGCTACCGATTCGTGCCGCGCGCACATGCTAGCTTCACGTGTGTCTTCCGCACATACGCCCGGCCTTCCATGCGTGCACTTCGCTAGCGTGAGTGTCTTTTGAGGTGCCCGACCTCAAAACCATGCCTAAATAGGACGGTATAGAGCTGGGGCGGGGGAGCGGGCCCACCCACGATCTCTGCAACCGATTTGCCTGAACCGGTACGAACCGGCTGAAGACCACCTCTGCATCAGATGTGTCCAAAGGTTACCAAAAGTCAAACGCGTCCAAGTCTTCAGGGTCTTGGGCTGGCCGTCTAGTTTCGTCGCTTTGAAGTCCCTAGATGTCTGCGTGCCCATTTCACTAACCTGGTTCGCGAATGAACCATTTTCCAACTCAACTCAACCTGCTGGCCCTTAAGCGACTCCTAAGAGAGTGGCCCTGTGTGAACCTTGATAGTACAGTGGTCTAAGCACCCTGTTATTAACACAGCTGCCTGCAATTACTGCTGGTTCGAATCTCTCCAAGGCTCAAGGTTGACTCAGCCTTCCATCCTTTCTAAGGTAGGTGAAATGAGGACCCAGTTTGTGGGGGCAATGAGCTGACTTTGTATAAATATACAAAAGGATGAAGGCTATTGCTTAAAGCATTGTAAGCCGCCCTGAGTCTCCGGAGAAGGGCGGCATATAAATCAAAATTTTAAAAAAAAACAAAAAACAAACAAACATGGTGGCCGTGCGTTCTCAGCTCCTGCCCTCCCCAGGCTCCAGAGGCTTGTTGAGATCAGAAAACTTTCCTTGGCAGATCCTTTGCCAGTCTAGGGGGGAGAGACGACGACAGGCAACTCATCCAAACCAACTTGGGTAATTGATTCAATTTGAGTCTGTCATCGGAACCAAGCTTGGGAAGTTCTCTAAGGATGGGCTGGAACACAATAGCAAGAGCACTTATATCCCGCTTCACGGTCCCTTTACAGCCCTCTCTAAGCGGTTTACAGAGTCAGCACCCTTGCCCCCAACAATCTGGGTCCTCATTTTACCCACCTCGGAAGGACGGAAGGCTGAGTCAACCTTGAGCTGGTCAGGATCAAACTGCTGGCAGTCGGCAGAATTAGCCTGCACTCCTGCATTCTAGAGGGACGCTGTGGCTCAGTGGCTAAGACGCTGAGATTGTCAATCCAAAGGTCGGCAGTTCGGCGGTTCGAATCCCTAGTGCAGCCACCTAACGGGGTGAGCTCCCGTGACTTGTCCCAGCTTCTGCCAACCTAGCAGTTCGAAAGCAGGTAAAAAATGCAAGTAGAAAAATAGGGACCACCTTTGGTGGGAAGGGAACAGCGTTCCGTGTGCCTTTGGCGTTGAGTCATGCCGGCCACATGACCACGGAGACGTCTTCGGACAGCGCTGGCTTTCGGCTTTGAAATGGAGGTGAGCACCGCCCCCTAGAGGCGGGAACGACTAGCACATATGTGCGAGGGGAACCTTTACTTTTACCTGCATTCTAACCACTGGGAGGGAGTGAGGAAAGGAAGGAAGGAAGGAAGCTGGCAAACAGGCTGTTTCATCTCAATTGTTAGGCAGGCAGCTCAGCTTCTCCGATTATGATTTGGACTCTCCTCCATCCCCGACTTCCAGCTACCCCCACCTCTTGGCCTTTCCTTTCGCCTGTGTGAATATTGAATTCGACAGCCCTACAATCAGGGGTGGGGTGCTGGGGGTTTGCATTGGTTCTGGAGAACCACGAGCTGAGATTCTGTGCAGTTCGGATAACCCCCAAATCCCACTCCTGGCTGGCCCTGCCCACCCCACCCTACCCCTCCCGGGAGTCCCCATGCTGCCTGTTTTGGATGCAAATGGCAACTTGAAAGCTGAATGAATTAATTAGGGCATCTTTCGGAAACTTCACAGAAGGTAAACAGGGTACACACGGAGCACAGGTGAAATCCAGCAGGTTCTGCCAGGTTCCGGAGAACCCGTAGCGGAAATTTTGAGTAGTTCGGAGAACCGGCAAATGCCACCTCTGGCTGGCCCCAGAGTGGGGCGAGAATGGAGATTCTGTAATATCCTTCCCCCAGGAGTGGGGAGGGAATGGGGATTTTGCAGTATCCTTCCCCCAGGAGTGGGGAGGACATGAGGATTTTGCAATATCCTTCCATCCAGGAATGGGGAGGGCATGGGGATTTTGTAGTATCCTTCCTGCAGGAGTGGGGTGGGAATGGAGATTTTGCAGTGTCCTTCCCCTGCCACTCCCACCAAGCCACACCCACCAAGCCACACCCACAGAACCAATAGTAAAAAAAATTGGATTTCACCACTGACACAGAGGCTCGGGGAGGGTGAAAAACGAGCCTACCAGAAGTTCGGGAAGGCCAGAAACAGGCCGTTTTCGCCCTCCCGAGGTTCAAGGAAAGCCTCCGGAGCCCGGGAAGGGCAAAAACGCCCCCACTGTGGTGCAGGAGGTTGACTAGGCCACGCCCACCCTGGCCACACCCACCCAGCATCCAGGCAGAGAACCCCTTGCTAAAATATTTGAAGCCCACCTGTGCCTACAATTGCTCTTTCTCAACTGGCCTCCCGACGCCCGTTTAGGATTTAATCCAGAGACACTTCTGTTGGTTCCAGCCCCCAACCGCTCGAAGGACCGGTCCTTCTGGCTACCCAGATACTGTCTCTGCTTCTCATCGCCAGCAGGGAAGGAGGTGCCAACGTTCCCCATTCGAAACGCCCTCCGCTCACAACCGGGTCCGTTTCAAGGCCCCCAAGCTGAGAAAGAAACTTAATTAATTTTTTTTTTTTTAAAATGGCATCTCTAATTGTCAGCAAATGCTCTTGGCCCAGTCTGAAGGGTCATTCGCTCCAGAACTGGGAAATTTCAGCGACGTTGCAACAGATTGCCAAACACGCAACAATGTTCTGCCCCAGCTATGGACCCCAAAGAACGCAGCACACACAAAGTTTGTACAAAACTTAAATTTACTAAAATAACTCCGTCTTTCTCAAACAAAGGCTGTTAATAAACTTTCTTAACAGCCTACAAGAAACCAAAGATAAAGTAATCACAATCTTACTAAGGTTGGCAGAAAGCCCAGAAGCAATTTGCAGAGAATCCAGACACAAAGTAGAGTTAACTAAAGTTGTTCCCTACAACTTGCTTCAGTCAGTGTTCCTCCTTAAATAGGCTAAGGGAGTGGCCAATTAGCCCCAAGCCTTACTCTCAAGGAGACCTCCTCCTGAGGAGCCACTCCTGCCTTTTGGCCACTCTGTGCACCCGTGCATCAAGAAGAGGCTCCTCCTCCTCTTCTTCTTCACTTATAGGAGCTTCTGGAGGTTCTGAAGGCCCCGGCTGAATCTCCGCCTCTGGCACCACATCTTCTCCAGCCTCCTCATTGTCCGACTCGAGCGCCAGTTGCACAGGCTCCTGGCACAGCACCACACCAGCCTCCTCACTGTCAGAATCAGCTACTAGCTGCACAGGCCGCTGACAGGCCTCAACAAACAGGCTCCCTAGGCACACAAAAGCCAAGTGGCCAGAAGTGGGGGGACACAGAAAAAAAAATTACATGAAGGAGGGGTGGTAGACCTTGACTTACGACCACCATTTTCATAGCTAATCAAGAGAGCTGCTCTGCCCCGTTTTACGACCTTTCTTGCCACCGTTGTTAAGAGAATGGCTGCAGGTGTTAAGCTATTAACATGATTTGTCGAGTTAGTGACACGGTTGTTAAGTGTATCTGGCTTCCCCAATGGACTTTGCTTGTCAGACGGTCGCAAAAGGGGATCACCTGACCCCAGGACTCTGTGACCGTCATAAATATGAGCCAGTTGCCAAGCATCCCAATTTTGATCATGTGCAAAATGCTGCAACGATTGGTTGAACATTAATCATTCTTCTTCTTCTTCTTGTGCCGTATCCCGTCATCGGACGTTGGCGATCATGCTGGCCATCCCATTTTTATCAACAGCCGCATGAAAAAGTGCTGCTGAGTTTGGTCCAAACTGGTCCCTGCTTCTAGCGCAGGGGTCCCCAACCTTTCGGACCTCAGGGACCACTAAATTGATCGTTTTAAATCCCGAGGACGACTAGTATGATTTGCCTAATGACCGGCTGGGTGGGCGTGGCTAGTTGGTCATGTGACTGGTGGGCGTGGTTAACTCGATGTCCCACCAGCCGGTACGCTCCCATAGAGAGGGGCTCCTCCGGGTGCCGTCAGCCAAGCAGTGTCGACTGGCGGCGCCCAGGGGGAGGGCCTTCTCTGTGGGGGCACCCACTATCTGGAACGAGCTCCCCCCGGAGATACGGAGGATCCCAGATCTGCGCACTTTCCGCCGTGCTCTTAAGACCCTCCTATTCCAGCAAGCTGGCCTGGCCTAATTTTCTCCCCTTTCTTTTAAATTTTTAAACTGAAATTTTAATTGGTTTTTAAATTATTGGGATTTTTAATTGTCTTGGGCTAAATTATTTAATTTGGTTTTAAATTGTTTCTAACTTTTGTATTTCTGTATTTTATTCTGTGCCTGTTCACCGCCCTGAGTCCTTCAGGAGTAGGGCGGTATACAAATTTAATAAAACAAACAAACAAAACAAACTCGTGTCGAGGGGCACCTCTACTTGCCCCTCCCCACCCAGCCCCTCCTCGCCTCTCCGCCCGGGCTCCTTAGGGCCCCAACAGGAAGCAGTTGCTGGAGCTAAGCAGCCACCACGAGAAAAAGTTGGCAAAACAGCTCAGTTCAAAGGAGGCTCAACAGAAGCACCTCACTGAGGACTAGGAGCATAGGCTTTCCAAGCAGAGGGAAGACCTGCGGGAGTGCAAGGCCAGGTACCGGCGCCTGGAGGCTCAGCGGGCTGAGATGGTCAAAACGGGGCAAAACCCACTTAACAAATGTCTCGCTTTGCAACATAAATGTTGGGCTCCGTTGCGGTCGTAAGCCGAGGACTGCCTGGACTTCTGCTTTTGTCCGTCTGTGCCACGATTTGAGGCGTGCTCTCATAAGGCCATCAAGTCTACCCCTGGCTAAACATCCTCGCTGCTTCCTTTATCACTTCTCCCTGGTCTAGTCTGCATTCTCGGCCACCGGCCATCTTGGCAGCCCTCTGAATTAATTTCAAGTTATTTCCTTCCATTTCGGAGATAAAGGCCTCGTGGGCCGCAAACCCCCAACCCCTCCCCACCCCCCCTTGACTTGATGGAGGGGCTCAGCTGTTCGCAAAGACCCCAGAAGCCATGCCAGCACGCGAGGGTCTCTCATGCGCCCAGCAGGATCTCCATGGCTGGTGTGATCAGAAAAGAGGTTTTGAAGCCAGTGGAAAACCCCACAGCAGAGAGCTCTGCAGGCAGGAGAAAAGCCAGGCTATTTAAAAAAAAGGGCCTTTTTTTAAAGTTATACATACTGCATCCAGTTTTGGTCGCCACGATGTAAAAAAAAAAGATGTGGAGACTCTGGAAAGAGTGCAGAGAAGAGCAACCAAGAGGATTAGGGGGCTGGAGGCTAAAACATAGGAAGAACGGTTGCAGGAACTGGGTATGTCGAGTTTGATGAAAAGAAGGACCAGGGGAGACATGAGAGCAGTCTTCCAATATCTCAGGGGCTGCCCCAAAGAAGAGGGAGTCAAACCAGGGGTGAAATCCAGCAGGTCCTGCAGAACCGGAAGGGGAAATTTTGAGTAGTTGGGAGAACTGGCAAATACCACCTCTGGCTGGCCCCAGAGTGGGGTGGGAATGGAGATTCTGCAGTATCCTTCCCCTGGAGTGGGGAGGAAATGGGGATTTTGCAGTATCGTTCCCGTGGAGTGGGGAGGGAATGGGGATTGTGCAGTATCCTTCCCCTGGAGTGGGGAGGGAATGGGGATTTTGCAGTATCTTTCCCCTGGAGTGGGGAGGGAATGGGGATTTTGCAGTATCTTTCCCCTGAAGTGGGGAACGAATGGGGATTTTGCAGTATCCTTCCCCTGGAGTGGAGTGGGAATGGGGATTGTGAAATATTCTTCCCCTACCACGCCCACCAAGCCACGCCCACAGAACCGGTAGTAAAAAAATTTGGATTTCACCACTGAGACAAGCTATTCTCCAAAGCACCCGAGGGCAGGACGAGAAGCAATGGGTGGAAACTCATCAAGGAGAGAAGCAACTTAGAACTAAGGAGGAATTTCCTGACAGTGAGAACAATTAACCAGTGGAACAGCTTGCCACCAGAATGCTCCAACACTGGACATTTTAAAGAAGAGGTTGGGTAACCATTTATCTGAAGTGGTGTAGGGTTTCCTGCCTAAGCAGGGGGTTGGACTAGAAGACCTCCAAGGTTCCTTCCAACTCTGTTATTCTATTCTATTCTAAAAGACCGTTCTTCACACTTACGACCTTTGCAGCATTTTCGTGGTGATATAATCAAAATTCAGATGCTTGGCCACTGACTCACATTTATGATGGTTGCAGTGTGCCCAGGGTCATGTGATCTGCTTTTGCGACCTTTTGATGATGAGCAATGTCCATGCGGGGGGGGGGGAAGCCAGATTCACTTAACAGCCGTGCGGCTAACTTAATAGTTGCGGTGGATTCGCTTAACGACAGTGGCAAGAAATTGTTGCAAAACGGGGCAAAACTCGCTATGCAAATGTTTCAATTAGCAACAGAAAGCTTGGGCTCCGTTGCGATTGTACGTCGAGGAGTTCCTGCCCATCCTTTCCTTGCGTTTCTTTTACTTTCTTCTCTTCTTTTTTTTCTTTTTTCTTTTTATCTCGGTTTTCTTTTGGAACCCAGGAGAATTAGGGACATAAGCCGGGACAGAATCGCCAAAGGAGGAGGCGTTTTTTCTGACATGAAATCAGATTGCAAACAGAAATCGGTTAATAGGAGGACAAAATGATTGCCAGCAGCCGGTTTCTTCCTTCAAAGTCAAGGCCTTGGGTGGGTAGATATGCCAGAAGGATACGGAGAAGGCCAAAGGATGGAAGATCTGATTAGACCTTGGCAGTTAAGGAAAACAGGAAGGGGTGGGGGGGAAGGGGGCTGAATTTGAAGATCGAGGAGGGTCCCAAAAGGGAGACAGAGGCAAGAATGGGGGGGGGCTGCACTGCAGAGGTGTCGTTTTATCATTATTTTATCACTTTTCCAATCCTATCAAAACTTCGAACCGCCGTTCAAAACGAATGGTCATAAGTCGAGGACTACCTGCAAACTATCATTTGAAAAGCTCATTGTACAGAGAGTCCTTGGTTGTTGTTTTTTTGCCCCGTTTTACGAACTTTCTTGCCAGTCGTTAAGCGAATCGCTGCAATTTGGGAAGCGAAGACCGAGGAGGGGGGGTCTTTCACCCAATTTGGTCAGCCTGGAATACAGTTAGTCCTCGAACTTGCAACGGTTCGTTTCGCGACCGTTCGAAGTTCGAACGGCCCTGAAAAAAAAAGTGACCTCGGACCGTCGTTCACGCTTTACGACCCTTGCGGCATTCTCCCGTGGTCACGTGATCAAAATTCCGTTGCTCGGCAACCGACTCATAACTTATGACGGTGGCATTGTCCTGGGTGATGAGGTGACCATTTTCTGACAAGCAAACTCAACGGGGAAGCCGGATTCACTTAACAACCGCACGACTAACTTATCCACTGCGGTAATTCGCTTAATGACGGCGGCAAGAAAGGTCGCGGAAGGGGACAAAATTCCCTTGACAAAGGCCAAACTCAGCCACAGAACGTCGGGGCTCCATGGTGGTCGTAAGGCGAGGACTGCCGGTAAAAAGGAGAAAGGGAAAGGGGAGTCCATCCGGGTTCCCGTTAAACGGCCAGGCGGCCAAGGGACTGTCAAGCGGCAACTTCCCCAAACAGCCAGGAAGTTTTATTTCCTCGGGGCTGAAGAAGCCATAAAGATGGAGAAGCCAAAGAAAGAGATGAATCTTTGGGGGGAGGAAGGCGGCGACAGACTCAGACAAGGCCGTGAAGGATGTGCCAACGACAGCAGAAAATCAGAGGGTTGTTAAAATAAAGAGACTCGACAGTCACTTGTCTGAGATACGGTAAAGGTCAGGGATGGCGAACTTTTTCGGCACTGGGTGCCCAAACTGGAACATGTGTTCATGCGCTCACGGCAGCCAGAGCGCCGGAAACCCATGCGCTGGCCAGTTGGTCTTCGGGTTTCCAGCACGGGCATGTGTGCCAGCCAGCTGGTCTTCGTGCGCGCCGGAGCACCGGAAACCCGAAGATCAGCTGGCCGGCATGCACATGCCTGTTTTATGGCCTTTTTTCAGGAGGTTTTCAGGCCGGTTTTCGGCTGTTTCCGGGCTGGTTTTCAGTGCTCTGGCACCTGCGAAGACCAGCTGCACTCCGGAAACCAGAAGAGAAGTTGGCGACGGCGTGCGTGCCATCACGGGTATAGGTTCTGCTGCTTGAGCCGGGGGCTGGAATAGAAGATCTCCCAAGGTCCCTTCCAGCGTCTATTCTATTCTATTCTATTCTATTCTATTCTATTCTATTCTATTCTATTCTATTCTATTCTATTCTATTCTATTCCTTATTCTATTCTATTCTATTCCTTATTCTATTCCTTATTCTATTCTATTCTATTCTATTCTATTCTATTCTATTCTATTCTATTCCTTATTCTATTCCTTATTCTATTCTATTCTATTCTATTCTATTCTATTCTATTCTATTCTATTCTATTCTATTCCTTATTCTATTCTATTCTATTCTATTCTATTCTATTCTATTCTATTCTATTCTATTCTATTCTATTCTATTCCTTATTCTATTCTATTCTATTCTATTCTATTCTATTCCTTATTCTATTCCTTATTCTATTCTATTCTATTCTATTCTATTCTATTCTATTCCTTATTCTATTCTATTCTATTCTGTTCTATTCTATTCTATTCTATTCTATTCTATTCCTTATTCTATTCTATTCTATTCTATTCCTTATTCTATTCCTTATTCTATTCCTTATTCTATTCTATTCTATTCTATTCTATTCTATTCTATTCTATTCTATTCCTTATTCTATTCCCTATTCTATTCTATTCTATTCTATTCTATTCTATTCTATTCTATTCTGAATCCTATCCTATCCTATCCTATTTTGAGCTTGGTTGTTTTCTTGCAGATGTTTCATGACCCAACTAGGTAACATTATCAGTGCCAGAAGGGTTTATGGAGAAGAGGAGGAGGATCTATTCTATTCTATTCTATTCTATTCTATTCTATTCTATTCTATTCTATTCTATTCTACTCTACTCTACTCTACTCTACTCTACTCTACTCTACTCTACTCTACTCTACTCTACTCTACTATTTCTATTTCTATTTCTATTTCTATTCTAAATATGGCTGGATAGATGGATTTTGAAAAACAGCGAGAGGTGGAATGAGGTTTCCAAATTAGGGATTTGGAGAGGGTGACGAAGAGTCTTGTGAACCGTTCAGTCACCCAACACTAAATGCGTGGAGTCCTCGATTTAGGACCATAACCGAGCCCCAAATTTTTGTTGCTGAACGAGACTTTCGTTAAATGAATTTCGCCCCATTTTCCCAACCTTTCTTGCCGCCGTTGTTAAGTGAATCACTGAGCTTGTTAAATGAGCAATACGGTCGTTAAGTGAATCCTGCTGCCCCCCCCATTGACTTGGCTTATCAGAAGTTCGCAAAAGGGGATCACGGATGCTGCCGCCGTCATAAATACGAGCCAGTTTGCCCAGCGCCTGAATTTGGATCACGCGGCCACAGAGATGCTGCATCGGTCGTAAGTGTGAAAAACAGTCACCTTTTTCAGTAGCTTCGCAATTTCAAATGGTCACTAAACGAAACTGTCGTAAGCCGAGGGACGACCTGTAGTCACCCACATATTCTCTTTTGAACGCAGATCTGCCTTGACTCCTCATCGCGAGTAAAGTTGGATTGATTGCACCGGTGGACGGGTTCATCTAACTTGGTTAACCCGATTAACCTTGTTGGTTTGATGCCTGTTAATGGAAGTTTTACTTTAGAATCCCCATTTCCTCCCGATCAGCTGGGCCTCGGGAGGCAGAGAATAGATGGAGGGCGGGGCCAGTCAGAATATTTACTACCGGTTCTCCGAACGACTCAAAATTTCCGCTACCGGTTCTCCAGAACTGGTCAGAACTTGCTGAAACCCACCTCTGCTTCCAACTCTGTTCATCTGTTAATAAATGGTGAAGGGTCTCCTGCTTGGGTGGGGAGGCTGGACTAGATGACCTCTAAGGTCCCTCCCAACTCTGTTAATCTGTAAGAATGGGTGGGAGGGGGGGGGCTCTTTCTCTGCAGAGCGATGGCACCATGTCAGGTGTGCAGGAGAGGCGAGGCTGGGGAGGGGGCTCCGTCCCTGGTGTGGCGTCTCCTCGTTTGTGGCTTCGACTTTAATTAATTGCGTCTTTTCCCTGAGATCCAATGGAGGGGCTGGGGGTGAAAATGGAGGCCCTGGCTCTTGTCTCAGGAGACAGTGAAGCCCAGGCTGAGAAGATGCCTCCGCCTTTCTCCCGTCCGATTGAATGGGGGAGAGAAGGGGCACTCCAGGGGTCTTGTAAAGGAGGAGAGGAGGCCCCCCCGGGGGTGGGGGGTGGGGGGAGAGCGGCATTTGGGCAGGGAGGGGCCCCCAGACAGACAGCCCTGGGGCAGCCACCCGGAGGGACAGAGTCTGTGGCCACAGGGAAGATGGGCTTTGTTAAGCCCCCGTCTGGTCCTGGGGTGGGGTGGGGGTGGGAATGGGGTGGGGGGCAGACCATTTTGCTCTTCCATATGGTCTTAAGAGAGGCTTGTTTCTTTCCTTCCGTCTTCCCTCCCATCTCTCTTTCCCCTCTCCTTCCTTCCTCCCCTCCCTCCCTCCCTCCCTTCCTTCCTCCCTCCCTCCCTTTCTCTCCTTCCTTCCTCCCTTCCTTCCTCACTCCCTCCCTGCCTCCCTTTCTCTCTTTCCTTCCTTCCTTTCTTCCTTCCTTCCTTCCTCCCTCCCTCCCTCCCACCCTCACATCTCTCTTTCCCCTCTCCTCCCTCCCTCCCTCCCTTTCTCTCCTTCCTTCCCTCCCTCCCTCCCCTTCCTATCTTCCTTCCTTCCTTCCTCCCTCCCATCTCTCTTTCCCCTCTCCTTCCTTCCTCCCCTCCCTCCCTTTCTCTCCTTCCTTCCTCCCTTCCTTCCTCACTCCCTCCCTGCCTCCCTTTCTCTCTTTCCTTCCTTCCTTCCTTCCTTCCTTCCTTCCTTCCTTCCTTCCTTCCTTCCTTCCTTCCTTCCTCCCTCCCTCCCTCCCTCCCACCCTCACATCTCTCTTTCCCCTCTCCTCCCTCCCTCCCTCCCTTTCTCTCCTTCCTTCCCTCCCTCCCTCCCCTTCCTATCTTCCTTCCTCCCTCCCTCCCTCCCTCCCATCTCTCTTTCCCCTCTCCTCCCTCCCTTTCTCTCCCCTTCCTTCCTTCCCTCCCTCCCTCCCTCGCTTTCTCGCCTTCCTTCCTTTCTTCCCGGAGGAATTCTGGAAATTGAAGTCCACACGTCTCAAAAGTTGCCAAGATTGGCAATTCTTAGTCTACACCTCCTAAAAGGAAGAGTGAGATCCATGTAAGTTAGAAGTGAGTTCCTGAGCTCCCCCACAAAACCTTTTATCTCTCCCCCAAACCCCTTCGGAGTATTTTGTAGCCTACAGATTCCCCCCAAGTCATGAATTTTGGGAAAGTTGGAAGAGTTTTGCATCTCCAGCTTCGCAACTGCCTGAAATACCCATTTTAATCCCTTCAACACTCCCGAATCTCCCTCCCGAACCTTCACTTCTGGTGCCCTGCCGGTGCCGCCCTCTCCTCACTCCTCACAGCCTTCTTCCCCCAACCTGGTGCCAGCCACATCCACCTGTGTAGTACTTGAAGCCCCATCGTTCCCAGCCATCCTCGCTGTCAGCTGTTCTGGCCTTCCCTCATCACCATGGTCTTTTCCCCTCTCTTCCTCTTTGTCCTTTTTCCTCCCTGGCGTCGATGCCTTGCGTGGGAAGCCAGCCGTGTCCGGCACAGCCTCTTGCCTGGCCTTGCGCGACGGAGAGATAAATGGGGGTCACTGCGGAAAAGGAGAGGGGTACACGACAAGAGCAAGGTGGTAGCAGCAGCCGGGAGGGCGTTAATCACATCTGCCGGCGGGCAGCCCCCTCGGTGAGATTTCAGCCAAGCACGGCTGGCAGCACCACTCCCCGGTTGGTAGCACGGAGACTCTGGCGGTTTCGGGGGGGGAGGGCACCCACCCCACACATGTCATGGAGATACTGCAAAAGTTTGAAGCTTTAAAAGGGCAAACCGGGTTGTCTGAAGCCTCCACGAGATTTATGAACCTGGTCTCCCTTCGAAAGACGCTGGTGGGCTGCAGGAAGGCCCCCGAGTGGGCTTTCGGCCCCCGTGATTTATAAGCCCGGTTGTCTCTCCTCGATCCTCAAGATGGCTTCTGGGAGAGCAAGCGGATCATTTAGAGGCGCGATAGGAAAAGGGCAGCTCATCGATCAAACGATCCAAAATCTCCCTGCTTTCCGGTTCTTCACTCACCAGCAACTTTTGAGCAACTATATATATTATGGGAGGGACGTGGTGGCTCAGTGGCTAAGACGCTGAGCTTGTCGATGGAAAGGTCGGCAGTTCAGCGGTTCGAATCCCAGCACCGCGTAACAGGGTGAGCTCCCGTGACTTGTCCCAGCTTCTGCCAACCTAGCAGTTCGAAAGCAGGTCAAAAATGCAAGTAGAAAAATAGGGACCACCTTTGGTGGGAAGGGAACAGCGTTCCGTGCACCTTTGGCGTTGTGTTATGCCGGCCACATGACCACGGAGACGTCTTCGGACAGCGCTGGCTCTTCGGCTTTAAAACGGAGATGAGCACCGCCCCCTAGAGTCGGGAACGACTAGCACATACGTGCGAGGAGAACTTTTACCTCTAGGCTCTATTCTGGGGTCTGGCTGGCTCCCACCAGGTGCTTAGCTGAGGATGATTTAACCACGGTTTCCTGACGAGACCACCATGGGTTAGAGTCAGATGGAAACTAATCGAGGAGAGAAGCAACCTGAAATTAAGGAGAAATTTCTTGACAGTTAGAACCGTTAACCAGCGGAACAACTCGCTTCCAGAAGTTGTGGCTGCTCCATCACTGGAAAGCTTTTAAGAAGAGACTGGACAGTCACTTGTCTAAAAGAGTATAGGGCAGTGTTGGCGACCTTTGAAACGGGAGCTCACACATGCGCATGCATGCCGGAAACCGGAAAAGCAGCCGCCTGGTATGCATCGCGCACTGGGAAAATGATCTTCCAGTTTCCAGCAAATGCATGTGCACCGGCCAGCTGGTCTTCGCGCTTGCAGGCACACCAGAAACCGGGAGGCCAGGTGGCCGGTGCACTTGCGCACCGCCGGAAACCGAAATACCATCTTCCCGGCATGCGCACTGGGTGCCTGCACTTCTGGTTTCCGGCACTCCCACACACATGAAGACCAGCAGGCCGGCACGCCGGAATCTGCAAGAGCAATGGGCGACAGTTCACGTACCCGGAGAGATGGCTCTGCGTGCCACGTCCGGCATGCATGCCATAGATTCGCCATCATGGGCATAGGGCTTCTTACTTGACCAGAGGCTTGGATTAGAAGACCTCCAAGTTTCCTTCCAACTCTGCTATTCTATTCTGGGTGGGTGGGCTTCAAATCCCAGAATTCCCCAGCCAGGGTGCTTAAAATGAGTGGATTTTTAACTCCCAGAATCCCCCAGCCAGCATGCTTTAAGATGGGTAGACTTCCACTCCCAGAATCCCCCGGGCAGCATGTCCAGTCATCTTAAAAAGCCTCTGAGGTTGAGAAACCCTGAGTTACCGCCTGAGCGAAGCCTCTACTTCCACGAAAAGCGTAGTCGCAGGCAGGGAACGTTTTATCATTTCATTTCTGCTGTCCATTCAGGGGGAAGGATGTTTCCGGGTGTGTTTGTGAGTTGCGTCTCCCCTCGACAAATTAATTTTGACGCCGGTGACTGTTTCCGTTTGCTGAACGGCAGCACTTCCTCCAATCAGCTGCCATGTAACCAAATAATTGTGGCATTAGGAATTAGTAAATCGGGCAGCGGAGTGACAGTTTTCCTTTTGTCATCCAGAACGCGTTGTGTACGGAGGAAGCCAATATTTCTACGGGGAGATTTCTTCTCTTTTGTTCTAAGGCTGACTCTGTCAACACTTCCCTCGAAAACCTCCTTTAAGAAATTAATAATAATAAATCCACATTTTCTGCCAATTCTAAGTCTCTACGGCACAGCGTTGAGTCGGCCGTCCGGCTTCCCTCATTTTGTTCACCCTCCTCAGAAGTTGGACTTCAAGACCCAGAGTTCCCAGCCGCTCGTGTGCTGCTGAGCCAGGGTAATAGCTTTGCAGGGAGGGAAGAGCCGGAAGGCGTGAGTGGGTCACGCCTGTATCTCAGATGCTAAACGTGATCGATCCATTGGACAGCAGGTCCAGTCGTGTGCGACTCTCTGAGCTTGGTGGTTTTCGTGCCGACGTTTTATAACCCAACTAGGTAACGTCATCAGTGCCGGAAGGGAGTGGGGTTTGCTCTCTGCTTATTATCCCTTCAAACACTGATAATGTTACCTAGTTTGGTATTGAAATGTCTTCAAGAAAAACGACCAAGCTCAGAGAGCACCACAGTCCTCCCCTTCTCCGTCTCCCTCTCCCTTCCCCCTTCCTCCTCCTTGAAAGGCCTGTACTCGCCTTACGACCACAAACGAGCCCAAAATTTCTGTCGTTAAGCGAGACATTTGTTAAGTGAGTTTCTCCCCCCCCCCATTTTACGACTCTTCTTGCCACGTTTGTTAAGTGAATCCTTGCGGCCGATAAGTTCGTAACCCGGTTGTTAAGCGAATCTGGCTTCCCCCATGGACTTGGCTGGTCAGAAGGTCGCAAAAAGGGATCACCTGACTCCCCCCGGGGACACTGCGACCATCATAAATGGTCAATGGCCAAGTCAATGGCCAAGCGTCTGAATTTTGATCATGTGACCTTAGGGATGCTGGAAACGTCGTAATTGTGGAAAAACGGTCCTAACCAGTGGTGGGCTGCTGCCGGTTTGGGCCGGTTCGCGCGAACCGGTAGTTCCGATGATCAGCTGGCCCTATCCACCTGCCCCCACCCTATCCTGTCCTATATTTCCTTCTTTCTGGCTCAGCTGATTCGTGCAGCGCAGCTGATTTCTGCACCGCCGCTGTTCTTACTTACCGGGGGCTGCCTTAGAAGGTAAGCAGCTGAGCTTCAAACGGCTGTATTTTGAACTCTGCTAAACCGGTTGCAGCCCTCCACTGGTCCTAAGTCACTTTTTCCGCTGCCGTTGTGAATTTGAGCGGTCACTAAATGAATTGTTGTAAGTTGAGGACGACCTGTATGGGGAACTGGGGTGGGGCACTTCCGGCAGGCCCCAGAGATGCTGTTCTCCCTCCTGCTCCCTAATTCCCCCCCACACACACTTCCATCTTTACCATGTCTTTACCAACACAGCCAGGGCATTTTATCCCTCCTCCGAGTAGAGGCCTCTTTCCAGACTTCCCACCCCAAAGCCGGGGTGCTCTGAGAGATCCAGGGGGAGGTAAGTGTTCCCATAAGGATAGAAGGGTCTCTCCAGTGTCTCCCCAGCCCCAAATTCCCTCCGCCCCTCTCTCCTTGGCAAAGGGGGAGCTTACCTTCCTGTTTGCATCTCCCTTTCTCATCTTGGTTTTTGCCGCCTCCCTAAGCAGCTGAGGTCCATTTGGGCCAGAGGTGGGTTTTACATATGTTTACCATCCATTTGCCCCGCGCACGCCTTCCTCGCATGTGCTTTGCTCACACGCACGCGCCCGTCCTAGAAAACGTGGCTAAATAGCACGGCATAGTGCCGGGATGTCGCTGCTACCAATTCGCTCGAACCGGCTGAATTTGGGCCCGGAGCCAGCAGAGAGTCGAGAGCCAGTGAGCAGAAAGGCTGCTGGGCATGTGCCACCGGTCTGGTCTGCCACGCTGGGCCGGCTGGCAGTCGCTCGCTCGCTTTGCCATTCATCTGTGCCCGCCCCTCCCTCTGTTTGCCTTGCCACGCTTAGCCAGCCGGCAACTGACACTGAACTGCTTAATCCCCGAAACGAGAGCTGCCAGTCGGGCAGCTTTAGGAAACCCGCCTGAAAGTGGGCTCTTTGGCAGGGCAGACGGGGAGAGAATTCCCCTCTATGCCACCTTGGGGTGCACTCTGCCCAAGCTCAGAGGTACTCTCGACTCTCGAGGGCCTTTTTGGTCATCATCTGTGTAGGGCAAGATCAAAGAAAGCCTTTTTTAAAATATTTTTTTATTTTTATTTCTCATAAACACATTTACACGTACAGTCATTTCCATCATTTTTCATTCATCTTTTCTTTTAACTTTCATTTTTCATTTTTAATTTTTCGGGACCGCTTTTTTACCCTTTACTTTTACTCCAACCTTTCTTCTTCTCCTCTCCTTCTCTTCCTTCGTCTCTCTTCTCCTACTTCCTTCGTTCTTTCTCTCCTTCTCTTTCCTATTTCCCCTTCTCTTCCCCCACTCCTCTCTTCTTCCCCCCTTCTAACCTTCTCCTCTGCTCCTCTTTCCCCTCCCTTTTCTTCCTCTCCTTTTCCTTTTCTTCTTTCTCCTCTTCTCTCCTTTCCTCTCTTCTCCCTTCCTCTCTCTCTACTCCTTCCCCTCTCTCCTGTTGTTTCCCTTTTCAGTTCCCTCTAAAGTGGTATTCGAGCAGCCCCGATTTTCTAATTATCTTTATTCTCATTTCAATTTCTTATTCAATTATTATTGATTTTTATTTCATCTTTTGCGTACATTTTTATAATCTCTCACTTTTTTTCCCTTTTACCCCCCCCCCTCCCCTTTCTCTTTTTACTTGACATCATCTGGCTATCTATTTTTCCAATTGTTTTCTCCCATCTATTCTCTATCTATTTTATTTCTATATCCTTATTCATATTTCTTTTCTAACCAATCATAAAATTTATCCCATGTCTTGAAATACATCGACTCCTCTTTATCTTTTATTCTCAATGTTAATCTATTCATTTCTGCACATTCTAAAATTTTCTTGATAATTTCTCCTTCCAATGGGATTTTATCTGCTTTCCAGTTTTGTGCAAAGAAAGCCTTTGCCAGTAGTCGCTTTTTGGATCCCAGAGACCAGAACTATGGGTTCGCTATTGGTTCGCAAATGTGAGCGCGCCCGCGCGCACACTCATTCCACTCACACGTGCCACCTCCACACATGCGCAGAGTGTCAAAAATGGGACGTGATGATGTCCGGGCAGGTGGGCGGAGCCTCCCGCAGCTGCTGCTACCAGTTCATCCAAACCAGATAGATACCACCAATGACCCGAACCCCCACATTCCTTGATGTTATTACAAGCCTGGGTTGGCTGTCACTCACCCGGCTTCAAAAAACTCCGTTCTGTTCCACTTTCCTCCTGCTCATTACTTGATCCGGTTGTCCCAGCTTCGTGGCAGCCACCATGGCTGCCGCCCCCCCCGCCGCTGATGCACAGAGAGTTCCCTCCAACCTCCAAGGAACTTGCCTCCGAGGCACCTCTCTTTCTCCCCCATCCCTGCAGGACGGTTCTGGTCCGAAGACCCATCGGCGGCAGTTCGTCAGCCGGGGTTTTCGCAGGGCTCATCAGAGCCCGCTAATTCCCTGACTGTCTCGCCACAACGCCAAACCCTCACATTCCTAAGGCGGTGTCTGATGTTGCCACCTTATTAACAGCTCCAAGTTTATTCTCTCATGATAAACCAAAAAGTGGGGGAAAAGAGGGAACTTCCTACGTTGAAGGCAACCTCAAAAGATTCAATGCCCCACCGTGTTTTGGGCTCTAGAACGGAAATCAAGTGGCAGGGAGTTCCCCAGACTGTCTAGCCTGCCGTGTGTCTACAACTTACCAATTCTCTCTTCCCCTGGTTTGTTGCTTTAGTAACTGCTGTAATGGGAAGAGAAGCATCTCAGGTAGACCTGGATGAGCTGCGGTTACCTAACTATGGTTTGCAGGAGAAAAAAACCACCATAGACCAGCATCAGATGTTGCTCTAAGCCAGGACCAAGCCAGGCTCAAGAAGCAAAGCTGCGTCTTGTTGATCCTTGTTGCCAGCTGCCCTTAAGAAAAACCCGCAGAGGTGGAGGTCGCACAATCTTTATTTAATTTATTCATTAAATAAATTTGTATCACCGCTCAACCCTTACACAGGAGACTCCCAGGTAGCTTACAGCAAAACATCACAACATAAAATCCCATAAATCCCACTCCCCAAATAAACAAGGGGTGTGATTAGAAGGACTAATCCTCCCCAGGTGAAGAGAACGATCTCTCTCTCTCCCTCTCTCCCTCCCTCTCTTTCTTTCTCACTCTTTCTCTCCCTCCCTCTCTCTTTCTTTCTCTCTCTCTTTCTCTTCCTCCCTCCCTCTCTCTTTCTCTCCCTCCCTCCCTCTTTCTTTCTTTCTTTCTTTCTTTCTTTCTTTCTTTCTTTCTTTCTTTCTTTCTTTCTCTCTCTTTCTCTCCCTCCCTCCCTCTCTCTCTCTTTCTTTCCCTCTCCCACCCTCCCTCTCCTCTCTCTTTCTCCCTCCCTCTCCCTCCCTCTCTCTTTCTCTCCCTCTCTCCCTCCCACCCTCTCTCTCTTTCTCTCTCTGTCTCTCCGTCCCTCTCTTTCTTTCTTTCTCTCTCTCTTTCACTCTCTATTTGTCTCTTTCTCCCCCTCTCCTGCCCTCTTTCTTTCTTTTACTCTTGCTCTCTTTCTTTCTCTCTCTCCCTCTCTCTCTCTCTGTCTGTCTCACCCTGTGTCTGTCTGTCTCTCTCTCGCACACACACACACGCTGTCTCTCTCTCTTTGTGTCTGACAGATGTTTTGCACCCCTTGTGATGTAGCCCACGCCTCGGTGAGCAACGCACACCTATTCCTCCCCTCCCCAGCTGCTTTGCACCAGCGCCTTCACTCAGCACGCTTGAGAAAAGGGCTCGTGTGCCTGGCGTGTACAATCCCCCCCCCAGACACGGCTTCCTTGTGGAACTTCCTGAGAGCCCTCCCCCTCAAGCAGGTGCTTTCCCCCAGGGCTTGACTACAAACCCCATCTCCCTTTGCAGAGGCGGAGAGAAATAAGATTTGTCTGCAGGATTTGGGTGGAGGGGAGGGCTCGCTCTGCACATCTCTGCTTGGCTGTCTGATCATCCCTCTGACAGGTTTTGCATTGGAAAACATTCTCACCTGCTGTCGGTTTGCCCTGGATAGAGGCTCCCTTTTAGCAGAGGTAGGAAAAGCCACACTAACACAAGTCCAAGCACACAACAATTTGCTATGTGCCGTTGATTTGCCCTGTCTGTTTAGTGGGGGGGTAGGGGTGAAATCCAGCAGGTTCTGACAGGTTCTGCAGAACCGGTAGTGGAAATTTTGAGCAGTTCGGAGAACCGGCAAATACCACCTCTGGCTGGCCCCAGAATGGGGTGGGAATGGAGATTTTGCAATATCCTTCCCCCAGGAGCAGGGTGGGAATGGAGATTTTGCAGTGTCCTTCCCCTGGAGTGGGGAGGGAATGGGGATTTTGCAGTATCCTTCCCCTGGAGTGGGGAGGGAATGGGGATTTTGCAGTATCCTTCCCCCTGGAGTGAGGAGAGAATACAGATTTTGCAGTATCCTTCCTCTGGAATGGGGTGGGAATGGAGATTTTGCAGTATCCTTCCCCTGGAGTAGGGAGGGAATGGAGATTTTGCAGTATCCTTCCCCTGGAGTGGGGAGGGAATGGGGATTTTACAATATCCTTCCCCCAGGAGTGGGGTGGGAATGGAGATTTTGCAGTATCCTTCCCCTGGAGTAGGGAGGGAATGGGGATTTTGCAGTATCCTTCCCCTGGAATGGGGAGGGAATGGAGATTTTGCAGTATCTTTCCTCTGGAGTGGGGAGGGAATGAAGATTTTGCAGTATCCTTCCCCCGGAGTGGGGAGGGAATGGGGATTTTGCAGGATCCTTCCCCCAGGAGTGGGGAGATAATGCGGATTTTGCAATATCCTTTCCCTGCCACGTCCACCAAGCCACGCCCACAGAACCAGTAGTAAAATATTTGAATTTCACTGCTGGTGGGGATGGGTGGGTTGTACCTTATACAGATACTCCTCAACCTAAGATCACAATTGAGCCCGAAATTTCTTTCTTTTCTTTTCTTTTTGCAATTGTTTTGACTTTTTTCCCCCCAAGTTTTTTATTATTATTATTTTAGAAACATATCAAATCAATGTGTGAACAATGTGGCACCTGAGTGTCATACATGCTAATACAAGTAAAACTAGTAAAATTGATCATAGTTATTACATTCAGAAGCCTCTGGCTGCGAGAAGTCCAGTAACCCAGGTTAGCCCAAACAGCAACCAGAGCAAGAAGTTCAGGGAAGCAGACAAACCGGGCAAGTCCCACAAGACAGAGCACCATAATCTCCAGGCGTCGGCAAGGAACACGAGGCGCCACAGATGCAACGCTTGTTCCCGACAAATGCCCCTCCCGCCGGCACCTCCTTACATCTCAGTCCGCCAGGTGTGCCTTGTGAAAGGGGGCGGCGCGCTCTCCTCCTTCGTAGCCGGCTCAGTCTGCGTCGTTCTCGCCTTCTCTCTTCTCTCCATGCTCTAGGATCAGGAGGACTGAGCTCTGTCTCTCCTGCTCCTCCCTGTCTGCAGGCCTTACTAATTCAGAAAAGCCTTGCCTGGACCGGCTCTGCCCTTCCCCAGTTTCCTCCAAGGCCAACGGAGCCACCCTCTCGGTCTCTGTCGGCTCTTGTTTATTTATTTATTTATTTTATTTATTTATTTTTATTTGATTTATATGCCGCCCTTCTCTGGAGACTCAGGGCGGCTTACAATGCATTAAGCAATAGCCTTCATACTTTTGTATATTTATACAAAGTCAGCTTATTGCCCCCACAAACTGGGTCCTCATTTAACCTACCTTAGAAAGGATGGAAGGCTGAGTCAACCTTGAGCCTGGTGAGATTCGAACCTGCAGAAATTGCAGGCAGCTGTGTTAATTACAGGGTGCATTAAACCACTGTACTACCAAGGCTCCTTGTTCCAGCTCATCTTCCCCCACAGATTCAGAATCCGACGGGGACATAACAGCTCCAGGTGACTTGTAACCAGGTGAGGCCTCTCCTTCTTACAACCTGGCTTGTGAGCTTTGGAAGTTGAGGGTTAGACTTGAACCCAGGACACCTTAACCCAATGGTCCCCAACCCCCGGTCCGCGGACCGGTGCCGGGCCATGGAGTACCTGGCACCGGGCCGCGCAGCGGCCGGGGGACATGAACGCTGCAGCGCAAAGGCTCCTGGGCCGTGCGCAAAAGCTCCTGGGCCGTGCACAAAGGCTCCAGGGAAGAGAGCCCCGTGCAGGTACGCACGTGTGGCCCAAAGCCCCCACCCCTGCGCGCGCTCAGCGGGCCACGGTAAAATTATCAAAGGCTGATTGGTCCGCGGCGATAAAAAGGTTGGGGACCACTGCCTTAACCAGCCTAACACCCACTCACCCCAATCCAACTACATTTTCAGCCCTTGGGCTCCCCCCTCCCCCGGGCTGCTTACTGGCCGAGCGTGTAAGATTGCACTTTTTTTTTTTTTCTTTCCACGTTACAAAAAGAACATCTTGCAAATTGCAGTGCTTGAAGCCCCTGTGAAAAGGAAGAGAGTATTTAAAAATCCGTGGACATACAGAAACAAAACAAAGCAAAAAAACCCTCCAAATGCCATTGCTGAATTTAGCCCTGTGCGGTTTAATGCATACCATGCGTGGCCTGTTGCCATGTAACCGCAAGCAGTTTTGCCACCTATTTAGGCTTGGAGGGGGCCTCTCCACTCCCAGGAGGTGCCTTATGGGTCCTGCCATCCCAGGGGTGGAGCTGCTGGGGGTTCAGAGGGGTTTGGGAGAACCTCTAGCTAAGATTCTGTGCAGTTCGGAGAACCCCCCAAATCCCACTCCTGGCTGGCCCCACCCACCCCACTCCGCCCCGCCCCACCCCTCCCAGGAGTCCCCACGCGTGCGGAGGCTCGGGGAGGGCGAAAAACAGGCCTACTAGAAGTTTGTTTCTGGCCTCCAGAGGGCCTCTGGAGCCTGGGGAGGCCATTTTCGCCCTCCTGGAGGCTTGAGGAAAGGCCCTGGAGCCTGGGGAGGGCAAAAACGCCCCCCACCCCACCATGGTGCAGGAGGCCAACTAGGTCACGCCCACCATGGCCACGCCCACCCAGCAACCAGGCAGAGAACCCCTTGCTAAAATTTTTGAAGCCCACCCCTGCTGCCGTCCCCCTTCTCCACCCTCAGATACTGATGTCTTCCAGGATTCTCCTTGACACCCCACCGCCACCACCACCACCCGTTGCGTTGCGTTGCGTTGCTTGGCCTGTCCTTTTTCCCCACTGTGGCCGCATTCTCACAGCACAGCGAGCGTGTTTCCTGCTTTAACCCACTTTCGGAGTTTGCCTCTTCTGGGCAAGCAGACTGTGAGCCCTGGTTTGTTTGGATGGCTTGGAGCAGGGGTGGCCAACCTGGGCAACTTTAAGAGCTGCGGACTTCAACTCCCAGAATTCCCCAGCCAGAGTAGAGTAGCGTAGGGTAGGGTAGGGTAGGGTAAGAATAAAATAGAAGAGAAGAGAAGAGAATAGAATAGAATAGAATAGAATAGAATAGAATAGAATAGAATAGAATAGAATAGAATAGAATAGAATAGAATAGAATAGAATAGAATCAGAACAGAACAGAACAGAACAGAACAGAACAGAACAGAACAGAACAGGGTAGGGTAGAGTAGGACAGGACAGGACAGGACAGGACAGGACAGGACAGGACAGGACAGGACAACAGGGTAGGGTAGGGTAGCGTAGAGTAGGGTAGGGTAGGGTAGAATAGAATAGAATAGAATAGAATAGAATAGAATAGAATAGAATAGAATAGAATAGAATAGAATAGAATAGAATAGAATAGAAACAGAACAGAACAGAACAGAACAGGGTAGGGTAGAGTAGAACAGGACAGGATAGGACAGGACAGGACAGGACAACAGGGTAGGGTAGGGTAGGGTAGGGTAGGGTAGGGTAGGGTAGGGTAGGGTAGAATAGAATAGAATAGAATAGAATAGAATAAAATAGAATAGAATAGAATAGAATAGAATAGAATAGAATAGAATAGAATAGAATAGAATAGAATAGAATAGAATAGAAACAGAACAGAACAGAACAGGGTAGGGTAGAGTAGAACAGGACAGGACAGGACAGGACAGGACAGGACAGGACAGGACAGGACAGGACAGGACAACAGGGTAGGGTAGGGTAGCGTAGAGTAGGGTAGGGTAGGGTAGGGTAGGGTAGAATAGAATAGAATAGAATAGAATAGAATAGAATAGAATAGAATAGAATAGAATAGAACCCCCTGCTCAGGCAGGAAACCCTACACCACTTCAGACAAATGGATGTCCAGCCTCTTCTTAAAAACCATCCAGTGTTGGAGCACCCATAACTTCTGAAGGGAAGCCCTTCCGCTGGTTTATTGTTCTCAATGCTAGGAAATCTCTCCTTAGTTCTAAGGTTGGATTTCTCTTTGTTTCCATCCATCGCTTCTTCCGTTGTCTGGCACAGATTGTAAAATGTGGGTTTATTGGTGGATTGAACTGATTTCTACAGCCATGAGCTGCCCCCGGAGATACGGCGGATCCCGGATCTACACACCTTTCGTCATGCCCTAAAGACGTTTTTATTCCAACAAGCCGGGCTGGCCTAACTCTTTTAAATTGTTTTAATTTTTAAACTGTTTAATTATGGATTTTAATACAGGGATGTTTTTAATTGTGGGATTTTAATATTGTTTTTAAAGTTTGTATTTCTGCGTTTTATCTGTTGGCTGTTCAGTGCCCCGAGTCCTTCGGGAGAAGGGCGGTATATAAATATAAACAATAAATAAATAAATAAATAAATAAATAAATAAATAAATAAATAAATGAATGAATGAATGAATGAATGAATGAATGAATGAATGAATGAATGAATGAGCAGCGCTGGGAGAATTACGTCAAAAAAACATAAAATGATAAATAATTAAAATATAGGTATAGAATCATAGAATGACAGAGTTGGAAGGGACCTTAGAGGTCTTCTAGTCCATCCCCCTTCTCAAGCAGGAAACCTTATACCATTCCAATCTCTTCTTTAAAACCTCCCGTGTTGGAGCATTCACAACTTCTGGAGGCGAGTTGTTCCACTGATTAATTGTTCTCACTGTCAGGAAATTCCTCCTTAGTTCTAGGTTGAATTTCTCTTTAACTCACAGAATAACAGAGATGGAAGGGACCTTTTAGGTCTTCTAGTCCAACCCCCTCCTTGGGCAGGAAACCCTATGTCTGTGATGGCGAACCTATGGCACGCGTGCCCAAAGTTGCACACAAAGCCCTGTCACCCGGCACACGCAGCCTTCCCTGTTTGTCTTCTGGGTTTCTGGCATGTACGCGCATGCGACGATACCAGCTGTCCTTTCCGCACGGGGCAGTGCCGAAAATCAGTGTGCGCATGTGTGCCGGCCAGCTGATTTTCGGGTATGCCAGAACCCGGAAGTTCAGTTTTTCCAGAGCACAATCCCTTTGTACGTGCTGCAGTGCCGAAAACCGGCTGGCACATGTGTGGCAGCCAGCTGATCGTCAGGCACGCATGCGCTCTAGAACACGGAAGTTCGGCTTTTCCATAGTGCGGGCCTGAAGAGCCCACAAGCACACACCATTTACGCACAACCTTTTCGGCACTCGGTGGTTTAGGGCAGTGATGGCTAACCTTTTCTGAACCAAGTGCCCAAAGCGCGCTCGCAGGTGTACGAATGTGGGCACACATGCCTGAACCCTCAAAATTCAATGTGCGGGCAGGCCCCCACGCATGCATGCACGCCCCCCTGTGCCCCGCCCCCCTGTGCAAGCATGGCCCCTTGCACTCACCCCCTGTTCTGCCCCAGCTACGGACCCCAAAGAACACAGCACACACAAAGTCTGTACAAAACTTAATTTACTAAAATAACTCAGTCTTTCTCAAACAAAGGCTGTTAATAAACTTCCTTAACACCCTACAAGAAACCAAAGATAAAGTAATCACAATCTTACTAAGGTTGGCAGAAAGCCCAGAAGCAATTTTGCAGAGAATCCAGACGCGGAGGAGAATGAATTAAAGTTGTTCCCTACAATTTGCTTCAGTCGGCGTTCCTCCTTAAATAGGCTAAGGGAGTGGCCAATTAGCCCCAAGCCTTACTCTCGAGGAGACCTCCTCCTGAGGAGCCACTCCTGCCTTTTGGCAGCTCTGCGCACCCGTGCACAACCCCCCCCCCCATGTGCAGCAGAGACACGAAGATCAGCTGGCTGGCAGGAGGCGTGCATGCATGCGCAGCAGAGCTGAACTGAGACAATGGTGCATGTGCCATCAGAGAGGGCACTGCGTGCCACCTCTGGCATCCGTGCCATTAGGTTCACCATCATGGCCCTATACCATTTCAGACAAGTGGTTATCCAATCTCTTCTTAAAAACCTCCAGTGTTGGAGCACCCACAACTTCTGGTGGCGAGCTGTTCCACTGGTTAATGATTCTCACTGTCAGAAAATTTCTCCTTAGTTCGAACTCAGGGGAGAACTAGAACTAAGGAGCAATTTTGTGACGGGGAGAACAATCCACCAAGGCCCCTTCCAACTCAGATATTCTGTTCTCACCTGTTTCTTTTTCTTTCTTTCTTTTGACAAGTTTTATTGGTTTTCCCCCCAATACACACCCACATATTTTTTGAAATAGAGTATTGACCGTATCATATCATATATCATTCATCCTATCCAAATATATTTTACTTAGTTACAGTTTCTGCCAAAGTGTTCTTTTTCCATATTTGTTAATCAAATCTTAATTTTTCTGTTCTTGTTTTTCGAAAGAGTATCTTCTTTCACCCTCAAATTCTATTTTTTTTCCTATTCTTAATCATATACATTCTCCTTAATTTTATTTTTTATTAATTCAATCTTTATCTTAATATATTTAAACATGTTCGGGGATGCTTTTCTTCCATTTCATCTTTTTTGTTTTACAGCCATCTTTCTTCTCTTCCTTTCCCTCCCTTCTTTTGTCCTTCCACCTTCTTCTTCCCTTTCTTCTGTTCCTCTCTCCTTCTCCCTTCCTTTCTCCCTCTCCTCCTTTCCTCCCCCCTATCTAACCTTCCCTCCTACTCTTATTCCCCTTTCCTTTCTTCCTCTCCTCTTCCCTTTCTTCTCTTCCTCTCTCTCCTTCTCCCTTCCTTCAATCTCCCTACTCCTTCTTCTGTCTCTCTCTATTGCTGTATTCATTTTCAATTCAGTGCTTATTTTCTATGGTGTCCAGCAGTGGTGGGTTTCAAATTTTTTTATTACCGGTTCTGTGGGCGTGGCTTGGTGGGCGTGGCAAGGGAAGGTTACTGCAAAATTCCCATTTCCTTCCCACTCCTAGGGGAAGGATACTGCAAAATCTCCATTCCCTCCCCAATCCAGGGGAAGGATACTGCAAAGTCCCCATTCCCTCCCGATCAGCTGGGACTCGGGAGGCAGCGAATAGATGTGGGTGGGGCCAGTCAGAATTTTTACTACCGGTTCTCCAAACTACTCAAAATTTCCGCTCCCGGTTCTCCAGAACTGGTCAAAACCTGCTGAAACTCACCTCTGGTGTCCAGGCATCCAAGTTTTCACCTGTTTCATGGCTGAAGGCAGCCGGTGTGGGAGCTGCTTCGGGACATACCTTGCCCGGCCTCCTCCGTTTCTTGTATGGAAATCTATGATGTGTTTTCCCACCCACCCACCCCCACCCCCACCTCTCCCTCCGAGCAAATTAGCAGCATAAAAAGACAAACCGGCGTTGCTTAGTGAAGTGGCAAATGTAATTCAATTGTTACCTAGGACAGTCGGTAACAACGATGACACTGACAGTCATAATTATATTCCACTTTAAAAGAAAAAAAAAACAACCCCACACGTCTCTTCCAATGCTGGAGAGGCACCCAAAAGGCAGATAAAAGTCGCACGAGGCTGGTAATTGCTTTCGCGTCCAGCCCGGGCCCGCTCGCCGGGTCTCCGCGAGGCTCCCGCGTTCGATTCCCGCACCGCGCGAGCACGCGGATGGGACTCCTTTCTGCAGCTCTTTAAAGCAGCCGCCCCTTTTTCCTGGCCTTGCCCAGCTACCTTCTGCAAGATCCCAGGAAAAGAGATGTGGAGACTCTAGAACAGGAGTCAGTAACCCGTGGCTCTGGAGCCGCATGTGGCTCTTTCATCCCTCTGCTGCGGCTCCTTGTTGCTGGTCGGCTCCACAGTTGATAGGGGTTTCGGTTAGGACAGATAGAGGAAAAAGGATGCCACGCTAAGAGGAGACTCTATGGTGGGGGACCCGGATTCCGATCAGCAGAGGAAAAAGGACGCTGTGCTAGGGGGAGACTATGATGGGGGAACCAGACTTGCAGTCGGCTGCAGAATTGAACGGGGGCTTCCGGTTAGGACCTTTGTGGCTCTTTGAGTGTTTAAGGTTTTTTGTTTTTTTTTTAATTTTGATTTATATGCCGCCCTTCTCCGGAGACTCAGGGCGGCTTACAATGCGCTAAGCAATAGCCTTCATCCTTTTGTATATTTATACAAAGTCAGCTTATTGCCCCCACAAACTGGGTCCTCATTTCACCTACCTTTGAAAGGATGGAAGGCTGAGTCAACCTTGAGCCTTGGAGAGATTCGAACCAGCAGTAAATTGCAGGCAGCTGTGTTAATAACAGGGTGCGTAGACCACTGTACTATCAAGGCTCCTTGCCAACCCCTGCTCTAGAAAGAGTGCAGAGAAGAGCAACAAAGATGATTAGGGGACTGGAGGCTAAAATATATGACGAACGGTTGCAGGAATTGGGTATGTCTAGTCTGATGAAAAAGGGATGCGGTGGCTGAGTGGCTAAGACGCTCAGCTTGTCGATCGAAAGGTCGGCAGTTCAGCGGTTCGAATCCCTGGTGCTGCGTAACGGGATGAGCTCCGGTGACTTATCCCAGCTTCTGCCAACCTAGCAGTTCGAAAGCACGTAAAAAAAATGCAAGTAGAAAAATAGGGGCCACCTTTGGTGGGAAGGGAACAGCGTTTTCCGTGCGCCTTTGGCGTTGAGTCATGCCGGCCACATGACCACAGAGATGTCTTTGGACAGGCTCTCTTTGGCTTTGAAACGGAGATGAGCAGCGCCCCCTAGAGTCGGGAACGACTAGCACGTATGTGCATGGGGAATCTTTACCTTTACCTTAGTCTGATGAAAAGAAGGACTAGGGGTGACATGATAGCAGTCTTCCAATATCTCAGGGGCTGCCCCAAAGAAGAGGGAGTCAAACTATTCTCCAAAGCCCCTGAGGGCAGAACAAGAAGCAACGGGTGGAAACTAATCATGGAGAGAAGCAACTTAGAACTAAGGAGAAATTTCCTGACAGTGAGAACAATTAATCAGTGGAACAACTGGCCTCCAGAAGTTGTGAATGTTCCAACACTGGAAGTTTTTAAGAAGTTGTTGGATCACCATTTGTCTGAAGTGGTGTAGAGTTTTCTGCCTAAGCAGGGGGTTGGACTAGATGACCTCCAAGGTTCCTTCCAACTCGGTTATTCTATTCTATTCTAAAAGATGCAGCAGCTTTAAAGGGTCAGTGTCAAAATTCATTCGTACTTTCACTTACATTTTTTCCTTCGCTCCCAGCTTGACAGTAACAGGGAGGGGTGTGTGGATAGAATGCAAGGGTGGGAGAATTTGGTATTCAGGCCTCTGTCGGTGCCGTGGGACACCGCTGGTATCTCAAGGACACACGGAGCAAATATCCCGGCGTGGCTGGCTGTTTCCCGTTACAAAATGAACAGAAGAAATCGGTGGACGTTTTTGGAATTTGGGTGGTCCGTACGGAAAAGGGGGAATGAACTATGCCGGCTTTTGCGCGGGAAACCCAGAGTTGGTTTCGCTTCTTCTGTGCCAATGTGGTTTTTTCAGTCAAGTTTTATTCTCTTGGCAAAATAGTCCCAGGAGTTCCTTTTTCTGGATTCGCCAACTGGAAAGTTGACAGTCAGCTTGTCAATTTTCATAACCTTCAAAAGCTCAATGAATGAGCTGGAAGGGACCTTGGAGGTCTTCTAGTCCGGTCCTGTTGTGGTCCGCCAGTGGCCTGCGTGCATCGTGGCTGATCCCGATGACGAGGCTGGTGTGGTGTTGCGCCAGCAGCTGGCACAGCCGGCGCTCACGTCAGACAGCGAGGAGGCCGAAGAGGATGTGATGCCAGAGGCAGAGACTCAGCCAGGGCCTTCAGAACCTCCAGAGGTTCCTTCAAGTGGAGAGAGCGAAGTGGAGGAGCCTCTCCTCAATGCTCGGGCACGCAGGGCTGCCAAAAGGCAGGAGTGGCTACTCAGGAGGAGGAGGTCTACTTGAGAGTAGGGCTTGAGGATAATTGGCCACTCCCTTAGCCTATTTAAGTTCGCACACAGTTAGTAAGTTACTTGCTAGAAACAACTTGTAATTATCAACAGAGCATTTTTGGAAAAGTCTTATCTTGCTTTCTGGGCTGGTTGCCAACTTTTGCCGGACTTTGGTTTATTCTTGCTACTTAATAAATTTGATAAGGACCGTTGGTGTGTGTCTATATCCTCGGGAATCCAGACCTGGGGCAGAACAGGTCCCTGCTGAAGCAGGAGAAGCTATAATATTTCAGATGCGACTGTCTACTCTTCTTTAAAACCTCCAGTGATGGAGCACCTACGACTTCTGGTGGCAAGCTGTTCCACTGGTTAATTGTCCTCACTGTTGGGAAATTTCTCCCTAATTCCAGGTTGCTTCTCTCTTTGATTAGTTTCCATCCATTGTTCCTTGTCCTGCCTTCAGGTACTTTGGAGAATAAGTTGACCCCCTCTTCTTCTTTGTGGCAGCCCCTCAAATACTGGAAGACGGCTATCGTGTCACCCCTGATCCTTCTTTTCTTTAGACTAGCCCAAACCCAAATCCTGCAGCCATTCTTCCTATGTTTCTCCTGTGCAAATCCATGGTGGGTTAAAAGAGTTGCAACCAAGGGCTCCATTTACATAGCTACACACATACACAAACCAGTGTGCTCGGGAGGGTTGAATGCAAAACCCCTCCCAATTCTGCTCATTCCTCTTTTTGCCAATCTTGGGGAAAACAATTGCCCCGGGCCCTTGGCGCACGCAAGGAATTGTTTCACCTCCCAAATCGTTACAGTCCTCCAGAACAACTTCCTGGCACCCTTCCACCCTGGCCATTGTCTCCTTCTGGGTCTGGCGGGTGTAGCTGAGCTTGGCCTTTCCTTTCCGCAGATGTTGCCGGGAGTGTGAGAAGTGCCGAGTCATGACTTTCTGGCTTGCTTTGTTCCCACACCCTCTTCATCCAGAGCTTGGCTTCCTTCAAAGCAACCAATTTTAGCTGCCCTCCCACACCGTGCGGGGGATATAAAATGACTCAGGGCTTTGTTAGCAGAAGATGCACCAGGCGTGGCCACGGGAGTGCGGGTGGGGTGGACGAGAGGAACAGGCAGCCTCCGTGTCACTGCAAGCCACCGCGACGGCAGAGACCGGATTCCACACCAAAGTTGCACAGCCATGTTGATTTGCTTTTATACATACCCTGTTTCCCCCCAAATAAGTCATCCCCTAATAATAAGCCCAATTGGGCTTTTGAGTGCATGGCAATAAGGCCAAGCGCTTATTTCAGGGTTCAAAAAATAATAAAAAACAGGGTCTTATTTTTGGAGAAACATGGTAGATAGATAGATAGGTAGGTAGATAGATAGACAGACAGAAAGACAGACAGATGGATTAGAGGGAGAGAAGATAGATAGATAGATAGATAGATAGATAGATAGATAGATAGATAGATAGATAGATAGATAGATAGATAGACAGACAGACAGACAGACAGGCAGACAGGCAGACAGGCAGACAGGCAGGTAGATAGATATGATAGACAGACAGACGATAGATAGATAGATAGATAGATAGATAGATAGATAGATAGATAGATAGATATACCCTGTTTCCCCCAAAATACGACATCCCCTGATAATAAGCCCAATAGCATGGCAATAAGGCCAAGTGTTTATTTCAGGGTTCAAAAAAAATTAAGACAGGGTCTTTTTTCAGGGAAACACGGTATATATATATAAAATGGATGAAAAGAGATGTGGTGGCTCAGTGGCTAAGATGCTGAGCTTGTCGATTGAAAAGTTGGCAGTTTGGCGGTTTGAATCCCTACTGCCGCGTAACAGGGTGAGCTCCGGTGACTTGTCCCAGCTTCTGCCAATCTAGCAGTTCGAAAGCAGGTAAAAAAATGCAAGTAGAAAAAGTAGGGACCACCTTTGGTGGGAAGGTCACAGCGTTTTCCGTGCGCCTTTGGCGTTGAGTCATGCCGGCCACATGACCACGGAGACGTCTTCGGACAGCGCTGGCTCTTCGGCTTTGAAACGGAGATGAGCAGCGCCCCCTAGAATCGGGAACGACTGGCACATATGGGCGAGGGGAACCTTTACCTTTAATGGATGAAAAGCTTTTGAGATTTTAAATCTTACGTTCCTGTACCGTCCTCGTCTTTCCTGCATTCCCGGCAGAGCGGACGATGCCTCACAAAATGTCCCTGTTTGGGTCTTGATTTTAGAGAGGCTGGTTTTGTGACCGAGACGCTTTGCACAATTTTTGGAACAAGCCCTTCAGAAGTCAAGGACAGTTTCATGACCAAAAATTATAACCCCGTTGTTAAAAGGACTCGTTTCTTCCAGATTTGCCCAGGATAGTGACCAATGAGCAGAGGAACATGGAAAATGCCAACCGAACATCCTGAGTTTAGCCTTTATCCGAGATTGGCAAAGTCTTACCGCCTAGTCTAGGGGTCAGCAACCTACGGCTCCGGAGCCGCATGTGGCTCTTTGGGCCCTCTGCTGTGGCTCCCTGTCAGGTGATCCCAACACTGGCTGGCCCCGCCCCTCACCCTCCCCTCCCAGTCACTCCTCGCCTGGCCTGAGAAGGTAAGGGCGACGGCGGGGGATGGAGAAGTATCCGGGGCAGAGACAGAGAGATACAGAGAGAGGGGGAGAGAAAGAGACATAGAGAGAAGAAGAGGGAGGGAGGGAGGAGAGAGAGAGAGAGAGAGAGATGTCAAAAGGATTGTGTGGTTCCCGGTGTTTTTTAACAACTGGTTCTCTGCCCTAATGACTGGCTGGGTAGGCGTGGCTGGGGAGGTGTCATGTGACCGGTGGAAGTGAGTGACATCGAGTTGGCCACGCCCACCCAGGCTTTGTGGCTCCCGGTGTTTTCTTTTCTGTGGGAAGCGGGTCCAAATGGCTCTTTTGAGTATTTTAAGGTTGCAGACGCCTGGCCTAGTCAATCCAAATAGATCTGGAAGGGGCCTTGGAGGTCTTCTAGTCCAACCCCCTACTCAAGCAGGAGACCCGCCTAGACCATTTCAGTCCAGCCTCTTCTTAAAAAACCTCTGGGTCTTAATGGCCGCTGCGTTTGCTTAAAGATTATAAAATCAGGCCCAGTTACGGTAGCGACCTGCTTAATGACCGGCACAACAGTCCAATTCCAGAGCTGGCACATCAAAGCGCTTGATCTCCAGGGCCTTGTCTTGGGAAGGGTGAGCTTAATTAAGTAAAAAAAAAAAAAAAAATGAAAAACACGAGCTTAAGAAAAGGCAACCTAGCTAAATGTAGTTTACACCCACACCTTCCCTCTACTTCTTCTCATTTACGCCCGAACTATTTTTGCTTCCACTGTATCCAAACCGGCTTCATCAAATGACTTTTGTTCCAAGGGGCTGCCACAAAGAAGTGGGGGTGGGGAGAAGGCAGGACAAGGAACAACGGATGGAGACTCATCTAGGAGAGATTCAATGTGGAAATAAGGAGAAATTTCCTAACAATGAGGACAATTAACCAGTGGAACAGCTTGCCACCAGAAGTTGTGGATGTTCCACCATGGAGACTTTGAGTAGAGTAGAGTAGAGTAGAGTAGAGTAGCATAGCGTAGCATAGCATAGAATTTTATTGGCCAAGTGTGATTGGACACAAGGAATTTGTCTTAAGAAGACACTAGACAACCATTTGTCTGAGATAGAATAGAATAGAATAGAATAGAATAGAATAGAATAGAGCCTTGGTAGCGCA
Organism: Pituophis catenifer annectens; assembly: GCF_029215685.1. Lineage (NCBI taxonomy): Eukaryota > Metazoa > Chordata > Lepidosauria > Squamata > Colubridae > Pituophis > Pituophis catenifer. Next base: position 23,768,937 of record NW_027256890.1, read on the forward strand.
GCAGACTAAAGCACTGTTAAGTAACACCAGCTGCCTGCAATTACTGCAAGTTCGAATCTCACCAGGCTCAAGGTTGACTCAGCCTTCCATCCTTCCGAGGTAGGTAAAATGAGGACCTGGATTGTGGGGGCAGTAAACTGACTTTGTATAAAAAAATGAACACCGCTTAGGGGGGCCCGAAAGCCCTACTAAGCAGGTAGATACAAAAGTATGAAGGCTATTGCTTAACGCATTGTAAGCCGCCCTGAGAAGAAAGCTGTCCGGAGAAGGGTGGCATATAAATCGAACCGATAGATAGATAGATAGATAGATAGATAGATAGATAGATAGATAGATAGATTTAGAATTAGAATTAGAATTAGAATTAGAATTAGAATTAGAATTAGAATTAGAATTAGAATTAGAATTAGAATTAGAATTAGAATTAGAATTAGAATTAGAATAACAAAATTGGAAGGGACTTTGGAGGTCTTCTAGTCCAACCCCCTGCCCAGGCAGGAAACCCTACATCACTTCAGCCAAATGGTTATCCAACATCTTAAATACTTCCAGTGTTGGAGCATTCACAACCTCTGCAGGCAAGTTGTTCCACTGATGAATTGTTCTAACTGTCAGGAAATTTCTCCCTAGTTCTAAGTTAACTAAGTTTTTAGTTCTAAGTAAGATGGTATAGGCCGGTCTCCTGCTTCAGCAGGGAGATGGACTAGATGACCTCCAAGGTCCCTTCCGGCTCTGTGATTCTGTGATTCACTCTTCTGCCTCCTTCTTTATGAAAAAATAAAACAGCCTTGGGAAATAACTTTCTCTGGAGCTGCAGCTTCCTGGGTTCTCCGAAGGAACAGGTTAAGGCTGAGAGAGCCAGGGTCCTGTAATTTTGGGGCTCCTGGATCTTTGGGGCTCAAAAATGGGAACCCCCATGATGTCCCACTGTTTCAGGGCCTCCTTGGTTTCTTAGTGATTGGTGGTGGGGGCTCAACTTTTTAAGTCAAAGGACCTTTGCAGGGGGGGTTTGCCCTATACGGCGCTATAATTTTGTTCTGGTTTCTCTTTAGTAAAACTGTAATTAAAGCTTCCAGTAATAAGCTGTCTGCTTCACATGCAGATTTAGACTCATTAGCTTCTAATTAACTGTTCTTCTTATTTTTTTTTTCTAAAGTGGTGGGGGGGGGCGGCTGCGCACAAAAGCTGCCCCCGGAAGCCACAGCAGTAAGATTTTTTTTTCCTCCTCCCCTCCCACCCCAAGCATTCCTCCCCCCTCCTTTTTTTCCTTCCTTCCCCCCCCCTCCCTTTATGATCAGGGACTCTGAGATTTGTTCAGAGCGAAGACTTGGATCTAAAGCTGGCCCAGATCCTCAATGTGTGGCCACCCAAATTTTTGCTAATGGTTTGTTATAAATAGCGCGGCACTAAAAATAAGCTGGATTTTTCTCCCTGTCGGTTCCTTTATTAAAAGAGGTTTCTTTTAAAGGAGAGAAGTGATGAAATTGGCAGACAATTGCATTGCATTGGCATTTTTGGGGGAGCTGCAGCCCCACCCTGAAAAAAGCAGTGCAATCCTAGGCTGCGTTAATAGAGGGATAGAATCAAGATCACATGAAGTGTTAATACCGCTTTATAAGGCCACACTTGGAATATTGCATTCAGTTTTTTTTTGTTTTTTTTTAAATTTGATTTATATGCCGCCCTTCTCCGGAGACTCAGGGCGGCTTACAATGTGCTCAGCAATAGCCTTCATACTTTTGTATATATTTATACAAAGTCAGCTTATTGCCCCCACAATCTGGGTCCTCATTTAACCTACCTTAGAAAGGATGGAAGGCTGAGTCAACCTTGAGCCTGGCGAGATTCGAACCTGCAGTAATTGCAGGCAGCTGGTCTTAATAACAGTGCTTTAGTCTGCTGCGCCGCCAGGGCTCTTTTGGTTGCCACGTTTCAAAAAAGATGTGGAGACTCTAGAAAGAGTGCAGAGAAGAGCAACCAAGATGGTTAGGGGGCTGGAGGGTAAAACATATGAAGATCAGTTGGCAGGAATTGGGTATGTCTAGCCTAACAAAGAGAAGGATTAAGGGAGGCATGATACCAACGTTCCAATTTTTGAGAGGCTGCCCCAAAGAAGACGGGGCTCAACCTGTTTGCCAAAGCACCTGAAGGCAGGACAAGAAGAAACGGATGGGAACTCATCGAGGAGAGAAGCAACCTGGAATTGAGGAGGAATTTCCTGACAGGGAGGACAATTAACCAGTGGAACAGCTTGCCACCAGAAGTGGTGGCTGCTCCATCATTAGAGGCTTTCAAGAAGGGACTGGACAGCCACTTGTCTGAAATGGTATGTAGACACTCCTGTTCAAGCAGTGGATTGGACTAGATGACCTCTGAAGTCCCTTCGAACAATGATGATGATGATCGTAGGTAGGTAGATAGAAAAATAGATAGATAGAAAAACAGATAGAAAGATAGAAAAATAGATAGATGGCTAGATAGATAGATAGAAAGATAGAAAGAAGAGAAAGAGAGATATATCTTGGAAGGATGTTCAGTGCTTCAAACTGGAAGAAGAAAAGGGAGCATTGAATTGACAAGGACATTCTGTTGTTTCCTATCTGCAAACATAAATTTTACTTATTGTGCCAGCCCAGAAAATAACACAGCTTCTTTAAGGCCGTATCGAGTTCCTGCAACCGTTCTTCGTATGTTTTAGTCTCCAGGCCTTTAATCATCCCAGTTGCTCTTCTTCCGTATAGATCTTCCCCAGAATTTCGGGAGGATTCCTTCCAGGTTCAACCCGCTAAGGAGCCCGTACACTTTCCATACGAGCAGTTTAAAATTTGCTGATGAATAGGGGCAAACGTCATTCCCCCGAAAACTCCAAAGTATAGCGCAAAAGCACTCTGCACATGCTCCAAGCCATTCAGGTTTCCTTCCTTCCTTCTCGTATTGCAGCTGGAAGCAGAGAGCGCAGGGGTTAAAACTTGGGCGTGGCTGTCTTCTGGGGAAAAAACCCTCTGTGCCTTGCGTCGAAGTGGCATTGTGCCGCCAAAGCCGTGTGGCTCGGATTAAGCGCTGAGGATTACTCGTCTTTGCCCCCCGTCTCCATCGGGGATAATAGAAGAGCCAATTTCCTTATGCTTCCACTGCTTTTTGGCTCTCTTGTCTCTGGTGCAGCTGTTTGGGGGAATTACATTTTTCCAGGTGCTTTGCTCTGCTCCTCCTGGGACCATTTTTAGGACTATCCCAGGCACCAGAATGTTGTCCATACACTCCTGTGCCCGGTGCACACCCCTTTCTATCGATCCTTGCCCCTCTGCCAGCTTCTCTGATACATCTCTGTTTTGCGGGGAGGGAGGGTTTGGTGGTGCTCTGGCAGTCCAGGCTGAGCAATGAAGTCTTGATGCAGCCTGACAGGTGGATGGAGCAACGTTGCCGAGCGATTGATCCTGTCCCGTTGCCAGGTAACCGAGATCGGTGGGCGAAGTTGTCAGAAAAGGTGGAGCAGGCTGCAGAAGTCGGCGCCAGACAATAACCGCCCTCCCCCCCGAATGACGGCTTCCGTTCCCACGAACACCTGCACCCGAGCGTGGGGTGACGGAGCAGCCCTCAGACCCACACCTGTGTAAAAAAAAATTCAAACTAGCTACTTTATTGTTGCGTGCCTGTTTTGCAGGAATCCTCCCAGGCTGGCAGCTTTTGGCTGGGAAAGACTAGATAAGACTCAGGCATTGGGGGCGGGTGGTGGTGGGGTTTGACCTTGTCCTCTTGTGCTTACATAATGATTCTAGGTTATTCCCTCCCCCCTGCCCCCTTGAGCCATCTGGGATGGTTGCTCCCCAACAGGTCACCTGCTACCCACTTCCCCAATGCCAGGGCCCGGCCCCCATTTGTGCCTGGATCTCCAGTTCGCTTGTGCACCAAATCAGTGGCTGCATTGGGATGTGTTGGTTAGGTTTATGACCAATGGTAGTGCAGTGGTTAGACTGCAGTACTGCAGGCTATATCTGCTGACTGCTGGCTGCCTACAATTCGGCAGTTCGAATCTCACCAGGCTCAAGGTTGACTCTCCTTCCTTCCTTCCTTCCTTCCTTCCTTCCTTCCTTCCTTCCTTCCTTCTTTCCTTCCTTCCCTTCCCCTTCCTTCCTTCCTTCCTTCCTTCCTTCCTTCCTTCCTTCCTTCCTTCCTTCCTTCCATAACTCTGCCCACTGCTAGCAGTTCGATCCTGACTGGCTCAAGGATGACTCAACCTTCCCTCCTTCCGAGGTGGGTCAAACGAGGACCCAGATTGTTGGGGTGCAAGAGGCTGACTCTGTAAACTGCTTAGAGAGGGCTGTAAAAGCACCGTGAAGCGGTATATAAGTGCTAAGTGGGAAGGGGAGAGAGGGAGGGAGGGAGGGAGGAAGAAGGGAGGGAAGGGCCATGGTGGTGCAGTGGTTAGAATGCAGGATTGCAGGCTGACTCTGCCCACTGCCAGGAGTTCAATCCCAACCGGTTCCAGGTTGACTCAGTCTTCCATTCTTCCGAGGTTGGTAAAATGGGGACGCAGATTGTTGGGGGCGATAGGCTGACTCTGTAAACCGCTTAGAGAGGGCCGTAAAAGCTCTGTAAAGCGGTACATAAGTCTAAGTGCTATTGCTATTTAAGTCTTGGGGGTGGTTTAGGATTCACCAAATCCAGCCCGGTTTGGTGAATTCCTGTTTGGTGGCGAAAATCCAGAAGGCACCGAGATCTGCAACCCAGTTAGCACGTTAGGTAAATCCAGGCCTATGAGGCAAACTGAGGCCATCATTCCTGGTTTGACTCTTCCATATTCAAGCCTCGGTTTGATTATTGAATGCATCACGCCGACCCAGAAATCTATGCGTCTAAAATCCCCAGGCCTTTCCTTCCTTAGCTTTGGACTCCGCTATTAATTCACATTCATTAATTCACTCGTTCTCAATAAGCCACAACACTTCTGTCGCTTTCAGGCACGGATCTTAGTGTGATTCCCAACCCTCCCTCCTTCCCTCCCCCCTCCCATCCATTCCTTTACTTTCCTCCTTTTTTCTGCAGTCACTTTGAACCAATCGACTATTTATTCTGCTTCCCCCCCCTTTTTTTTTGTGTGTGTGTGTACAGTTGTTTCACTGGATTGGATGTTTTTATGCTGCTTTAATAGTTTTAGAGGGTTGGGAGTCAATCCTGATGCAGCTGGTCTACAAACATGAGAAGTAAATAAATGGATTATCTGCTTCTTTGGAGCCAAGAATTTAATACCAAGGGCAGCTCAGGAATAGAGGGGAGGGGGCCTTTGGCCAGGAGCAAGGAGATGGAAGAGAAGGACCAGTGGGAGACAGGAGAGCATCTTCCAGTATTTGAGGGGCTGCCCCAGAGAGGAGGAAGGGGGTCCAGCTATTTCCCAAAGCACCTGAAGGCCAGACAAGGAATAAAATGGATGGAAACTGATCAAGGAGAGATTCACCCTGGAAATAAGGAGAAATGTTCTGACAGTGAGAACAATCAACCCTTGGAACAGAAGCTGCCTTCAAAAATTATGGGAGCTTCATCCCTGGAGGCTTTCAAGAAGAGACCGGAGTGCCATTTGTGAGAAATGGTGTAAGGTCTCCTGTTTGGGTGGAGGGTTGGACTAGATGATCTCCAAGGTCCCTTCCAACTCTGTTAATCTGAATCAATCTAACATGATCAAAAGCCTGGAGGCTAAAACATACGATGGACGGTTGCAGGAACTGGGCCTGGCTGGTCTAGTGAAGAGAAGGACCAGGGGAGACAGGAGAGCATCTTCCAATATTTGTGGGGCTGCCCCAGAGAGGAGGAAGGGGGTCAAGCTATTTCCCAAAGCACCTGAAGGCCAGGCAAGGAACAATGGATGGAAACTGTACAAGGAGAGATTCAACCTGGAAATAAGGAGGAATTTCCTGACAGACCACCTTCAATTTTATTCAGACGTTCACAGATTCACACTTAATTATTAACAGAATTAACTGGGGTTGAACATTGCGTCCATCCATCAACGAACTTACAACCATTCCTTTAGTGTCCGTTTGAAGTTAACAAAGGCACTAAAAAAAAAATCCCATTTGATTATGACCATTTTTCACACTTAACGACCGCTGCAGCATTCCCCGTGGTCACGTGATCAAAATTTCAGGCGCTTGGGCAATGGGTTCACACGGGTTGCCATGTCCCGGGGGTCACGCAATCCCCTTTTGTGACGACCTGCCGAGCAAAATCAATGGGGAAAACGGATTCACTTAACAACCGTGTTCTAACTTTACAAACGGCAGCGATTCGCTTAACAACTGAAAGGTTTGGAGCCCCCCCCCCAAAAAAACCATCCCTTAACGAATGTCTCACTTAACAATAGAAATATTGGGCTAAATTGTGGTCATAAATCAAGAATTTCTTGTAATCCGGCTGTGCATCTTCTACAAAGCCCCCATGGGAACCCAGCAAGCGAACCCAGGTTAGTTTACAGATTACAGATTAACAGAGTTGGAAGGGACCTTGGAGCTCATCTAGTCCAACCCCCCCCCTCCATCCAAGCAGGAGACCGTATGTGAAGTTTCCGAAAGATGCCCTAATTAATTCATGAGCCATGAGCCGAACTTCAAAAGAAATACAGTCATTTATTAGGAGCACCATTGCGGCAATATTCGGATGCAGTTAGAACTAATCCCACGTAGATTTACTTTCTCCTATGACCCTGTCTCTCCCCTCCTCTCTGGCCATGTCATAAATCACATTCTCCAATTAACCACTTCGGGTGGCTGTGAAATCCAACACCCTCCTTCTGATTGCGGTCAGGAAGAATGTATGGAATGCACTTCAGTTAGGGAAATCAATCAGCTCTATCAGTTCTCTCTCCCTCCTGCTCATGGCAACTTGAAAGCTTTGCATGTTGACACGCTGCCTACAGCATTTCTGACAGATGGCAGTCCAGTCTCTTCTTGATAGCCTCCAGTGATGAAGCTCCCACAACTTCTGAAGGCAACTTCTGTTCCATGGGTTGATTGCTCTCACTGTCATGAAATTCCTCCTGATTTCTAGGTTGAATCTCTCCTTGGTCAGTTTCCATCCATTATTCCTTGTCTGGCCTTTGGGTTATTTGGAAAATAGCTTGACCCCCTTCCTCTTCTCTGGGGCAGCCCCTCAAATATTGGAAGATGCTCTCCTGGTCCTTCTCTTCACTAGACAAGTCGTGCCCAGTTCCTATAACAGTTCATCGTATGTTTTAGCCTCCAGGCCTTTGATCATGTTAGATAGATTCAGATTAACAGAATTGGAAGGGATTTTATAGGTCAGTGATGGCTAACCTTTTTGCCATCGCGTGGCAGGAAGTGGGGGGATGGGGGAGGTTTGCGCACGTGTGTGCCCACACCCATAATTCTATGCGCCCCACCCCACGCATGTGAGCATGAACCCTCCTCCCCCCCCCTCTCCTGGCATGCGATGGCCCGGTAGGCCCATTTTTCTTTCTCACCTGGCTCCAGATCCCCTCTATGCATCTGGGGAGGACAAAAACAACCTTCCAAAGGCCCGAAACAGCCCATTTCCCAACTTCCGGTTGGACAGGAAGTGACTTTTTTGCTGTCCCCAGCCTCCAGAGACTCCTAGCGCCAGAGCTGAGCTGGCGTGCCAGGAGACATGGCTCCAGGTGCCACCTGTGGCACGCGTGCCATAGGTTCGCCATCATGGTTATAGGTCATCTAGTCCAACCCCACTCCAAAGGTTAGGTTGGTTGTGTTGAAGGCAGCTTAGAAACAGAAGAGGGAAGCGTGGAGGAAATGGCAAACTAAAAAAGGCTTTTGGTCTCCTGCTCGGCCAAAACCTCAGCTTCCATTTTTCCCCCGGCGAGCATTAAAGCGACGAGACCCAAAGTGCTTGCGAGGCCTTGAGGAATATAGATGGCTGCACATAAATGGCCCTGCAGAAACGGCTGCCAAAGAGGCTTGGCAGCCTTTTAAGCAAAGCTACGAGATCTCTGGATGCAGAAGCATCTCGGAATGAGAAAGCGAGGGAGGGAAAAAAAAACAAATAAAAATTAAAAATAAAGCTATTTATTTTGGGAAGTTATTAAGGGAAAGCACTGCCTGGCATCTTGCAGCGGCCATTGCCAGAAAAAAAAATAAACCCCCTCAGCTGCCCGGAGCCCGTGGCTTTGACGGGACCGGAGCCATTTGGGGGTTTTATGGAACGCAGGTGATGCCCGCCAGGAAACAAAGCCGCCGTATCGTCAAAACAGGAAGCGGCCATTTTTCTGACTGGGTTGCTATTAGACGTTTCTTGGCACCCTCCGCCGCTGTGTTTTCTGGTATTTTCTTGGCATGAAGGCAGCCCTGTCAAAAAAAACAAAACAAAACAAAAAGGAGCCATTTTCCTGCCTCGCTGCCCTGATGTGGGGATGGCAGCCATTTTGCATGCCGCGTTTGAGAGGTTTCATTGGAGCTCCAAATGGCCACATCGCCAGAAAATGAAAGGCTGGAAGCAGCTCAGTCGATTTTTTAATTTTTTTTTTTTAAAAAGAAGTGCTTTTCAACTTATGTTTGGAGGATATTTTAGAAATCAGGCCGGGAAAGCACATCTGTACCGGGGTCCAATCAGTTTTCAAAGCAAAGACCACATGGTTATTTTTGTAAATTGAATCACGTCGGCGGGGCTGAAGCCATTGGCGGCCATCTTGGTTGCTAAGCCGCCATGTTGAATCCAATCAAATCAGGAATCTCTCATTTTAAGACGTGTTGGACTTCAACTCCCAGAATTCATAGCAATGGCCCTGTTGGGTAGGGAATTCTGGGAGTTGAAGTCCACAGGACTTAAAAGTAGAGATTTGTAATTGATCAGAAGCTGCCATCTCCATGCAATGGTTCCCAGCCAGGGCAAGTTTTAGAAGTGTGGCCTTCAATTCCCAGAATTCTTAGGAAATGCCTTATTGGCTAGGGAATTCTGGGAGTTGAAGTCCACAAGACTACTTTTTAGATCAGATGCTGCCATCTCCATGGCTCCCAGCCAGGGCAAGTTTGAGAAGTGTGGACTTCAACTCCCAGAATTCCCTAGCCAGGATTCTGGGAGTTGAAGTCCTTACTTCTCAAACTTGCCCTGGCTGGGAACCGTTGCATGGAGATGACTGTGGAATGCTGGGAGTTGAAGTCCACCCATCTTAAAGCCGCCAAGGTTGAGAAACATCGGGATAGAGAAATAACATATTTCTTTGTGCCCCCCCCCACTCCATCCCTGGGAGACTTTTGCAGCCCAAATCTGTAGCCCCGTTGGGGTTTCAGTCTTACTCGCTGGCTCCTGCAAGCATTTGCAAGATTTATGGTGAGACCGAGCTTCCATCCTTCTCCATCTTGGAGACTCGCTTTGCTTTCAGCCTCATCAATTCATTTTCTCCTCTCCTCCAATTCCCGTTCTTATTTTTTTTTATAATGTCCAGACAGAGTGAATGACATAAATCTCTCTCAAATGAACCAACCAGCCAGACCTACTCCTTAGGTATAGCTGTATTTTCATTGCTCTATAAAGAGCATGGCCGTAAAAAGAACGGGCCAGCTCTGAATTTTAGGTAGGGCATACTTCCGGCTGATGTGGGAGACTACATCTCCCATCATCCCCACCCCAATTGTGGGGAAGCTCTTTTTGGGTTCACACAGCAGCTGGGTTTGGGGTCTTGAATTCATCGATTCAAATTTATCATTGAGTTTGATGCAACTGAGGAAAATCGAGGGGCTGGATTTAATATGGGGTGCAAACTAACCAAACTGTTCTGACCTAGGCTTCCTTAGAAAGTATACAGCACAATCTTAGTCCTGGCAAACCTCTTTTATTCACACGGCTGTGAATTATTGTCATTCCCAGTCCGAAAGGCTTCTCAAACAGTCTTTCAGGGGAATGTTTATAAACACCCACCTTATCTCCCTTGGAATGCTGCCAGAGAACTAATTGCCAAATGCAGGGCAGGGCCAAACTTAGCACAGAGTCAAACAGAACTTTCCCAGAGCTTTTACCAACCAAATGAACGAATTGCTTCCTGCAAAAGCTCATATCCCGTTCGCTCCTCTTTTATGTCTTATGGGAGGGGCCAATCATCTCCAAGCCTTACTCCCAAGTCGACCCTGTTTCCTTAATTGTTCCTGTCTTCTGGCAGCTCTGCACATGCGCACACTGGGAACAGGCTCCCGCTGTTCTTCTGTCTCACTGATGTCAGGCTCCGGAGACTCCGGAGGCAGCAAAGAACTACCAGATGGCCTTGGCCCCCTCTCTGCCTCCGACTCAGAGCCCTCGTCCGAGCCTTCCCCAGACTCCAGGACTGGCCCGTGTTCCTCCCCAACCTCCTCACTGTCTGAATCTGCTGTCAGCTCTACTGGGCCATAACACAAACTTAGCATGTTGTGTGAATGCATCTTTGGGTGGTCTTCCCATCTTTTTAAATAGCACACATGCTTGCATGAACACCCCCATCGTCCCTCTCCCATCTTGACCTACTGTCCTTCCCTAAATGACCTGGATTTGGACTGCTGCCAGCAAAATCCCCCAAGGATGATAAAGTTGTTGAAAGACGTAGAAGGTTACAGGTAGCCCTCAGCTTACAACGGTTCATTAGTGACCATTCAAAGTTATAATGGCACTGAAAAAAGGGCCTTTATGATCCTTGTTTACACTTTGCAGCATTCCCATGGTCATGTGATAGCAATAGATATAGCGCTTAGACTTATATGAACCAGTTGTCCAGCGCCCAAATTTTGTTCACGTGATCACAGGGAGCAGAGGTGGTATTCAGCTGATTTGGACTAGTTCGAGCGAACCGGTAGCGGAAATTTTTAGTAATTTGGAGAACCGGCAAATACACCTCTGGCTGGCCCCGCCCCCAGCCATCCGCTCACCCCTCCCTCCCGCTCACCCTGCCCACACATCCTGCCCCGCCCTGCCCAGTCACTCCTCCTCTCGTCTCCCTGGCATAGCAGGGAGGCTATTATGGTCATAAGTGGGGAAAATGGTCACAAGTCCCTTTTTTCAGTGCCGTTGTCACTTTGAACCGTTCCTAAATGAACTGTTGTAAGCGGCCGCCTATTTTGTACAGTGTCGTGTTTGGGATGAGCGTGGGTGCTACGGGACAGGTAACCTGAAGCTGTTCGTTCCAGTCTACCAAGGATGGTATTTGAGTTTTTTCCTGTGGTAATTCCGGGATAGGCACAAAGTCCTGGCCCGACAGCATCTTGAATGGTGTAAACCCAGTACTATTGTGTATGGAATTATTATAAACCACCACTGTGAACGGTAGTAAATCTGCCCAGTTATCCCACTGGTAATTTATATAACACCTGAGGTATTGTTCTAATACCACGTTAGTCCTTTCTCAAGCCCCATTTGTCTGAGGATGGTGGGTGGAGTGTAGCCCTTGGGCGGAGCCTAGCAACCTCAGGAACTCCCTCCAGAAGTGGGAGGTGAACTGAACCCCTCTGTCGGAAATTATTCGTTCCGGCACACCGCATAACCTATAAACATGTTGAATGAACAGTTTAGCCAACATCTTTGCTGAGGGAATCTTGGAACAGGGTACAAAGTGCACCTGTTTGGAGAACAAGTCCATAATTGCCCAAAATGACTGTATTTCCACTACTTTCAGGTAGTTCAACAATAAAATCCATGGATATCTCCTTCCAAGGAGTCTGGCAATGTTCTGGAGTAACCCGGGCGGCTTCCCAAGTGGCCTCTTTGCCAAAGCACATAAAGGGCAGCTAGCAACGTATGTCTCGATGTCCTTCTTTAGAGAGGGCCACCAGAATTGTCGTTCTTCCTTGAGTTTTGAACGGAGGCACACCTGACAGTGGGTGTCTCTCCAAGGAATTAAATCAGGTGGATGCATGTATGTTGCCTTTGGAAGTCTGGGTCTCTGCTTGTTCTCCCCTTGTGTTGTTTGTGCATTTGTGTGTGTCTCTGAAGTATGGAATGGACTGCATTAGCAGATGCCGGCCCCATAGAGATGCATCGGAGTTGTTTTCTCTCTCCCACCCACCCCCGCAATACAGTCCATTTTCAAACTTAATTTTTCTTTTGCAAATTTAGTCCCTTTCTGTTTTGGAGACATGCGGACAGAACCCCGAGTTCCTTTACATCATATCTTTCAAACTTTCCCTTAGATTGGAAGCAATATATATATATTTTTTTAGAAAAAAAGAGTTAATATAGCTAATAAACAGTAACCCCATTTGACTAAAAGCTTCTTTTGGTTAGGGTTTTTTTAAAAAAAAAAATATTTCTGAAGCTCTTTGTTACAGTGTCAGCTTTGCAACCGGAGCAATTTCCCCTACACTTTAAAATAAAAATTAAATATTAAAAGTATTTTAATTCCCCCCCCCCCTTGCCAGAGAGAACTTGGCAGGTCAAAACAGCAATTGAATCCCATTTCTCATCTCTCATTGATTTATGCGCTTTCGGAAATGTGGACAATAGACCAACCACAAGGCTCGATATAAAAGATGATTGGATATTTTTCCCAGTTCCTTCAGAGCTTTTCCGTTGGAAGGTAAAAAGCTTACTTGGACACCGCCATTAAAGATGGGAACACCTAGCAAATTGCTTGCAACCTTGGCAGCGTAATCTGGAAAGATTGACAAATATTATAGAACGGAATAACAGACATGGAAGGGATCCTGGAGGACTTCTAGTCCAGCCCCTTGCTCAAGCAGGAAACCCAGGGGTGGGTTCTACTTACCTTTACTACTGGTTCGTAGTGGGGCTGCGCGCTCGTCTGCACATACGCAGAAGCGTTTTGGTGACGTCGGGGTCGGTGGGCGGAGCCTCCTGCCGGTTTTACTACCGGTTCTATAGAACCAGTGCAAACGGGGGGCAACCCACCACTGAGGAAACCCTATGTCAAGTTTCCGAAAGATGCCCTAATTAATTCATGAGCCACGATCCAAACTTCAAAGGAAATATATTCATTTATTAGGAGCACCATTCCGGCAATACTGGGATGCAGTTAGGACTGATCCCGCGTAGATTTACGTTCCCCTATGACCCTGTCTTTCCCCTCCTCTCTGGCCATGTCATAAATCACATTCTCCAATTACCCACTTTGGCTGGCTGTGAAACCTAACACCCTCCTTCTGATTGCGGTCAGGAAGAATGTATGGAATGCACTTCAGTTCTCCCTCCCTCCTGCTCATGGCAACTTGAAAGCTTTGCAAGTTGACACCCTATACCGTTTTAGACAAGTAGCTGTCCAGTCTCTTCTTAAAAACCTCCAGTGATGGAGGTAATTGTTCTCACTGTTAGGAAGTTTCTCCTTAATGCTTCTCTCCTTGATTAGTTTCCATCCATTGTTTCTTGTCCTGCCTTCAGGTGCTTTGGAAAATAATTTGACCCTCTCTTCTCGGTGGCAGCCCCTCAAATATTGGAATACCGCTACCATGTCCCCCTTTTTTTCTTTAGACTAGCCAAACCCAAATCCTGCAACTGTTCTTCATAAATTTTAGTCTCCAGGCCTTTAATCATCTTAATTGCTCTTAATTAAGGAGAAACTTCCTAACAGTGTGGACAATTAACCAGTGGAACAGCTTCCAACCTGAACAGTCACTTATCTGAAATAGTATAGGTCAATGATGGCTAACCTTTTTGCTGTCGTGTGCCAAAAGCAGGGGGGGGAGCATGGGGGAGTCATGTGCACACGTGCCCACACCCATAATTCAATGTGCCCCACCCCCACACACATGCATGCACGACCCTCCCTCCGCGCTTCCCCCACTTATGGCATGGTGGGCCTGGTAGGCCCATTTTTCACCCTCCCCAGGCACAAAAGGCTCTCTTGGAGCCTGGGGAGGGCGAAAACAGCCTTCCCCAACCCCCCGGAGGCCCTCTGGAGGCCGAAAACAGCTGGTTTCCCGACTTCCGGTGAGTCCTGTAGGCCCGAAAATCAGCTGTCCGGTGTGTGCATGTGCGCTGGAGCTGAGCTAGGGCAACGCTCGCGTGCCCACTGATTTGGCTCCGCGTGCCACCTGTGACACAGGTGCCATAGGTTCACCATCATGGGTATAGGTTCTCCTGCTTGAGCAGGGGGCTAGACTAGAAGACCTCCAAGGTCCCTTCCAGCTCAATTCTATATTCCATGTAGTGACCGTTCGAAGCTGCGACGACACTGAAAAAAGTCACTTTAGGACCCTTTTTCACACTTTTTTTTTTATTTTTTTAATTTGATTTATATGCCGCCCTTCTCCGAAGACTCAGGGCGGCTTACAATGTGCTCAGCAATAGCCTTCATCCTTTTGTATATTTATACAAAGTCAGCTTATTGCCCCCACAAACTGGGTCCTCAATTTACCTACCTTAGAAAGGATGGAAGGCTGAGTCAACCTTGAGCCTTGGCGGGATTCGATCTTACTCTAATTGGAGACAGCTGGTGTTAAATTACAATGCATTAGTCTGCTGAGCTATCCAGGCTCCCTTGCGATGGTCATAGCATCCCTTTGATCTCATGATCTAAATTCACAGACTTGGCCACTGACTTATATTTATGACGGCCGCAGGATCGCGGGGAGGGCCGGTGCTGTCACGTGATCCCCTTTTGCTACCTTCAGTCCGGACAAGCAAAGTCAGTGGGGAAGCCAGATTCATTTAACAACCTCGTTCCTCGCTTCATGACCGCCGCAATTCACTTAACAAGTAACGGCCAGGAAGATCGTAAAACGGAGTCAGCAAAACTCGCTTTGCAAATGTCTCGTTTAACGAGAGAAATTCTGGGCTCGATTGCGGTCATAAGTCGAGGGCTACCCGTAAATGGTTGTCCAGTGTCTTCTCTAACTGCGGGGGCAGCACCTGCAAACCGGGGGGGCCTCGGGCACTCTGCAACTTTCTCCTTGACCTGCAGAGGGCAGCGTTAATAAAGCCCATGCCTCCCAGGGCTGAAATAATGCAGGTTTTAATGCAATAATTACATGCATGGCTCTAATAAAGAACGCAAGCCCACAGCAAGCCGGCTGTTCCCACCTCGTGGCATTAATCACCGCTTAGCATAATAATCCTTTAATAATGCCCTGCACATACAGACACACAATCATAGAAACGCACACTCACACATCGTTCCCCCCCCACCCCCACTCCCTAGATGCCCGTCGCGTAGAGATTCTGCTTTGTTTTCCTCGGATTTGCCGCCGACAGCAGTTCTTGGGCCAAGGCTAAAGGCCCGATATTAAACGCGCCTCTTTTCCCGGGGCCAATCAAGACTACTCCAGCAGTTTTAAATGCCACCGAAAAAAAATGCTTGTCGCTGAGCCAAGCATTCTGTTGAAGCACAAAACATTGTGCGTTTTCTCTCCGCGGACCTTCGTTAGAACCTTATGGCCCCCTTTTTAGTATTCCGTGCGAAACGAGGGCTGTCATTCCTTGTTAAGGGAAATTCAAATCAATCAAAAGTACGGCTGGAAGGGACCTTGGTCCAACCCCTTGCTCAAGCAGGAGACCCTATACCCGGGATGGCGAAGCTATGGCACGCGTGCCAGAAGTGGCACACAGAGGCCTCCCTGTGGGCACGCGCACCATCACCAGCTGCTCTTCTGGTTTCCGTGTGCACATGCACACCGGCCAGCTGGTCTTTGCCGTGCCAGAGCGCCCAAAAATGGCCTGAAAACGGCCCAAAAAATGCCTGAAGAACAGGCTATTTTCCGAGCCATTTTTGGGCCATTTTCTGGGCTGTTTTTCTGGCCAAAAACAGCCTGAAAAACGGCCTGAAAACGGCCTGAAAAATGCCTGAAGAACAGGCTATATTCTGAGCCATTTTTGGGCCATTTTCTGGGCTGTTTTTCTGGCCAAAAACAGCCTGAAAAAACGGCCTGAAAACGGCCTGAAAAATGCCTGAGAGCAGGCCGTTTTCCGAGCTTTTTCTGGGCCTTTTTCTGGGCCTTTTTCTGGCCAAAAACAGCCTGAAAAATGGCCTGAAAACAGCCCGAAAAATGCCTGAAGAACACGCCGTTTTCCGAGCTTTTGGGGGGCCTTTTTCTGGGCCTTTTTCTGGGCAAAAACAGCCTGAAATACTGCCTGAAAACGGTCTGAAAAATGGCCCAAAACGGCCAAAAAAAACAGGCATGCACGTGCCGGCCTGATGGTCTTTGGGTTTCCGGTGCTCCGGCATTCTGGTGTGCGTACGCCAGTAGTGGGATTCAAATCCCGTCGCTACCAGTTCGCTTGTGGGTGCGTGCGTGCTTACGCATGTGCAGAGACGTCAGGGCGGGTGGGCAGAGCCTCCCACTGTCGCCGCTACCGGTTCGCCTGATCCAGGGTGAACTGGTAGCAACCCACCACTGGTGCACACACGCATGCACACGCATGCATGCACGTTCTGGTTTGGGCACTCGGTGCCGAAAAGATTCGCCATCACTACCCTGTACCGTTTCAGATAGTTGGCCGTTCAGTCTTTTCTTAAAAGCCTCCAGTAATGGAGCCCCCACAACTTCTGGTGGCAAGCTGTTCCACTGGTTAATTGTCCTCACTGTTAGGAAGTTTCTCCTTAATTCCAGGTTGAAATATATCAGACTGGACTACAACAAGTCCCAGTATTCCTATGGTGTTCCCTGAACCATGGTGCCCAGCAACCCTAGGCAGCAAAATCAATGATTTGCATACATTTATGTATGTATGTATGTATGTATGTATGTATGTATGTATGTATGTACCGTGTTTCCCTGAAAATAAGACCCCGTATTTTTTGAACCCTGAAATAAGCGCTTGGCCTTATTGCCATGTGCTCAAAAGCCCAATTGGGCTTATTATCAGGGGAATGTCTTATTTTGGGGGAAACAGGGTATCTAGGTATGATATATTTAGATAGACAGATTTATTTATTTATCAATTTATTTATTTACATATTTATTTAGAGCGTTACAGTCCCGGAGTCTTTTCCACCCGTTTTGTTAATTGAACTCATCATGAAATCTCATCTGAAAGAGAATGTCTTGTCAGGGAGAATAAATGAGAGGCTGAATCTTAACTTCCAGGAGTCGGGAAGTGGACTAAAAATTGAATTTACTGACGGGTGGGAAGAGCACTCTGCACGTGCTCGGCATCCTTGCCGCATCCTTGCCGCTTGCTTGGCATATGACGGTAGCTTAGAAGTAAAACAAATTTGGGTTAAAAATTTGCAGAACTGCCTAAGCACAGATTTACATCTGCAACAGAAAATTCGAAATGTCTTTTGCAGTCTGCCCCAGGAGAATAGCAAGGTGTGCATGGAAATGGGTGGGGGGGGGAGAGAGATGTCCGGCGTCTGGAGCCCCCTACCCGTCCCTGATCTGGCTACTTAGTCTTAGCCCCTCTGCCAAATGCTGGTTGTTACTTTAGGGTGACAGCTCCTTGAATTGTGAGCCTGGGTGCCGCAAACCCCATAACTCATCTCCAGCTCTTTGTAACTCCCGAAGCCCCATTGCTCACAAGGAAGAAGCGGCTTTGAGTTATGGACCAATGAAAAATATGGGTTCAAATTCTGGAGGATGCTGGGCAGGGGAGAAAACGCCCTGAGATATTAAGACACGACTGTGATTTGAACAGGAGCCAGCTCTCCACGCGAGGGGTTTTGTTTTGCATTCAAAAAGCGCCATCTTTGTAGTCCTCGACTTACAGCAGCTCATTTAGTGACCGAAGTTACAACGTCACTGGGGGGAAAAAAGGGACTTAGGATCATTTTTCACATTGACGACTGTCGCAGCATCCCCGTGATCACACGATCAAAATTCAGACACTTGGCCACTGGATCATATTTACGACGGTTACCGTGTCCCGGGCAGAGGTGGTATTTAGCCGGTTCGGAGCGGTTCGCCCGAACCGGTAGCAGAAATCCATCCTATTTAGGCACGTTTTGAAGCTGGGGGCATGTGTGGAAGGTGCACGAGAGAGCAAAGCACAGGCATGGGAGGCCGGGTGCAGGCACGGAAGGCAGGCACGGGTGTGAACTGGGCGTGCGCACACACAAAGTGAGCGCATGTGTGTGGGGCAAACCGGTAGTAACATAATGTGAAACCCACCACTGGTCCTGGGATCACGTAATCCTCTTTTGCCACCTTCCGTCAAGCAAAATCAATGGGGAAGCCACTTAACAACCGGGTTACTCGCTTTATCAACTGCAGGGATTCACTTAACAACCCTGGCAAGAAAAGTCCTAAAATGGGGAGGGGGTGGGGGGGTGGGAGGGGGCAAAACTCGCTTAACATCTCGCTCCACAACAGAAACGTTGAGCTCAATGGTGGTCGTAAGCCGAGGACTACCTGTATACTGGGCAAGTGCTGAAGCCAACTCTGCTTTAGCCAACGGAAAAGCCAAACCCAGCGAGACCTGTTCAGACCTGCTCCGTCGTTATACAACCCACCTCTGGCGCACAGGATATCGTCGCCCCCAGGGGTGGGTTCTAAAAATTTTTATTACCAGTTCTGTGGTCGTGGCTTATTTTGTGGGCATGGCTTGATGGTCATGTGACAATTATTTAGGATTTAGCAGAGGTACTGGTCTACCCATTTATTTTTGCAGGCACCGGTCTACTCATTTGTTTGCTTTTAACACTGATCAGCTGTAGGGCGGCCCTCTGAAGCCCCACGGCAAGAGTTTAAACAGTTTTTTTCCCTCTAGCCATCAGCTGGGATTCAGGAGGCAGCAATAGATTGGGGGTGGGGCCAAATAAAAGGTAAGAATAACGCGAGGGTGGGGGTGGGGGGCACGGGGGTAGAACCGGTTCGGTGACGTCATATCGTCACCGCTACCGGCTCAGGAGAACCGGGTCAAATTGGGAGGAACCCACCACTGGTCGCCCCCCCCCCTCCCACTACGCACCTCTGGCGAAGCCAGGGCTTGCTTGGACAAAATCTCCCCCCCCCCACTGATACCTCCAGCCTGGTGCACCCCAGCTGACTGCCAACTTCTACCCTCCAGCCAAAGGCATCAGCTTCCCAAGTGCCCCCTCCCCACTTGCCAAGCCCGTCAGCTGCAAGGCGGGATTAATTACCATTCTGCTGCAAATGAAATTAAGTTGGCGCAGTGTCGGTCAGCAGCTGCACCGGGATGTGGATTATAACGCAGAGCTGCTGCTGCAAGTGAAGTGGTGGAGGCCCCCACTCCTCCTCGCCCCCCCCCCCCCAGCCCCACCCCGAAGGACTGGGCAGGAACAGGAATCCTCTCCTGGATCTTGCCAGCTTCGCTAGGATATCTTGCCATTCTGGTCCGCCTCCAGCAGGAAAGAGCCTTTCTTAAAGAATGCCGTTCTAGATCCCTTGAGAACGGGAGAAGGCAGAGAGCCCCGGGCTGGCAGAGAAAGGGGGAATGTCCTGGAAGGGACCTTGGAGGTCTTCTAGTCCAGCCCCCTGCTCAAACAGGAGAATACTATACTATTGTAGATAAACGATTATCTAGACCAGTGATGGCTAACCTTTTTGCCATTGCGTGCCAGGAAGGAGGGGGCGGGGGAGGTTCACGCACGCGCGTGCCCACACCCATAATTCTATGCGCCCCGCCCTGCGCATATGCGCCCAATTCCCCCTCCCCCCTTGCTCCTGGCCAGTTTTTCTTTGTCACCTGGCTCCAGATCCTCTCTATGCATCTGGGGAGGGCAAAAACAGCCTTCCCCACCTACCCCCAGGCCCTCCGGAGGCCGAAAACAGCCTGTTTCCCTACTTCTGGTGGACCCAAAAGGCCTGAAAATCAGGTGGGCGGCACGCACATGCGCGCCAGAGCTGAGCTGGCGTGCCCATTGATATGGCTACGCGTGCCACCTGTGGCACGCGTGCCATAGGTTCGCCATCACGGATCTAGATCAAGGGTCAGCAACCCACAGCTCTGGAGCCGCATGTGGCTCTTTGGGCCCTCTGCTGTGGCTCCCTGTCATATCCTTTTGACACATTTAATTTAATTTAATTTAATTTAATTTATTGCATTTCTATGCCGCCCAACTCCCAAGGGACTCTGGGCGGCTTACAGCCAAAAATAATGCGAACAATGAACGTAGAAAAATTATTAAAAAACATTATAAAAACATTTTAAAACATTAAAAGCCCATGCACACCATTCATGGCCGGATCGCGCCAGATCACAAGAGCGAGATCAACGGCCCCAGGCCTGCCGGAAAAGCCAGGTCTTCACCGCTTTCCGGAAGGCCAATAGGGTGGGGATGGTCCGGACCTCAGGAGGTAACTGGTTCCAGAGAGCTGGGGCAGCCACAGAGAAGGCCTTCCCCCGCGGACCCGCCAGCCGGCATTGTTTAGCTGACGGGACCCGGAGGAGACCAACCCTGTGGGATTTTACCGGTCACTGGGAGCTATGCGGCAGAAGGCGGTCTCGAAGATAACCTGGCCCTGAGCCATGTAGGGCTTTAAAGGTAATAACCAACACCTTGAATTGTGCCCGGAGACCAATAGGGAGCCAGTGCAGCTCGCGGAGAATTGGTGTAATGTGGGTGCACCCACGACAGCTCGCGCAGCTGCATTCTGGACCAACTGTAGTCTCCGAGCACTCTTCAAGGGTAGCCCCCTGTAGAGCGCGTTGCAATAATCTAATATTTTTTTTTATTTATTTTTTTAATTTGATTTATATGCCGCCCTTCTCCGGAGACTCAGGGCGGCTTACAATGCGCTAAGCAATAGCCTTCATCCTTTTGTATATTTATACAAAGTCAGCTTATTGCCCCCACAAACTGGGTCCTCATTTTACCTACCTTAGAAAGGATGGAAGGCTGAGTCGACCTTGAGCCTTGGCGAGATTCGAACCTGCAGTAATTGCAGGCAGCTGGTCTTAATAACCAGCTTAATAACAGGATGCCTTAGACCACTGTACTACCAAGGCTCTTATAATAATCTAATAATTATTAGATAGGCCAAGCTAATAATAGCTAATAATCTCTCTCCCTCACCCTCCCTCCCTCTCTCCCTGTATCTCCTTATGTCTCTCTGTCTCTCTCCCTCTCTCTGTATCTCTCTGTCTCTGCCCTGGCCGCTTCTCCCATCCCCCCCCCGGTCGCCCTTACCTTCTCAAGCCAGACAAGGAATGACTGGGAGGGGAGGGCGAGGGGCGGGGTCAGCCAGTGGTGAGATCACCTGACAGGGAGCCACAGCAGAGGGCCCAAAGAGCCGCATGCGGCTCCGGAGCCACAGGTTGCTGACCCCTTGTCCTACAAGATCAAGGAGAGTCCGTCAATATTTGGAGCCCGTGCAGAAACAAGCCCGGCCTTCTTCGTTTTCGACTCGGGAGTCCCAGACCTTCGACCGCTTCCTGTATGCTCTGGCATTGTTGGTTAAAAACCCCGGAGAGCTTTCGAACCAGAGGTTTCATCCCGGCCCTTTTTTAAATGCCAGCCAAGAAATTTTTTTTTTTTTTTAAAAAACCCGTGTTTAAGAACAAGGGTTTAATCCTTTGAAATACGCCCCACGCGGGGAGATTCGGCCGTCCCTTTTTAATTGCCAGAGCTGCTTAGGGATGAGATCACGAGCTGAGCTTATCGGCCCTCTGCAGATTGCCAGTTGTCGTGTTGTGCTGGCGTGTGGGTGTGGTGGGGGGAGATCGGGAGCCCTAAGTTCACCTCCTCTACATGGAGAGGGGTGTCTTTGGGGAGGCAGAATCCTAGTTTCGCGCCAGTTGGCTTTGTTTCCGCGGTATCAGATGTCCCCTTTTCAAAGTATCCAAAGCTGGTTTATTTTTTTATCCTGGGCGAGACGAAATCCCAGTTATTCCCATTGCAACAGGCTGATTCAGACCAGTTTTCCCCCCATTTCCAGCTGCCAAAGAAGCTGTAAGCATGGACATTTCCATCTCAACGGGAAAGATAATTGTTTGGGAGGGGGAGACCCCCATTTTAAGCCCACCACTCCGCTCCCCAGCCATGAAATCCACAAATCTGAGCCATGGTCAGTTCAAGCGATATCGAGAAGACAGGGATGATATGTGGCTGATATCTAAGAGAAAAGAAAAGAGAGAACCTTGGTGGCGCAGCGGACTAAAGTGCTGTTAAGTAGCACTTAGCTGCCAGCTGCCTGCAATTAGTGGGAGTTCAAATCTCACCAGGCTCAAGGTTGACTCAGCCTTCCATCCTTCCGAGGTAGGTAAAATGAGGACCCGGTTTGTGGGGGCAATAAGCTGACTTTGTATATATATATATATATAAAAAAGAACACCGCTTAGGTGGGGCCGAAAGCCCTACTAAGCAGGTATATACAAAAGTATGAAGGCCATTGCTTAATGCATTGTAAGCCCTGAGTCTCCAGAGAAGGGCGGCATCTAAATTGAACCAATAAATAAATACTTAATACTTCTTCGGCTTCTTCGGCTTCGTGCAGAAGGGAAGTCTGACTGGTTTAACAGCACAACCTATTAAAAAGGTTAATTTTTTTTTATTTTCTTCCCATTTTCAGTTTTTAATATTCATTTAAAATTTTGTGGTTTTTTTTTTTCGCTTTAAGAATAAAGATTGTTTTGTTAGGGGAAAAAAAAATAAATATATTGTTCAGCGCTGGGAAAAATTGTCTTGTGACCGGTTTTCACACTTACGACCGTTTCACCATCCCCATGGTCACATGATCAAAATTCAGACACTTGGCAACTGGCACGTACTTAGGACTGTTGCAGTGCCCCGGGGTGTTAACAGTAACAGAGTCGGAAGGGACCTTGGAGGTCATCTAGTCCAACCCCCAGCTCAAGCGGGAGGCCTGTTCTAGGGATTCGAACTGCCGACCTTTCTGATCAACAAGCTCAGTGTCTTAGCCACTGAGCCACCTAGTCAGGTCACGTGATCACGATTTGCAACCTCCCCCAGCCGGCTTCCAACAAACAAAATCAATGAAGGTCGGGGGGGGGAGCCGGATTCGCTTAATGACCACATGATTCGTTTAACAACTGTAGTAATTCGCTTCACAACTGTGGCAAAAAGGTTGCAAAATGGGGCAGAACTCCTGGTTTAGCAACTTGCCTTGGTTAGCAAGGGGAATTTTGGGCTTAATTGTGGCCGTAAATCGAGGACTATCTGTAAAATTTTTAAAAAGCTGGACAGAGAGTTGGAGAAATCCGGATTCAACCCTATTTGTGGTGTGGAAATTCACAAAATAGACCAATTCTTGTCTCTTTCTCAGTCCAGTGTCCCTTTACAGGGTTGTTGTTGTGGAGTAGGCAATGGATACCCTGCTATAAGACACACACATACATATATATATCAGTGGTGAAATTAAAAAAAAATCTCTACCGCTTCTGTGGGCGTGGCTTGGTGGTGGTGGGGTCATGTGACTGGGTGGGCATGGCCAACTTTTTTTTAAAGCATTTTTTAACTAAAAAATTGCATTGCAGGCCAAAACCAATTTCATTGTATATATGATGTGCAATGACAATAAAGGCTCTACAACTATAAAACAACTAGACCTAAAGAGAGTTTCCCCCCCCCGTGCCATCACTCTGCTCAACAACTAATTCCCACAGCATGGTCTCACTTCTCATCTCTCCTACTCTTTTCTCCTATTGGTTTCTTAGGATTGATCAATTGTTCATAAATTAAACGTAGCTTTAATGAATTGTAACTATGATTTATGACCTCTGACCCCTGACTTGCTGTTTATATGTACACTGAGAGCTTTTGCACCGGAGACAAATTCCTTCTGTGTCCAGTCACACTTGGCCAATAAAGAATTCTAATTCTATGCTATGCTACGCTACTCTATATTCTATATTTTACTCTTCTCTTCTACTCTACTCTACTCCTGCTTTACTCTATATTTATTCTATATTTTATTTTTCTACTCTACTCTAGTCTACTTTACTCCACTCCTATTCTACTCTACTCTATATTTATTCTGTTCTGTTCTGTTCCGTGCCGTGCCGTGCCGTGCTATGCTATGCTACACTACATTACACTATACTATGCTACTCTACTCTACTCTACTCTACTCTACTCTACTCTACTCTACTCTACTCTATATTCTATATTTTACTCTTCTCTTCTACTTTACTCTACTCTATATTTATTCTATATTTTACTCTTCTCTTCTGCTATCCTCTACTTTACTCCTACACTACTCTATATTTATTCTATATTTTACTCTTCTCTTCTACTTTACTCTACTCTATATTTATTCTATATTTTACTCTTCTCTTCTGCTATCCTCTACTTTACTCCTACACTACTCTATATTTATTCTATATTTTACTCTTCTCTTCTACTTTACTCTACTCTATATTTATTCTATATTTTACTCTTCTCTTCTGCTATCCTCTACTTTACTCCTACACTACTCTATATTTATTCTATATTTTACTCTTCTCTTCTACTTTACTCTATATTTATTCTATATTTTACTCTTCTCTTCTGCTATCCTCTACCTTACTCTATATTTATTCTAAATTTTACTCTTTTCTTCTACTCTACTCCTACTTTACTCTATATTTATTCTATATTTTACTCTTCTACTCTACTCTAGTCTACTTTACTCTAGTCCTACTCTACTCTACGCTATATTTATTCTGTTCTGTTCTGTTCCGTTCCGTTCCATTCCATTCTATTCTATTCATACATCCTTGAGTTCTTGGAGAGGGAGCGGCTTCTAAAATTGAAAAAATTGGTATTCAGGTGATGACTGCTGGAGACCCTCACAAAGCTGATCGTAATATTACAGGATTCCTTTATTTTGTGGGGAATTTTTGCGAGAAACACCAGAATTTCTGCAATCCAGCTGGAGATTTCCCTGCTTTTCGAGACCCCCTGACCCAATTTCCTTTCTGCCTTCCTCTCTCTGCCTCTTCTTCCTCCTCCTCCTCCTCCTCCCCCCTCCCCCGCTCTCTGCAGGACCAGGGGACCGTGGGCGTCATTTTCAACGTGGGCACGGACGACATCACAATCGAGGAGAGCAATGCCATGGTGAACGATGGCAAGTACCACGTGGTCCGTTTCACCCGGAGCGGCGGCAACGCAACGCTGCAGGTGGACAACTGGCCCATCAACGAACGATACCCGGCAGGTAGGGGACCACGAAGCGGTGGCTGCCGTCACCCCCCTTCTCTCTTCCCCCACCCCCCCAAACAGCGGAGGTTGAAACCACCCGGCCCTCTCTTCCTTTCTGCCAGAAGCGGGGGAGGGGGGGGGAAGAAGGCAGTAGGGCACAGCGGCCAGCTGCCCTGGCATTCTTGGTAGCATCTCCTGTGCTTTTCCCGAAGCTCCGATTCTCACTCGCAGGTTGGGAGCCAAGGAAGGATGGGGGGCAATCGGAAGGAGGAAGGATGAATCGGAAGAAGAGCCCTAAGTGGGGTTTAGGAAGCTGTCTTTCAGTGGGGCAGAGGGATGGGGTCTTGAGCCAATCTTACCCAGGGGTGGGATTGAAAAAAATTAGCAACCGGTTCTCTGCCCAGTTGCTGGGTGGGCGTGGCCATGGGGGTGTGGCCTACTCGGCCTCCTGCACCATGGAGGGGGGTGTTTTTGCCCTCCCCAGGCTCCAGAGGCTTTTCTCAAGCCTCCAGCAGGGCAAAAACGGTCTCACCCAGGTTCCGGAGGCTGGAAACGGTCCCGTTTCCAGATTTCTGGAATTTCCGGAAGGCCCGTTTTTCACCCTTCCAGAGCCTCTGCGCAGGCCCTGATCAGCCCGAACTGATCCGAACCGGCTGAATCCCACCATCTTACCCCTTCTGAAGCATCTCCGGCAAGAAAAGTCTTTCTTTAAATGGTCCCACTTCTCTGGAGGTGCTGGAAATCGCACACAAAGCCTTTCTCTGCCCCACCTCCCTAGTTTCAATCTAGAAACCCCTCCCCCATCTGCGGGGGTCAGGAATTGTTTTTTTTAAATCCCCCCTCGCCCTTCCCATCAGTTCAACAAATAGCATCATTCAGGATTCGGTCTCGGGCCTGAATAGGGATGACGGTAGAAGAATAGTGGGCTCTGCTTTCCTTTCGGAGAACCTCGGCGTAGCCCACCGAGATGGACACGCACGTGGCTAAAAAGGGTGACATTTCCCCCCACCCCCTCTGCCCCAAAGTTACCCATCTCAGTCGGGCTTCTCGCTTGAAGTCACAGAACGGATTAGTTGGATGGGGTCTTAGAGGTCATCTAGTCCAACCCGCCACATCAACCTGGGTTTGTGGAAAGCCACTTTGAGGAGAAGTCATTCTGTTTTAAGACTGTTTCGATTTCTCTTCCGGTCAGGAAATCTTCTCGGCTTTCAGTTCCCATCTGCTGCTGCTGCTGCTTCTTGTACCCCTCGCAATGTCTGTCAACTTCTATCCGCCCCACCCAAGAAGCCCCCCTTCTGAGGCCCAAATCAGCTAGTTGCACATTTGCCCCATGTGGTGCAAAACCTTAACTCCGTGCAGAGAGTCTTCAGCTCAACAACTTAACAGTCCCTTAATTTAGTGTCCGTTCAAACTTACAACGGCACTGAAAAAGAGTGACTTATGACCGTTTTTCCCACTTGCGACCGTCGCGGCGTCCCCGTGGCCATATGATCAAAATTTGGACGCTTGGCAACTGACTCGTATTTATGACAGGGGCATCATCCTGACGTCATGTGATTCCCCTTCTAGCAAGTAAAGTCAATGGGGAAGCCAGATTCACTTAACAACCATGTTGCTAACTTAACAACTGGCTGTTTTATGTAATGGGTTTTTGCTTCAAGTCCATCTCACGGGCCCTCTGCAGCATTCTTTCTCAACCTTGTGAACTTTAAGATGGGCATACTTCAACTCCCAGAATTCCCCATTCAGGTGGACTTCAACTCCGAGCATTCCCCATTCGGGTGGACTTCAACTCCCAGAATTCCCCATCAACTCCCAGAATTCCGCATTCAGGTGGACTTCAACTCCCAGAATTCCCCATTCGGGTGGACTTCAGTTCCCAGAATTCCCCATTCAGGTGGACTTCAATTCCCAGAATTCCCCATTCAGGTGGACTTCAACTCCCAGAATTCCCCAATCGTGTGGACTTCAACTCCCAGAATTCCCCATTCAGGTGGACTTCAACTCCCAGAATTCCCCATCAACTCCTAGAATTCCCCATTCAGGTGGACTCAACTCCCAGAATTCCCCATTCGGGTGGACTTCAACTCCCAGAATTCCCCATCAACTCCCAGAATTCCCCATTCGGGTGGACTTCAACTCCTAGAATTCCCCATCAACTCCCAGAACTCCCCATTCAGGTGGACTTCAACTCTTAGAATTCCCCATTCGGGTGGACTCCAATTCCCAGAATTCCCCATTCAGGTGGACTTCAGCTCCTAGAATTT
Source organism: Pituophis catenifer annectens (assembly GCF_029215685.1). Taxonomy (NCBI): domain Eukaryota; kingdom Metazoa; phylum Chordata; class Lepidosauria; order Squamata; family Colubridae; genus Pituophis; species Pituophis catenifer. The sequence continues at coordinate 23,796,135 of NW_027256890.1, forward strand.
CCCATTTGGATGGACTTCAACTCCCAGAATTCCCCATTCAGGTGGACTTCAGCTCCCGGAATTCCCCATTCGGGTGGACTTCAATTCCCACAATTTCCCATTTGGATGGACTTCAACTCCCAGAATTCCCCATTCAGGTGGACTTCAATTCCCACAATTTCCCATTCAGGTGGATTTCAACTCCCAGAATTCCCCATTCGGGTGGACTTCAACTCCCAGAAATTTCCCTGGGCGTTGAAGTCTCCCATCTTAAAGTTCACAAGGTCAGGAAAAAGTGCCCTACAGATTCCTCCATTCGCTAAGAAAGGCCATCTTCTGTAGCTGAAATGAAAAGGCCCATATTCTCTTTTTTCCACCCCCCTTTTTCTCTAAGCGTTCCCCCTCTTCCCCCGTCGATGATGCGAGTCCTTGACATCCTTTCCGTCATGACATTTTCAAGAATTTTTTGCATCTCTTTTCAGCAGCAGCAGCAGCGTGACTCCCTGCGTATCGCGGTTCTTGTCTAGCTTATTCCTTGAAAAGGCTGGCCGTCATTAAAGTTCACGGCCCGCATTGGAGATGCACAGAGCTGGAAGGAGATAAGGCGAAAGCGAGGAAGGGGTCTGCAAGAAGAGAGATGTTCCCCCAGGGAAATATGGACAGGGAGAACTTTGTTCAGTCAAGAATGCCGGGGAGGAGAGAAATCTTCCATAAGATTACCGACCTCTGGCTTCTCTAGAGCAGGCAGTTCCTCCACCTCCTCGATGCTGAACATTAATCCTCCGTAGATCTTGGACAAACCGTTTCGCCGTGTCCATCTTCCCATCCTTCTGTTCAATTAAGCGTGCCTTGGGGGAAATCCTCTTCGGGCAGTGGGCCAGTTCCAACCTCCGCTGAATCAAGCCAGGTGACTCGAGAAGCTGGAAGGTGCCGGCACGAAATTGGAAGGTTGCCTTCTTCATTCCCTGGCAAGACATCCTGACTGGAAATCCCTTCTTTTCCGAATTCATTTTGGGGGGGTTTGAATCACACACCGTTGCCCTGACTTCTCCCTCTGCTCCCCGCCCCTCCGGAAACTTCAAAGCAGAGGGAGCAAATCTAAACTGAGATTATTGCTTGCAGGCAAGCAAGGCAGGGAGGGCTTCTCGGCAGCTGGGATTTGCCAGCTTTTCTCAGACACACGCACAAACACACACACACACACACACACATGTGTTACCTTCCAAGCGCCTCTGCCATCCAGCTCGCCTCGCTGTGAGTCAGTTTGATGCAGCCTTGTCTAATCCAGCTGCAGTGGTTTCAAGATGGGGGGCTGTGTAAAGATTTCAAATAAATAACCGGGATTTGTCCTCTCCACCCTGGCGCTCCTGCTCAGGTGGACATCCCAAAGGTGCGTTCTTGTTTTTTTTTCTTTGAAGACGTCTCGCTTCTCATCCAAGAAGCTTCTTCCATTCCAACCGAACGGTGGAAGATGGAAGGATTTATATTCCTTGCAGTCCTCTGGGCGTTAGTATCCTTTCTGAGAGCCCTTGAGGCCACTTGGAGGAAGCTTCTGGGAGGAGAAGCGAAACGTCTTCAAGCCAAACACGAAAAGTCCGGTTGCCTTTTGAAAGAAAGCTCCTTTGGGACAACCGCAACTTGGTTGATTGAGAATCCCCGTAGCCAGCTGGACAGATCCTCTGTCAGTCACATCCCAGAGCTGTCCACACAGGGAGCCTTGCAAGCCTCTTTCTGTCTCTGCCACGGCTTTTCATACAGTTGTGCAGATTTAAGAATTGTGGACTTCGACTCCCAGAATTCTGGAAGCCCACAGGTCTTAAAGTCGCCAAGGTTGGAGACCCACAATACAAATGTTTTAAATAAATAACCAGAATTTGCCATCTTCACCCTGGCGCTACTTGGCTAGGCAGATTCTCTCTCGGTCAATCCCAGAGCTGTCCAAGGTGCTGAACCATGCAGGATCCTTGGTTCTTTCTGCGCCCGGAGCAACTTCTCTCATAGTTGTGCAGATTTAAGATTAACAGATTAACAGAGTTGGAAGGGACCTTGTAGGTCATCTAGTCCAACCCCCCGCCCAAGCCGGAGACCCTACACCATTTCTGACAGATGGCAGTCCGGACTCTTCTTGAAAGCTTCCAATGATGAAGCTCCCACAACTTCCGGAGGCAACTTCTTCGACTCCAGGTCTTAAAGTTGGAGACCCCCCCCCCCCCCGATACAAAAGTTTTAAATAAATAACCAGAATTTGCCATTTCTACCCTGGCACTCAGGAAATCCTCCTCAGCTATATAGATCTGCTCTCTGTCATCCCAGAGCTGTCCAAGGTGCTGAACCATGCAGGAGCTGTAACTCTTTCTGCCTCCAGGGCAGCTTCTCTGGGAGTTGCAGAGATGTGCCCGTCGTAATGTGAATCCCTCCAGCTTCGGGTCAGGGCACATCATGGAAAGTTTATTCGTGTGGGTAATCTTCCTGCCTTGAAAGGAAGCCCTCTGTACTGCGGCTGGCTAAGCCGCAGTTGTGTCAGGAGCCCGCAGTCACGCTTCTTCTCAAAGTCTTGGTGCAGAATCCATCCATCAATCAAATAGAGCTGGAGGGGACCCTGGAGGCCTTCTAGTCTACCCCTCCTTCTCAAGCAGGAGATGCTGCACCATTTCAAACCGGTGGCTGTGTAGTCTTTTTCTTAAAAACCTCCAGCGATGCAGTGCCCACAACGTCCGAAGGCACATTATACATTATTTTGAACTTGAGCATTATTTCCCCCCGCCCCACATCCATGGAAGAAACGCTCTTTTTACCTAGCTGGAAAGCAGGTTGCTCAGCTGCCGTTCCTGCCGTTTACTTTGCCAGCCTTTCGTGTTTTTTTGCCAAAAGTTGGAGCCGCAGACATCCAGACATCCAGAAGCACACCTTGAAGATTGGCATCATGTCACCCAACAGAAGGGCATTGAGGTATCTGGCCAGGAGAGATTCTAGCCAGCTCTTCCAAACCCCTTTTTTTTTTTTTTTGGTCCAACTACAGCCAGGTGGATGTTTCTAAATACAGGTGAGATGGATAAAACTCTCCAGGACAGATCGGCTGGTCGCTCAAGCGCCTTTTTATGCGGCGCTTAAAACCCTGCTGGATTTAAAAATCCGTGGTCTCGGCCACCCCCGTGAACGATGCTAGAATGGAATTGTCGACATGGAAGGGTTCCGCGAGGCCATCAAGTCCAACCCCCTGCTTCCAGGCAAACTTGAAGCATCCCTGACAGAGAATGCTTGGTCTCGCCACCAAAGCAGGGGGTGGAACCTTCTCATTAGCTTAAGGATGGAGTCCGGAGACCAGCTTGCTCGGCACCATGGAGACGCCCCATCAAAATCGGCAGAAAGGAAGGCCGCTGAAACTGGCTTTTGGGGAGCGGGTTTGTGAGAACTCTCTCCAGATTATTGACGGCCTGAATGGCACGGACTCCTCCTCGCCTTTCTTTGGAAGACGCAAAGAGCCGTCGAGAATTTTTTCTTCCTTTTATTTCGAAAAATACAAAGTGCCGGACACAAAGACTTTCTGGTGCACAGCCCGATGATGGCAATGCTCTTCTTTGAAATCAGTTAATTAACACAGAAGGGACATTATTCTCGGGAGCTTTCTGACACTTTTTTTCCTCCCTCCCTCCCTCCCTCCCTCTCTCTCTCTCTCTCTCTCTCTCTCTATCTCTCTCTATCTCTCTATATCTCCTAAATTTTCCGTTGCCGTTAACATTAAGCCAGGAAGAACGACTTCCCTGTATTATTATAGCCGGCTTTGTTCGTTTTGTAAGAAAAAAGAAAAGCCGTTTATTTATCTGCCTTTAAAAATAAGCGTAAATCTGTTTCGGCCTGCCGTCTGGAGTGCAAAATCTTGGCAGCGACATCTTTTAAGATGCCCTAAAGAGACCAAAATGGAAGTGGGGAGGAATGCCGGAGAATGAGAAATGTTTAGTGAGAAATACTGCAGGGTCCAGAGGGGACGACGAGGATAAATAGACGGAGGGAGACAATTGGGGAGGGGGGGGGGAATTCAGAATCCCAATCCTAAAGGGGATTATAGGCCTCGCGTTCTGAAAAATAAAAATAATAAGAAACTGTGATGATTAATTACTTTGGACACCCCGATCGGGACTCACTGCTGGGCTGATCTGTAACCCCTTTCTGTTTTGGGAAAGAATATTTCTCCTTCAGAAAATAATTCAATGATTTTGGGGTGGCTGGGGTGCGGGGGGAAGTAGGGTAGGAAAGCAGCGTTTTTTCAGTTTATGTTCCTTCCATTGGGGGTGTGGGGGTGTATCACGATTTAATTCAGATTTTATCAACCTGGGGCACTGTGGATAAACTGACATGATCACAAGAGAACGGCATTAATCTGTCTCAGCTAAACATCAAGAAGATTCAGGAGCAATTCTCTGTCGACTTTCCCTATCTTTCTTTTCCTTCCTCCCTCCCTCCCTCCCTTCTTTATTTCTCCTTCTCCTTCCTTTCCTTCTTCCTTTCCTTCCTTCTTCCTTTCTTCCTTCCTGTCTATTTCTTCCTTCCTTCCTTCCTTCCTTCCCTCCCTTCTTTATTTCTCCTTCTCTTTCCTTTCCTTCTTCTTTTCTTTCCTTTCTTCCTTCCTTCCTTCCTCCCTCCCTTCTTTATTTCTCATTCTCCTTCCTTTCCTTTGTCCTTTCCTTCCTTCTTCCTTCCTCCTTCCTTCTTTTCTTCCTGTCTCTTTCTTCCTGCCTTCCTGCCTGCCTTCCTTCCTTCCTTCCTCCCTCCCTTTTTTATTTCTCCTTCTCCTTCCTTTCCTTCTTCCTTCCTTCCTGTCTGTTTCTTCCTGCCTTCCTTCCCCCCCTCCCTCCCTTCTTTATTTCTCCCTCTCCTTCCTTTTTTCTGTTCCTTCCTGTCTGCTTGCCTCCCTCCCTCCTTCCCTCGGTAGGCAGTGCCAACAACAGAGACACGTGATTGATTAATTGCTGCGCCCTTCAATGATTGATTGGCTAATTAACCAATTAAAATAAATACAACTGGCCTCCAATCCCCACCAGAGACTCTTTCATTTGAAAAGTTAATAGGCCCCTTGTCCCAATTCTACTGATTTACAAAATCCCTAATGGTTTTTGGAAGAGCCTCAATAGTAAGACAAGGGAATACAGTACCCTGCCCCCAAATCTACAGGTTCTGTGCCCCCCACTTTTTGTTCAGGGGCAGGGAAAGGTTCCCTTGTGTTTCTGTTCCTACCAGCACAGGTTCCTGCTTAAACCACGATTTCTGGGAGCATAACCTGAGTTTGAAAGATGCCACACTTTGTGCAATCTGGCAATGCAGGTTGTGTGAATGCAGCCACTCCATCTTCCAACTGGGAGGTGATGTGTCCAGAGGTGGGTTTTATATAATTTTACCACCAGTTCGCACCAAAATTCACCCAAACCGGTCCGAACTGTCAACTTGCAAAGCTTTTAAGTTGCCATGAGCAGGAGGGAGGGAGAACTGAAGTGCATTCCATACATTCTTCCTGACCGCAATCAGAAGGAGGGTGTTAGGTTTCACAGCCAGCCAAAGTGGGTAATTGGAGAATGTGATTTATGACATGGCCAGGGGGGAGGGGAGAGACAGGGTCATAGGGGAACGTAAATCTACGCAGGATCAGTCCTAACTGCATCCGAGTATTGCCGGAATGGTGCTCCTAATAAATGACTGTATTTCCTTTGAAGTTTGGATCATGGCTCATGAATTAATTAGGGCATCTTTCGGAAACTTGACACGAACCGGCTGAATACCTCCACTGGACGTGTCTACATTTTTCCAATACCTCTCAACCCACCCACCCACCCAACTAAAAAGCCTTTAAAAGTGAAAGAGTTTGTAGGTTAAAATGTAGCCTCGCAGAGTTCTGGGAGATGAGCCTCTTGAGGACATGCAGAGTGCATTTTCCCTCACCTCTCAGAAATGCCCCTGCTCAGAACTTAAGAGAGTTTTGGGGACCTAGCTTGCACGTGTCAACTCAAAGCATGTTTATCTTTAACGGCAGGAGAAGGTAAGAGGGCTTCCTTGTTAGACAACGGCCAAATCTCCTCCTGGTTTTACACTCAGCTCTCAATATTTCCCTGTCTGTTAATGGCTCCCCATTGCTGCATTTTCTCGTTTCATTTCTCCTTGAGCCTAGGGCAGTGATGGCGAACCTTTTTGGCACCGCCCAAACCGGAACACGCGTACATGTGTGTGCATGTCCGTGTGCCGGAGCGCCGGAAACTCGAGGACCAGCTGGCCGGTGCGTGCATGCCTGTTTTTTGAGCCTTTTCAGGCCATTTTTGGGCCGTTTTGGGGCTATTTTGGGTGCATTTTTTTAGGCGGAAAACGGCCTGAAAAACAGCCTGGTTTTTTTGCCGTTTTTCGCGCCGTTTTCGTGCCGTTTTCTGGCGCTCCGGCGCCCGCGAAAACCAGCTGGCCATGTGTGCACCGGAAACCAGAACAGCTGGCGACGGTGCACGTGCCCACAGTGAAGGCTCTGTGCACCACTTCTGGCACATGTACCATAGGTTCACCATCATGGGCCTAAGGCAGTGATGGCAAACCTTTTTGCCATTGTGTGCCATGAGCGGGGGGGGGAGGTTGCGTATGTGCCCCGCCCCCACGCCTGCGCTCGTGACACCCCCCCTCGCTCCCCCTCCCCCCCTCTCCTGGCACGCGATGGCCCGTTTTTCTCTCTCTCCAAGCTCCAGAGCCTTTCTAGGAGCTTGGGGAGGGCAAAAACAACCTCCCCTCCCTCCTGGAGGCCCTCTGGGAAAAGAAAGAAACCAGTTAGTCAGAAGCGACCCAGCAATAAAACCCAGTTAATAGAAGCCATCCTTCAATCTTGGTTTCGCATGAGAACAGCTGCAGGACTAAAAGACTTGGTTCCCTCCATGGGAAGACGTAAGGCCATAATTCATGCTAAAGGTTACCCAACTAAGGATTAACTGACACAGTAATCATTTTTGTATATCTCGTTTTTTCTATGTGTTTCCCTTTTCTTCTTTCCACTGCAACTGCTATTCTAATAGCAAATCCTTCATAAAAGTTATTGCATTACATTCTTGGTTCAATTATCTTTCCATTGATAATATAATTTTATGGTACTGCTCCAAAAAAAAAAGTGATGTTATTAGCTAGTTTTAAAAAATACACTTTTCCCAAAAGGTTTCCACAATGTTGGCCACTACTGTAAGTTGGCTCCCTCTTCTTTTTGGCAGCCCCTCAAATATTGGAAGACTGCTATCATCTCTCCCACCCCCAGGCCTTCTTTCCCCTAGACTTGCCATACCCAAATCCTGCAACTGTTCTTCCTATGTTTTAGTCTCCAGTCCCCTAATCACCTTCCTTGCTTTTCTCTCCCCTCCAATTCTGCAAATCCTCCTTTTTTCTAAATCGCTAGGTTGATTGACAGCTGTCCCCCTGGAAGGCCCTGCTGAGGCACAGCCCTTCCACATCCAGACGAATGTCTTCTTTTTTTGATTTGTTTAAGCTCATTTTAGAATAGAATAGAACAGAACAGAACAGAACAGAACAGAATAGAACAGAATGTAGAATTGAATAGAACAGAACAGAATGCAGAAAAGAATAGAATAGAATAGGACAGGATAGGAACAGGAATAGGAATAGGAATTGGAATAGAACAGAATGCAGAATAGAATAGAATAGAATAGAATAGAATAGAATAGAATAGAATAGAATAGAATAGAATAGAATAGAATAGAATAGAATAGAATAGAATAGAATAGAATAGAATAATAGAACAGGACAGGACAGGACAGGATAGGAACAGGAATAGGAATAGGAATTGGAATAGAACAGAATGCAGAATAGAATAGAATAGAATAGAATAGAATAGAATAGAATAGAATAGAATAGAATAGAATAGAATAGAATAGAATAGAATAGAATAGAATAATAGAACAGGACAGGACAGGACAGGACAGGAATAGGAATAGGAATAGGAACAGAACAGAACAGAACAGAACACAGAATAGAATAAAACAGAACAGAACAGAACAGAATGCAGAACAGAACAACAGAATGCAGAATAGAACCGACAGGAATAGGAACAGAACAGAACAGAACAGAATGCAGAATAGAATAGAATAGAATAGAATAGAATAGAATAGAATAGAATAGAATAGAATAGAATAGAATAGAATGAGAGAGAATGGAATAGAATAGAATAGAATAGAATAGAATAGAGTAGAGTAGAGTAGAATAGAATAGAATAGAATAGAATAGAATAGAATAGAATAGAATAGAATAGAATAGAATAGAATAATAGAACAGGACAGGACAGGAATAGGAATAGGAATAGGAACAGAACAGAACAGAACAGAACAGAACACAGAATAGAATAAAACAGAACAGAACAGAATGCAGAACAGAACAGAACAGAATGCAGAATAGAACCGACAGGAATAGGAACAGAACAGAATGCAGAATAGAATAGAATAGAATAGAATAGAATAGAATAGAATAGAATAGAATAGAATAGAATAGAATAGAATAGAATAGAATAGAACAGAACAGAACGCAGAATAGAACAGGACAGGACAGGAATAGGAATAGGAACAGAACAGAACACAGAATAGAACAGAACAGAACAGAATGCAGAACAGAACAGAACAGAACAGAATGCAGAATAGAACCGACAGGAATAGGAACAGAACAGAACAGAATGCAGAATAGAATAGAATAGAATAGAATAGAATAGAATAGAATAGAATAGAATAGAATAGAATAGAATAGAATAGAATAGAATAGAATAGAATTCTTTATTGGCCAAGCGTGATTGGACACACAAGGAATTTGTCTTTGGTGCATACACTCTCAGTGTACATAAGGAGAATAAAATATATTTATCAAGAATAAAAACACTTAGTGATAGTCAAGGTAAGCTATCAAATCGTACTAGGAAACAAATAAAAACAATATAAATTGAAAGATACAAGCAACATGATTATAGCCCTAAGTGGGAAGAGATAGATACTAGGAAGGAAGAGAAGAATGATAGAAATACAGTCTTTAGTAAATTATTTGACAGTGTTATGAAATAATGACCAAAAAAAAAAAAAAAAACCCAAACCAAAACGACATTTTATTTGGGGCGGCTGTTTCAAGTCGAGGGCCGACCGGCAACGAATGCGTCCCTCCCGAATCCCGCCAGATAAAGATTCCAGCTGTGAAATTAAGTGTAGAGCCGCATCCTAATTACAGACTCCGGTCACTTTCCGAGGACGGCGTATTTTTAATTAAAAGATGTTAATCGGCTAGTTAATACAGAAGCTAATGAGAGCATGCAAAGTCCCCGACTTCTTCTTCTCTCTAATTAGAGGGAACTGAACGGCGGGCACCGGAATGAGAAGCAAGGATGGAGTTGGAAAGGGGAGCATCCCTCACCCCGCTTCCCTTCCCTTCCCTTCCCTCCCCCCCCCAAAGGAAAGGGTCTTTTGAGTTTTATCTTGCAGCTGTAGCCGGTCTCAGCTGCGGAGAAATCCCCCCACCACCACCTCTTGAAAAACTGAAATGGAGACTCATCCCTGGGAAAGGGGAACCAGTCAACTGCATGCAGAAAATGGCATTTGTTAAAACACATATACACACACAAACACACAAAAACAGACACTGCTACATTTCCCCAAACAGGCCAAGCCTCAGAGATGTGGCTTGAACTAGGAAAGAGTTTCCATAGGGGTGGTGGGGTGCAATGCGAGGGAGCAAAAGTGGTATGTGTGTCCCTGCCCCCACTTCCCCATTCTTAGGCTAACGTGACCCAACTAGGGAACATCATCAGTGATAGACGGGGAGGGGGTTATGGAGAGGAGGAGGAGGAGGAGATGACAATTGTGGGGTCCTTGGTGCTCTCTGAGCTCGGTGGTTTTCTTGCAGACGTTTCGTGACCCAACTAGGTAATATCATCAGTGTTAGAAGGGAGGGGGGAGGGAAGAGGAGGAAGGGCTGTGGGGTCCTTAGTGCTCTCTGACCTTAGGAAAGGAAAGGAAAGGAAAGGAAAGGAAAGGAAAGGAAAGGAAAGGAAGATAGAAGAAGGGAAGGAAAGGAAAGGAAAGGAAGATAGAAGAAGGGAAGGAAAGGAAAGGAAAGGAAAGGAAAGGAAAGGAAAGGAAAGGAAAGGAAAGGAGTGGGAGGGAGAGAGGGAAGGGAAGGGAGAGAAAGGGAAGGAGGGAGGAAGGGAAGGAAAGGAAAGGAAGAGAAGGGAAGGGAAGGGAAGGGAAGGGAAGGGAAGGGAAGGGAAGGGAAGGGAAGGGAAGGGAAGGGAAGGGAGAGATAGGGAAACCCGACAGAGAATTGCTCCTGAATCTTTTTGATTTTTAGTTGAGACAGATGAATGCCGTTCTGTTCCGATCGTGTCAATTTATCCAGAGGGCCCCAGGGTTGATAAAATCTGAATTAAATCATGAGACACACAAACACCCACACACTCCCATCCCATGGAAGGAACATAAGCTGAAGGAACGCTGCTTTTCTACCCTACTTCCTCCCCCCACCCACCCAAATCATTTTTCTGAAGGAGAAATATTTTTTCCCAAAACAGAAAGGGGTTACAGATTAGCCAAGGCAGGCAGGCAGGCAGGCAGGCAGGCAGGAAGGAAGGAAGGAAGGAAGGAAGGACAGACAAGAAAAGAGGAAAGGAGGGAGGGAGGAAGGGCAAGGAAGGAGGGAGGGAGGAAGGAATGAAGGGCAAGAAAAGAGGGAAGAAAGACAAGAAAAGAGGGAGGGAGGGAGGAAAGAAGGAATGAAGGGCAAGAAAAGAGGGAGGGAGGGACGAAGGGCAAGAAAAGAGGGAGGGAGGGAGGAAAGAAGGAAGGAAGGACAAGAAAAGAGGGAAGGAGGGAGGGAGGGCAAGAAAAGAGGGAGGGAGGGAGGGAGGAAGGAAGGAAGGAAGGAAGGAAGGAAGTCTTCTGTCTCTGGTTTCCCAGCTTAGTTCCTGCTCTACAGCACGTACAAACTTCCCTAGAATTCCCGAAGACACATCTGTGTCCAGTGCTCATGGAAGATCTATATACGTCTTCGGGGGGGACATCAAACCTTCCAGCTGGTCTTTTTGGCTGCTCCTGCCAGCTTCCTTGTCCATCCCTCAAGCTGTTCCTGACCCCCCCCCAGAAGATTTTTGAAGCAAGAGTTGCTGCTGCTTTCAAAAGTGGCTTCCGCCGGGGCCCTAATCTAAGCTTACCCTTATCTTGCTCTGCCTCCAGAACCTGGGAAATGTGGCGCCTCGGTTTCCTTGCACAACAGATATTTCACTCAGTCGGGAAGCCAGCAGTTGCTCACCTGTAGAATAGAATAGAATAGAATAGAATAAGCTGGAAGGGACCTTGGAGGTCTTCTAGTCCAGCCCTCTGCTCAAGCGGGAAAACCTATACCACTTCAGATCAGAGACTGACCAGACTCTTCTTAAAAGCATCCAGGGATGGAGGCACCCACAACTTCTAGTGGCAAGCTGTTCCACGGTCTTTCTTGGTGCTTGGGGATTCATACAACCGACAGAATCCAGTATGTCGTTTGGGAACAGCCTGTTTCTTCTCTGTCTCTCCATTTTTGAAGCTCTCCCTGACCTTGTTGGCTTCCTTCAGGCCACTTTGAGGATCCAGGAGTCCATCCTGCCTTGCATCTTTCCGCCGAATTTTGGCTGCTCTCATGGCGCTTTGGCTGACTCCGTCTCCGCCTCTGACCAGGCGAAGGGCGAAAGGGAAAGCTGCTCTACCGGCCCAGCATGGTCAACAAAACCAAAAGCGTGAACAAGCAGACGTGGCTCCTCGCAGTATTGTATTCCGAAGCCCCCCATGGAAAACCTTTGGAAAGCGCCGTCTATACCCGGGTCCAATCTTCCACACCTTCTCTCTCTAATCATCTTCTTTTAATGACCCCATAATCCCTTGCATCAGGGTGGAGTCTGGGCAACTGAATGGAGCTGAGTGTTTACTGGCCGGATACCTTTCCTGTCGCCGGTGCAGAGTTTTGTTCGGCTGATACATTCTCATGGTGCCCCGAGAGAGAGAAATATCTGCCTCTAATTTAGGATTGAAACCACATCTTCCCGATGGTGAGGCGAGAGCTCCATCTCTAGGTCACCGAACCACTCCACACCCAGCATTATTTTCACCTCGGGGTGGGGGGGGGGGGACGCATGACAGGTAAGCCGGTACAGTTGGCTGAAATTTGGGAGGTGAGATCTGAGTGAAACGGGAGAAAGGATTGCATTCCCGGCTGAACATGCAGCATGGCGTTCCTGCTAAAAACACCTTTTCTCCTCTGAAAGCTACTGAGCCTTTGGCCCAGCAGAGGACAGAATCCGGGGACAAGGTTTTCCTCTCACCCCAGGAGTGGTATTCACTTACTTTCCCTAACGGTTCGCAAATGTGAGCGCACGCATCACGCATGCGCCCAGCCTTCCGTGCACATGCTTTGCTGGCGTGCGTGCCTTCCACGCATACACCTGGCTTCAAAAATGCACGATTTCCGCTACCAGTTCGGGCGAACCGGTCTGAACCGGCTGAATGCCACCTCTGCACACACACACACACACACACACATACACAAAAGCTGGGAAGAAACCAATGGTGGGTTGCCCCCGGTTCAGACCAGTTCACAAGAACCGGTAGTAAAACCGGCGGGAGGCTCCGCCCACCGCCCCGGATGTCATCATCGGCAATCTGCGCGTGCGCAGAAGCGATCCCGTTGCGAACCGGTAGTAAAGGTAAGTAGAACCCACCCCTGGAAGAAACCTTCAGAATTGTTTGGACTGAGCTTTGAACCTTCCCCAGGTGCCCATCCAATCCCAAACTGGTTTGTGCGGCTCGCCTCTCCGAGGCCACCGATGTGGGAAACGACAAATCCACGGTGTGTGATTCGAACCCTCTTTTAAAGCGTTAACAGCGGGGGAGACAATTGGAAGAGGGCAGGCGGGCGGCTCCGAAAGCGCATCCCATCTAGGAAGTCCAACCTTTTAGGTGCGTTCGCCTAAAAGTGTACCAAATTCGGATCTGCTGGCCGCCCAACCTTCCCAAGACACCTGGTTCACCCCCCCCGCGTTTGCACCCCCCTCCCTCGTTATTTTGATGGCTATAGACTGCTCACTTCCTTTGCCCCTTTTCAGAGGCCAAAGTGGGGAGAAATCTGAGGGGGTCTCTTATTTTTATTTATTTTATTTATTTTTATCTTTTTTTTTTTTTTGGGTGGGGTTGCAAAATGGCGGGGTGGGTGGAGTTGGTAGGCAGGGAATCAACCGGGGGGGTGGGGGGGCCGGGGCAGAGAATTTAAATTAAATTAAACCAAAAAAGAAAAAAAAGAAAACCAAGATGACAAATCCTATGAGTTTGGGCAAGGGAAAACTTTTGGGGGAGAGAGAGTCGGTCAGCGCGCAGTGTTGCTTTTTCCACCGTTTTTCTGACGTAGAACATAAAGTCGGCTAATAAAGTGAATTTAATTTTTTGCTTAAAAAAACAACAACAACAACAAGAAAAACAAAACAAGAACAAGAAACAAAAATGGCCCCGGGGAGAATTTGTTCCTTTCCCCGGAGCTCCATAAAGCCTTCTAACTGCCTAACCCTTAAACTAAACCGTATAACTAGTGTTTTATTCATTTGTGGCTAAACTCGCTAAACCACCCCAGACAAATTCCCCCCCCCTTTTCCCCCCATCCCCACCTACTCCCCCCCCCCAAAAAAAGAATTAATGGAAACTTAACCGCTAATTTTTGATTCCAACGCTTAAACTGCTGTTTGGAGTGTAGTCTGACCTCTCTAAATTTTGCTAACCTCTGACCTTTGACCTTCCAGATGGCGTATATGTCTCTTTTTTTATCTCTCTCTCTCTCTCTCTCTCTCTCTCTGTTCTTAATTTTTATTTTTTTTTAATTTCTTTTAACTTTTTTTTTTTTTTTGGTGTTGTTCTTTTATTTTCCCTTTTATGTTTTTTTCTCTCTTCCTCTTAACCGTCTACCAATCTCTCTCTAAACTTTTTGAAGGGAACACTGATAATGAGCGGCTGGCGATTGCTAGACAAAGAATACCGTATCGGCTCGGTCGAGTAGTAGATGAATGGCTACTCGACAAAGGTAACTAACCATAATTAATTCCGGTTAACTCACAAGTTTAAAAAAAAAAAAAAAAGGTTTTAAAGGTTGCAGCCCTCTTCCCTTATCGCTTCTATGCCCCTTTCGCTTTTTCTCCTTCGCGCTTGCAGAGAGAAAGCGAGATAGCACGGCCGGTGAAGCAGAGACAAAGCTGGAAGAGAAAAGTTGTTGGCCAGGATTTTGGGTTTGGTTTCTAACGGTCAGATCGTGGCCACTGACCCGGACCAAAGCAAAGAAAGTTCGGTCCAGGGGCCACGATTCAAACCTTTTAGATAATCTTTGGCCTGGATGATTTGAGTCTTCGTGGATGGATCATTTCGGTTGACCCCTTAAATAGGACAGCATTTTCCGTGCAAGGGGGGGGAAACCTGATGGGCAGGGAGCAGATTTCAGGGTGGGTGGGGGGCAGGCGTCTTTTGCCGTGCCTACTAGTAGCACCGGCACCACAGGTGTGGGGGTGCTGGTGAGCGGGACACAGGGGTGGGAGGAAGGGAGCAGATGCTCCTCATTTTACTGACTTAGGAAGGATGGAAGGTTGAGTCAACCTTGAGCCGGTCAGGATCGAACTGCTGGCAGTGGGCAGAGTTAGCCTGAAATACTGCATTGTAACAGGAAGGAAGGAAGGAAGGAAGGAAGGAAGGAAGGAAGGAAGGAAGGAAATGAAAAGGAAGGCAGGATGGATGGATGGAAGGAAGGAAGGAAATGAAAAGGAAAGATGGATGGATGGATTGATGAAAGGAAGGAAGGAAATGAAAAGGAAGGAAGGAAACAGGAAGGATGGATGGGTGGATGGAAGTATGGAAGGAAGGAAGGAGGGAGGGAGGGGGAAGGAAGGAAGGAAGGAGGTAGCAATAGCACTTAGACTTATATCCCACTTCTCAGCGCTTCACAGCCCTCTCTAAGCGGTTTACAGAGTCAGCCTCTTGCCCCCCAACAATCTGGGTCCTCATTTTACCCACCTCGGAAGGACGGAAGGCTGAGTCAACCTTGAATGACTCAACGATGTTCCTTCTTCTCATGTCACACTCTCTCCTCCTTCCTGAGCTGACAAGATGGGTTTGTTTTTAATCTAGATGGACCTGCCCCCCCCCCCCCCACACCTCCTTTTTGTAACTTCGGCTACCTGCAGCGAGAGGTTTACCCCTGGAGTGACTGCCTCTCCTTCAACCACTTGCCCAATCTTCAAAACATCTGGCGGGCAGCTGAGCGGGAAAAGATGAAACAGGGATACAGGGACATTTAAGCAGGTCAGGAAGGCTTGGGGTGAAGCAGGAATCCATCTTAGATCTTTTTTTCCCACCGAGAAGTCAACATATTGGTCTGCTCCCCTAAGCAAATAGGGCAGGGTAAAATACAATAGTTATAGGATAAGATACAGTAGAATTTTACATAAATATATAAAATAGAATAAGTAGCATGACCATCATCGTCTTCCTTCTTTGCCTCTTCTCACCAGCTTTGAGGCTTAAAAAAACCTCTTTATTTATTAAAATTTCTTGGTCGATACATCTAACCCAAACAGGGACGAGAGCTGCACCTTTAACACTTTAAACTCAGTGGGGAAAAGAATGAGCAAAAAGAAAAAAAGGAAAAAAAAAACCCTAAAGAACAGAAAGATCATTTCTAAATTCTAACTTAACCATCTAATCACACTTTTAACATGCTTTTTAACTCAAATCAAAGTGACTAAACCGCTTTTTTAACCGCTAAATTCCAAAGGGCTTAATAATCATCGGCAGGTGATTATTCTAAAGGGGGGGATGGCGGCAGGGAGAAAGGGAGCTTTTAAATGTATATATATCTATATATTTTTAATGTCGATTGCCTTGATGGTTTAAACAGGCTGTAGTGACCACACCAAACCAAAACTGTAAAAAAAAAAATATAATTAAAGGGACTTCTAAAGCATCCGAGTAACCAAAACAAAAACAAAAACGAACGAGAGAAGGGAAAAAAAAAAAAAGGAAGAAAAAGCAGCAGAAATTCAGATGGATGTGAAAAGGGGGTGGGGGTATTTATAAAAGTTAGGGAAGGAATGTGGAGAACCAAGGGGAAACACAGAGCATAAAATGTATGTGAGTAACTCTTTATTGTTATCAAAACAGCAATTTCTTCCATGCATACTTTTTGTTTTTTTTACTTTCCGTCACAAGGGGTGGGGTACGCAGGATGGGGCACTGTTTTAGGGGTGCAGAGGTAGAGGATGATCCCCCGGCAAGGTGAGAGGGGCACACTTTTGAGGGGGGTCTGTCCTTTTCCCAAACCATTTTCACGCCCCTCTCCAAACACCGTTTCCTGTGAAAATTAAGGTTGCAAGGCAGAGAAGGAAAACAAAAAAATTCCTTCCCAAGCCCTCAAGCTTGTGTTCTACCTGTAAATTGTGCAACCCCCCCCCCCCCAAAAAAAAATGAGGGAAATGATTTTTATATATTTTTTAAAAAAATGGCCATTGTTCCCAAAAATCTTGGGAAGTGATTTTTCTCTCTGGCTTTGGAAGGAACTGTTTTCATGGCATCACACCTGCCTTTCCGAGCACACTGTTTATAAAGTTTCCCAGCTCAAATGTGTGAGAATTCACACCATGGATCACAGTTGGGGGAGGGGGGGTGGAATAATTTCAGGACAGGAAAAATGGCTGGGGACTTAACAATGCCATCCTCCGATTGGCGAGGCGGTCAGACGGCAGGTGCTATAAAGTTTTGTACAATTTGCAGACAGGAGGACTGAGTTCCTGCCGATAAATGGGACCCGGATTTCCCATTTATTGCTGCTGCAAGCTGCCTCTGAAATTTTAGAAGTCATAGAAAAAGAGAGCTGGAAGGGACCTTGGAGGTCTTCTAGTCCAAAATCTTGTTCAGGGAGGAAACCCTATACTCGTGATGGCGAATCTATGGCACACGTGCCACAAATGGCACACGTAGCCATATCAGTGGGCACGCCACCTCACCTCTGTGGCATGCACGCACCAGCCAGCTGATTTTCGGGCCTTCTGGACCCACCAGAAGTAAGGAAACAGTCTGTTTCTTGCCTCTAGAGGGCTGTGAGGATGGGGAAGGCCCGTTTTTTCCTTCTCACCTGGTTCCAGATCCTCTCTATGCATCTGGGGAGGGCAAAAACAGCCTTCCCCACCCCCTCTGGAGGCCTGAAACGGCCCATTTCCCAACTTCCGGTGGGACAGGAAGGGACGTTTTTTGCTTTCCCCAGCCTCTTTCTTCCTGTCTCAACGGGAGTTGGGAAATGGGCCGTCTCAGGCCTCCGGGGGAGTGGGGAAGGCTGTTTTCGCCCTCCCCAGATGCACAGAGAGGATCTGGAGCCAGGTGAGAAGGAAAAAACGGGCCTACCTGGCCATCGCATGCCAGGAGCAGGGAAGGAGGGGAATTGCGTGTGCATGCGCAGGGTGGGGCGCATAGAATTATGGGTGTGAGCACCCACGCGAACATCCCCCACCACCCCCTCCTGGCACACGATGGCAAAAAGGTTAGCCATCCATGCGCTATACTATTCCAGTCAAATGGCTTTCCAATCTCTTCTTGAAAACCTCCAGTGATGGAGCACCCACAATTTCTGGTGGCAAGCTGTTCCAGCGGTTAATTGTTCTCATTGTCAGGAAATTTCTCCTTCGTTCCAGGTTGCTTCTCTCCTTGATTAGTTTCCATCCTCCTTGTCCTGCCTTCAGGCGCTTTGGAGAATAGGTTGACCCCTCTCTTCTTTGTGATAACCCATCAAATGTTGAAAGACTGCTACCATGATGCCATCTCCCCCCCCAATGCCCCCCAACCTGTTCTCCTGGGGTTTCCAATGCCATCAGAAAGGTTAGGTGGTTCTCGAGATGTTCCAGAAGCTGGCTGGCCTCCTTCCTCTTGGGAAAGAACAAACTTTGTAGAAAAGCGATCGGCATGAGTCGGTTCCAGGATTCAGAAGGCAATGAAATCCAGCAGCCTCTGTGGCTTCAGTGCTGAGCATTTGGATGGGTTCTGCAGCTTGACTCGGGAAGCTGCTGCCCAGCAGATAGGTTGGCTTGCAACTCCCATAATCCCCAGCCTACTGGGGACCGTTGGACTCAGCAAGGCAAGATGAAAGACTCGTAGGTTGGATATCTCCACACTGAGTTTAGTTGCTTTATATTGACTAAGCACCAGTGGTCAAATGCAATTTTTTTTGCTACTGGTTCTGTGGGCGTGGCTTGGTGAGGGGGTCATGTGACTTGGGTGGGCGTGGCCAACTTTTTTTTTTTTTTTACCTTTTTAAAAGCATTTTTTTACTACCTATTCGCCCAAACCGGTAGTAAAAAAATGCTTTAAAAAAATGTAAAAAGAAAGGTTTCGACGATCACAGCTGTGCCGCGCGATCATCGGAACATTCTTTTTACTTTTTTAAAGCATTTTATTTTTTACTACCGATTTGCTGAACTGGTAGTTTTTATTACTAATGTTTCACTCGAACTGGAGTGAACCAGTAGCATTTCACCCCTGCTAAGCACCATTGCCCGCTTTCACACATCACGCGTGTTCTTGAATGATGGTCTTCAAAAGCAACGTTTTCTTATGAATCGGTGCAACCCAGATCCAGCTGGGAATGAATGCTTGGTGGAGGGCAGACCAGCAGAGAGCTGGCAAATTTCTCCACTCTGCAATTGATGACAACATGGCTGAGCTCAAATGGGTTCAGAGAAGCTGTGTCTTCCCAAACGCAGCATCTCCTGTAGCCCCCTGGTCTTCGCTCGATCACCTGGGACATTCTGAATCCTCCTAACATTTGGAATAATGATAAAACCTTCCCTCTTTCCTGCCTTTGCAGAAAACGCCTGTCATTTTTCCTACTAAAAAAGGGAAGGGGAAGGAAGGAAGGAAGGAAGGAAGGAAGGAAGGAAGGAAGGAAAGAAAGAAAGAAAGAAAGAAAGAAAGAAAGAAAGAAAGAAAGAAAGAAAGAAAGAAAGAAAGAAAGAAAAACACAAAGACAGGAAGACAGGAAGGGTGGGACAGGGGAAGAGAAGGAAGGAAGGAAGACAGCAAGACAGCAAAGAAAAGAGGAAGAAGGGAGGGTGGAAGAAGGGAAGGAAGGAAGGTAAAGGAAATGAAACAGGAAGGAAGGGAGGGAGGGATGGAAGAGGAAAGAAGGAAGGAAGTAAACAGGAAGGGAGGGATGGGAAGAGAAGGAAGGAAGACAGGAAAAGAAGACAGGAAAGGAGGGACAGAGGAAGGAAGACAGGAAAGAAAAGAGGAAGATAGCAAGGGAGGGACAGGAAAGAAGGAAGGAAGACAGCAAGACAAAAGAAAAGAGGAAGGAGAGGGAGGAAGAAGGAAGAAAGGGAAGGAAGGAAGGGAAGGAAAGAAAGAAAGAAAGGAAAGAAAGAAGAGAAAAACACAAAGACAGGAAGGGTGGGACAGGGGAAGAGAAGGAAGGAAGGAAGACAGCAAGACAGCAAAGAAAAGAGGAAGAAGGGAGGGAGGAAGAAGAAAGGAAGGAAGGTAAAGGAAATGAAACAGGAAGGAAGGGAGGGAGGGATGGAAGAGGAAGGAAGGAAGTAAACAGGAAGACAGGAAGGGAGGGATGGGGAAGAGAAGGAAGGAAGACAAGAAAGGGACAGAGGAAGGAAGACAGGAAAGAAAAGAGGAAGACAGCAAGAGAGGGACAGGGAAGAAGGAAGGAAGACAGCAAGACAGGAAAGAAAAGAGGAAGGAGAGGGAGGAAGAAGGAAGGAAGGAAGGAAGGAAGGAAGGAAGGAAGGAAGGAAGGAAGGAAGGACATGAAAACCCACAACTGAACGATGTGGGTTAGAACAGCTGAGATTTAAAATTTGAAGAACCTATCTTCAATTTATGAGATTTTCTACAGCTTGCTGTTGTACTCAAAGGTGCTGGATTGGAATTGGGGGGCGTGAATTCCAGTCTTGCCACTGGCCAGTCCGTCTCTCAGCCCCAGGAAGAAGGGAGCCAGGGCAATCCACTCCCAAAAGGCACCTCGAGCGCCGCAGGGGCCATGTAGCCACCAAGAGAGGATAGGCAAACCTAGGATTCTTAATCATCATCCAGTGTAGGAAATAGGCTAACTTCGCTAAATGCACTGAGCCAGCCCAGCTCCCCTGAATGCCTTCAAGAGATCCTGAAGTCGTTTTGTGCAAATTCCTAGTTGAGCACAGGCTAAGAGTGCATCCTGTTCACTATTTCCCATTTCACCCAGCGACAAATGGACAAAGAGAACCAGGAATCCCAGTATTCCTTGCATCTTGAGATTGTATATCTTAATTGTTGTGAGCCGCGCTGAGTCCTATGGAGATAGGGCGGCATATAAATCTAATCTTAAAGACACCAAGAGAGGGGCTGCTGCTGAATTGATCCAATGTGCCAAAAAATGGAAGAAACAAACACACTCCATGTTAGTGTCTGTGAGAAAATGGATGGAAAGGAAAGTGGAAAACGCTGTGAGGCATATTAAAAAGCTGCAGGCATAGACAGTGTTACGAGAGAAGCGTCCAGATGTAGATCGAGTTTTCTGATGGAGCGGTTTTTAAAAAATACCTCTCTGCCGATCAGGCAACTCAGCTGGGATCGTCAGAGACTTTTCGAAGCATTTTTTTTAACCACCTCTTCGGCCAAGAGGTTGCAGAAAAAAATGCTTTGAAAAGCCTCTGGCGATCCCAGCTGAGCCGCACGGTCATCAGAGGCTTTTTTTTTTTTTTTTTTTACATTTAAAAGCATTTTTTCGTCGGAAGAGGTTGTAGAAAAAATGCTTTTAAAAGTAAAAAAAAAAAAAAGCCTCTGATGATCGTGCAACCCAGCTGGACATGGGGGGGGGGCCCTGCAGGGATTTTTGCTACCAGTTCTCCGAACCACCCACTGCCATCGCTACCGGATCGGGCGATCCAGTCCGAACCGGGAGCATTTCACCCCTGGTGTGAAGGCAACATCTGTGTTTGAGGACTGGAAAAATTCTTGTTGCCCTGTACAAAAGGAGAACAAGAATTATTTCCCCAAAGTCTAGGCTTTCCGAAGTACAGGTAGTCCTCGATGTACGACCACAATTGATCCCAAAATTGATGCTGCTAAGCGAGACGTTTGTTCAGTGAGTTTTGCCCCATTTTACAACTTCTCTGGCCACAATTGTTAAGTGAATCACTATGGTTGTTAAATTAGCCACACGCTTGTTAAGTGAATCTGGCTTCCCCACTGAATTTGCTTGTCAGAAGGTCGTAAAAAGGGGATCGCATAACCCCAGGGCATTGCAACCGTCATAAATATGAGTCAGTTGCCAAACGTCTGAATTTTGATCAGGTGACCGAGGGGAGGCTGCAAAGGTTATAAGTGTGAAAAATGGACATAAGTCACTTTTCTCAGTGCCATTGTCACTAAATGAATGGTTGCAAGTCAAGGACTACCTGTTTTTTTAAAAAACATCTTTTTTTTTTCTAACAAAACAATCTTTATTCTTAAAGAAAAAAAACAAAATTTTAAATTAAAAGTAAAAACTCAAACTTATAGGAGGAACTATTGTAAATTGAGAACTAGCTGTATTTTGTTATGAGATTATGAGAGGCTGCCCCCCAAAAGAGGGGGGTCAACCTATTTTCCAAAGCCCCAGAAGGCAGGACAAGAAGCAACGGATGGAGACGAATAAAGGAGAAATCCAACTTAGAACTAAGGAGAAAATTAACCAGTGGAACGACTTGCCACCAGAAGTTGCATCTTCTCTATCACTACAGGATTTTAAGGATTTGTCTAAAATGGTATAGGGCCGTGATGGTGAACCTATGGCACGCGTGCCACATCTGTGGTCACGTGAGCTCAGCTCCGGTGTGCATGCGCACACTGGCCAGCAGATTATCGGGATTTCTGGGCCCAACAGAAGTAGGGAAACAGATTGTTTCCTGCCTCCGGAGGACCTTGGGGGGTGATGGGGAAGTCCTGTTTTTCTCTCTCCCCAGCCTCCAAAGCCTGTCTAGGAGTCTGGGGAGGGCGAAAACAGCCTTCCCTACCCCCTCAGGGGCCAGAAACAGCCCGTTTGCCAACTTCCGGTGGGACTGGATGTTGGCAAATGGGCCATTTTCAGCCTCCGGGGGTGGGGGGGTGGGGAAGGCCATTTTCGCCCTCCCCAGACTCCTAGAAAGGCTCTGGAGAGCCAAAAACGGGCCTTCCGGTCCCACCGGATGTTGGCAAACAGGCCGTTTTTGGCCTCCAGGGGGGTGGGGAAGGCTGTTTTCGCCCTCCCCAGACTCCTAGAAAGGCTCTGGAGAGCCAAAAACGGGCCTTCCGGTCCCACCGGATGTTGGCAAACAGGCTGTTTTTGGCCTCCAGAGGGCCTCCAGGGGGGTGGGGAAGGCTGTTTTCGCCCTCCCCAGAGTCCTAGAAAGGCTCCGGAGAGCCAAAAACGGGCCTTCCGGTCCCACCGGATGTTGGCAAACAGGCCGTTTTTGGCCTCCAGGGGGGTGGGGAAGGCTGTTTTTGCCCTCCCCAGAGTCCTAGAAAGGCTCCGGAGAGCCAAAAACGGGCCTTCCGGTCCCACCAGATGTTGGCAAACAGGCCGTTTTTGGCCTCCAGGGGGTTGGGAAGGCTGTTTTCGCCCTCCCCAGACTCCTAGAAAGGCTCTGGAGGCTGGGGAGAGCAAAAAACGGGCCTACCGTGCCATCGCGTGCTAGGAGTGTGGGGAGGTCATGCGCACATACGCGGGGGCAGGGCACATAGAATTATGGGTGTGGACACGCACGCGCGACCCCCGCGGCACGCGATGAGTGAGGGGGTTGCACTGGAAGACCTCCAAGGACCATTCCAACTCTGTTATTCTGAGATAGGAAAATGAATCAAATTTGGGGACTGCAAGAAGGCTTTATCCTTGGGTGTAGGTGTAAGGCCAGGGTTTATTCACATCCCCGAGACGTGTGAACGGGGAGAAAGTTTATTGCCGATTGGTTGGCTTTTTTAAAAAAAGAAAAACGATCTTATCTAGCGACAGGTTTGAATTATGGGCTGGTGAATGGGAAAACGGAGAGGGGAAGGTTGGCGCTGAACATACTAAGAGCACGTTGGGAATAAAACATGAGTGAGTAGAAACGGGACACTTAGCAAAGGAAGAGGTGTCATATATATATATATATATATATATATATATATATATATATATATATATATATATATATATATATATATATCTCCCTTTGGTGGGTTAACGGCTTTACGGACAGATGAGTTAGGGAAGGCTTTTTGTGAGGTCAGGTTGCGTGGTTCGGCTAGGCAACTGTACGCGCCACGTTGCGCAATGAGAATCCAGCTCAGGATTACTTTCCTGACTTTTTCGCAAACGCGAGCGCGCGTGGACCCCATCCATGCATGCGCCCCGCCTCAAAAATGTGCTTAAATAGCACGCTCGGAGCTAGGGCAGGTGCGCAGGTCCACCGTGATTTCCACTAGCGGTACGGGCGAACCGGTGCAAACCGGCTGAATACCACCTCTGAACCAGCTGACTCTCACTGCATGTTTGATCGATCGAACGATATGACGAGCAGCCTGGATCCGAAAATGAATGTAGCAAGGATAAAGGAAGCAAAGTTATTACAGGGGGAAAATGGGGGAAAAGTTCTCCATCAATAGCGAGAAAAACTAGAGCGCGTAAATGGGTTTGTAGGCCACAGTACAGCTAGTCCTCGACTTATGACCACGACTGACACCCCCCAACCTTTCTGCCGCTAAGCGAAAAAATTGTGAGGTGAATTTTGCCACCATTTTACGATCTCTCTTGTCACCATTGTTAAGTGAATCCCTGCACGTTAAATTAGTAATACGGCTGTTAAGTAAATCTGCCTTCCTCGTTGACTTAGCTGGTCGGAAGGTCACTGAAGGGGGATCACACGTGACTCCGGGACCCTGCAACCGTCATAAATATGAACCAGTTGCCAAGCATTTGAATTTGGATCACGTGACCATGGGGACGCTGCAGTGGTCGTAAGGTGAAAAATGGTCATAAGTGCGAAAAACGGTCCTAAGTCACTTTTTTCAATGCCATTGTACCTTGGAAGGGTTACTACATGAACCGTTGTAAGTCGAAGACTGCCTGCAGAACAGGCTAAGGTGGTCCTCCACATAACGACCGCAACTGAGCCTCAGATTTTTTTTGTGGCTAAGCAAGGCAGTGGTTAAATGAGCTGCGCCTCATTTTATGACCTTTTTAGCCACTGTTGTTCAGCAAATCACTGCAATTGTTAAGCGAATCGGGCTTTCCCTCTTGATTCTGCTCGTTGGAAGCTACCGTACAAGTGGAGATCACGTGACCCCAGGATGCTGCAACCGTCATAAATACGAGTCAAGTTGCCAAGAGGCTCAATTTTGATTGTACATACAAACAATAAAGAAATACAGGTAGACTTCGAATTATGACCGCAATTGAGCCCAAAATTTCTGTTGCTAAGCAAGACGTTGGTTAAGTGACCTTTGTCCCATTTTACGACCTCTCTGGCCACCGCTGTTCAGTGAATCACAGCCGTTGTTAAATTGGTCACACTAAATGAACAACTGCAGCGATTCACTTTAACAACGGCAGCAAGACGGGTGGTAAATTGGGACGGAATTCATTTGACAGACTTCTCGCTTAGCGGTGGAAACTTTGCACCGGATAGTGGCCGTAAATCAAGGACACCCTGTGCTTTATGACTTGACCTTGTTACACCAATCCAGGCAGTAAATTAATCTGGTGATCGAGTCTTGGGGGGGGGGTCACCGCACCCATCCCCACATTCACAACGATTGTGGCAAGAATCTGGCTCTAGCAATGAGCCTGTGGGAATGCCAGCAAGCCTGAACAATAATGTAGGTTTACACAAACCCACAATGGGGGAGTCATATTAGCTATTTAGCCATTTTTGTGCCTGAATTTATTACACACCGAGATGGCTAAATCCTCTTTAGTTTGCACAGATGTTTGTTTTGGCCCTGGTGCTATTTTCTCTTTCTGTCTCTCTTGTATACAGACAGGCACACCGACACAAATCCACACGCAAACGCAACTTCAGTTTGCAATCAATAAAATTGCCCTCTGGCTTTACACCACTCGCATTTATTTCACTGCAGCATCTCAGCTTGGTCTCCAATCTGTCCCATGCCTAGCACATGCGTGGGGTTGGCAGCTCATATGTGCAACTCTGCATGCATGTGGAAAATTACACAGGGACTCTGGAAGGGCAGGCAAAACAAACACGCCCGCAGAAAACATTAAATCTGGAGGAAAGGGGCCCTTAAGAGCCCAAACTAATTAGCTAAACCAAATGGGAAGGTGGGAAAATCCTTAAGGAGCTGAATCCTTGCAAGGAAGTCATTGATTTGGGGCCTGATCCATTATCCTGGAGTAATAGATAGAGGGGGGGGAGGGAAAGAGAGAGATGGCTAGCTAGCTAGATATAAATATAGAGATGATGGATGGATGGATGGATGGATGGATGGATGGATAGATATATAGAGAGAAGATAGAAAGAAAGATAGATATAGTTATATATATATATATATATATATATATATATATATATATATATAGAGAGAGAGAGAGAGAGAGAGAGAGAGAGAGAGAGAGAGAGAGAGAGATAGTTAGAGATAGATAGTTATAGAGATAGATAGATAGATGAGAGAGAGAGAGAGAGAGGATAGAGAGAGATAGTTATAGATATAGGTATGTAGGTATAGGTATGTATGTTTGTATGTATGTAGGTAGGTAGGTAGGTAGGTAGGTAGATAGATAGATAGATAGATAGATAGATAGATAGATAGATAGATAGAGATATATATAGAGAGATGATAGATAGAGATACCTAGATAGATACAGATAGATAATAGAGAGAGAGATGGATGATAGATAGAGATAGATATAGAGATAGATAGATAGTTATAGATATAGAGAGATAGAGATAGAGATGATAGAGATAGATAGAAATAGATAAATATAGATAGTTATAGATAGAGATAGAGAGATAGAGATAAAGAGAGAGAGAGAGAGAGAGAGAGATCCAAACCAAGAGAGCCAAAAAGAGATTCAAGAGGGTTTTTTAAAAAAATCTGCTTGCAAACTTCTCAAGAAGGGAGAAAAAAAGTGATTTTTTTTTAAAAAAAAAAATCTGGGGTTTCGTTTTGCAGATTTGGGAAGTACAGATAATCCTCGACTTACAATAGTTCACTTAACGACCGTTTTTCCACACTTGTGACCATTGTGGCATCCCCGTGGTCAGGTGGTCAAAATTCAGGTGCCTGGCCGCCGATTTATGACGGGCGGTGTGAACCCCTGCTATGGCGGCCTTCCGACAAAGCCAGGTCAACGGGGGGAAGCCAGATTCACTTAACAACCGTGTCCCTATTCGAACAACCCGCAGTGATTCACTTTACAACTGTCGTAAAAAGGGACAGTAAAAAGGGATTTCTCACTTAGCAACGTAAATCCTGGGCTCAGTTGTGGCCGTAAATCGAGGACTACCTGTGATAACTGAGCTTGGCTCCCCTCTTTTTTTTAAAAAAAAAAAAAACCTTGCCCCCAATTTGTCACCTGTGACAAGGTGAGACTGTGGGGGGGGGGAGATGAGATCCAGAAAGAGAAAATTTGGGGAAGGGTCCTTCCTGCTCCCTTCCACTGTGGACCAGAACTGTTGCCCTGGTTGGGAAATAGCAGCAGACCCCCAACTGTTGGGGGGAATCCCAGCAGGGCCCCCATCCTTTTTCCAAATCAGACATAGCTAAGCCAGGATGGATTGGCTCAGGAGTGAAATGCTCCCGGTTCGGACCGGATCGCCCGATCCGGTAGCGATGGAGTCGGGTGGTTCGGAGAACCGGTGGCAAACATCCCTGCCCCCCCACCATGCCCAGCTGAGCCACGCAATCATCAGATACTTTTTTTTTAATTTTTAAAAGCATTTTTTCAACAACCTCTTCGGCCGAAAAAATGCTTTTAAAAGTAAAAAAAAAAAAAAAAGCCTCTGATGATTGCGCGACTCAGTTGGGATCATCAGAGCCTTTTGAAAGCATTTTTTTACAGCCTCTTCGCTGAAGAAGTTGTAGAAAAAATAGTTTTAAAAGCCTCTTAACGATCCCAGCTGAGTTGCCTGATTGGCAGAGGCTTTTTTTTCTTTAAATGTCTCTGATGATCCCAGCTGAGTTGCCTGATTGGCAGAGGCTTTTTTTTCTTTAAATGTCTCTGATGATCCCAGCTGAGTTGCCTGATTGGCAGAGGCTTTTTTTTCTTTTAAAAGCCTCTGACGATCCCAGCTGAGTTGCCTGATCGGCAGAGGCATTTAAAAGAAAAAAAGCCTCTGACAATCAGGCAACTCAGCTGGGATCGTCAGAGGCTTTTGAAAGCGTTTTTTTACAACCTCTTCGCCGAACAGCTTGGATCGTCAGAGGCATTTAAAAAAAAAAAGCTTCTGATGATTGCACGGCTCAGCTGGACAATGGGGGGGAGGGCAGGGATTTTTGCTACCGGTTCTCCGAACCACCCGCCTCCATCGCAACCGGATCGGGCGATCCGGTCTGAACCGGGAGCATTTCATCCTTGCTTTGAATGTACACTAATCGGCATACATTAAAATGAAATTTCGTTGCACACGGCTATCAAAGGGTACATAACCATGACAATAAATAAATACAAAATTATGTGTATACTTACTTACTTACTTACACACAGACTCCTCAACTTACGTCCATAACTGAGCCCAAAATTTGGAAATTCGTTGAGTTTTGCCCCGTTTTACGACTTTCCTCACCACATTTGTTTAGGGAATCCCTTGCCGCTCTTAGTAACATGGTCGTTAAGTGAATCTGGTTTCCCCCTCTTGACTTGGCTTGTCAGAAGGCCGCAAAAGGGGATCACGTGACCCTGCAATGGTCATAAAGGCGAGTCGGTTGTCATACACGCGAATGTAAATCAGGGGATGCTGCAGCATTCGCAAGTGTGAAAAACAGTTGTAAGTCAACTTTTTTTCAGTGCCGTTGTAACTTTGGATGTTCGCTAAGTGAACTTTCGTAAGTGGAGGACTACCTGTAATAATTCAGGATCGAAATTCAGCAGCATCCAGAGACAAGCAGATGAGAGACAATTATGGGATCGTAATTGTTAAAATCAGCCGTAAGTTAATTTTTTTCAGGGCCACTGTAACTTCGAACGGTCACTAAATGAACCGTTGTAAATCGAGGACTTCCTGTTCAAGATTAGTGACTCCTGAGAATGAAGCTTGAGGGGCTTTTGTTACCTAAATGACATGAATGAACACGTTTGTTCTGGATTCACCCCCTCCTTTAAACCATAAACTGGCCCAACTCAATGCAGGTAGGCCTCAACTTACGATGTTTCATTAAGTGACCGTTTGAAATTACAACGGCAGTGAAAAAAAGTCACTTACGACCGTTTTTCACAGTTAACGACCATTGCAACGTGTCCATGGTCACGGGATCAAAATTCAGCCGCTGGGCAACTGACTCATATTTATGACGGTTGCGGTGTCCCCCCAACGCCTTTTGACTTCGCCAGATTGACTTAACACCCGGGTTCCTCATTTAATGCGTGCAGCGATTCGCTTAACGACCGTGGGCAACAAAGGTCGTTAAAACGGGGCGAAATTCACCCTAACCGATGTCTCATTTAGCCACAGGAATGTTGGCTTTGATTGGGGGGGGGGGGCGTAAGTCGAGGGCTACCCGTTGTAGCAAGGTGAACGTCGCATGCTTGACATGGCGAGCAAATGCAGCTGCTAAGCTTCCCGCCGAGCGTGC
The DNA here is from genome assembly GCF_029215685.1 of Pituophis catenifer annectens. NCBI lineage: Eukaryota > Metazoa > Chordata > Lepidosauria > Squamata > Colubridae > Pituophis > Pituophis catenifer. The sequence continues at coordinate 23,824,946 of NW_027256890.1, forward strand.
AAAGCCAGCCAGAAAGGCACAGGGGTGTGTAGGGGGTGTGTGCAGCAGGCACAGTTGACAGTTGGGGGTCCTGCAAAATGAGGCGGGGTCTTAAATTAAGCCGAGATTCGGCATTTTTTCCAAACTTCGCCTCCAGTCTTGCTCTTAGTCTGCCTAGATCCGTGATGGCGAACTACAGCACGCGTGCCAGAAGCAGCACACAGAGCCATCTCTTTGGACACGCGAGTCATTGCTTGTTGCTCTTTCCGGCGCGCTGGTCAGCTGGTCTTCACCGGCGCGGAAGCACCGGAAACCGGAAGAGCAGCCATCCGGTCCGCATGTGTGCGCCAGGAAGACGATCTTCCAATTTCCTGTGCACGCATATGCACCGACCAATTGGTCTTCACGCATGCATGCGCACCAGAAACCGGAAGACCAGGTAGCCGGTGTACATCCGCGTGGCAGAAATCAGATTATCTTCCCGGCACGCACGTGCGGACCGGGCGGCTAATCTTCCAGTTTCCCACATGCACGCACGTGCCCCCGTTTCGGCACTCGGTGCTGAAAAGGTTCGCCGTCCCTGGCCTAGATGCTAGATCGGAATGGGAGGCTGGACACTGGCAGACCCCTCTCTCCACCCACCCCCCTTAATCAGAAAGGGGAAGCGAGAGGGTGCGTGGTTCTTTGGGCTGCAGGCTCAGGCAGGGACCCCGCTGGACCTCGGGAGGGGGTGTCCCCACCTCTCCCACAGCTGGCGAGCAGCCCCAGGTCTCTGGGATTGCGTGGGGTGGAGATAGGAGGCAGGGCACCCCATCTGCTTAAAATCCTCCAGAGGCTTTGATGGAAGGGTGGAAGGAAGGGGAGGGAAGGAGGGAGGAGGAATGGAAGCAAAGGGAGAAATAGGGAAGGAAGGAGACAGGGAAGAAGGAAAGGAAAGAAGAATGGGAGGGAGGAAGGTAGCAAAGGGAGAAATAGGGAAGGAAGGAAGGAGGCAGGAAAGAAGGAAGTAAGGATAGTAGCAAAGGGAGAAATAAGGGGAGGGAGGGAGGGAGGGAGGAGGCAGAGAAGAAAGGAGGGGAGGGAAGAAGGGAGGAGTATGGATGTCATGGAGGGAGGGACGGAAGGAAGGAAGAATGGAAGCAAAGGGAGAAATAAGGAAGGGAGGAAGGAGGCAGGGAGGAAAGGAAGGGAGGAAGGAGGCAGAGAAGAAGGAAGAAGGAGGGAGGGAGGATTATGGATGTCATGGAGGGAGGGACAGAAGGAAGAATGGAAGCAAACAGAAATAGGGAAGGAAGGGAGGAAGGAGTCAGAGAAGAAGGAAGGAAGGAGTATGGATAGGAGAGAGGGAGGGATGGATGGCAGGGAGGAAGGAAGAATGGAAGCATAGGGAGGGATGGGAGGGAGGGAGGAGGGAGAGAAGAAGGAAGAGGGAAGGAAGGAGTATAGATGTCATAAAAGGAAGGACGGAAGGAAGGAAGGAAGAATGGAAGCAAAGGGAGAAATAGGGAAGGAAGGAAGGAGGCAGGGAAGAAGGAAGTAAGGATAGTAGCAAAGGGAGAAATAAGGGGAGGGAGGGAGGGAGGGAGGAGGCAGAGAAGAAAGGAGGGGAGGGAAGAAGGGAGGAGTATGGATGTCATGGAGGGAGGGACGGAAGGAAGGAAGAATGGAAGCAAAGGGAGAAATAAGGAAGGGAGGAAGGAGGCAGGGAGGAAAGGAAGGGAGGAAGGAGGCAGAGAAGAAGGAAGAAGGAGGGAGGGAGGATTATGGATGTCATGGAGGGAGGGACAGAAGGAAGAATGGAAGCAAACAGAAATAGGGAAGGAAGGGAGGAAGGAGTCAGAGAAGAAGGAAGGAAGGAGTATGGATAGGAGAGAGGGAGGGATGGATGGCAGGGAGGAAGGAAGAATGGAAGCATAGGGAGGGATGGGAGGGAGGGAGGAGGGAGAGAAGAAGGAAGAGGGAAGGAAGGAGTATAGATGTCATAAAAGGAAGGACGGAAGGAAGGAAGGAAGAATGGAAGCAAAGGGAGAAATAGGGAAGGAAGGAAGGAGGCAGGGAAGAAGGAAGGAAGGGAAAGGAAAGAAATAGAAAAAGAAAGCTCAGCGAGGAAGGAGGGGGACAATACGAAGAAGATGGGGAGGGAAGGAAGGAAGGAGATGAGTAAGGAAACGGGAGATGCAAACGCAACCCAGAATTGATCGTAGATGGTGGAAAGGCAGAGCAAGTGGAGTCGGTGGCTGGATTTCCACCTGGCACCCATCAGAGGGTCCTGCTAGCTGCAATGGAACCCCATGCCAAGCCTGGTTAAGTGGACCCTGGCCGGGAGGGGGGGGCTTGGTGGCACAGCGGATATGCTCAGTTTAGGGGGTTCAGGCGGTGGTATGTACTTGGGAAGTGCTGCCGGGTGTGGAGCAAGGCCAGGAGGTCGATGCATGTGGAAGCCGGGTGAATAAGGGGAGGTGGGTGGGGGGGCACCTGGCCTGACCTTGACAGCTCTGGTGTTGGGAGGCTGCGTCCGGCCGAGCGCCCTTTTCACCTCTCCGCTCCTCTCTGTGGCTCCTCCGGCAGGTCGTCAGCTGACCATCTTCAACAGCCAGGCCGCCATCAAGATCGGAGGCCGCGACCAGGGCCGCCCCTTCCAGGGCCAGGTCTCGGGGCTGTACTACAACGGGCTCAAGGTCCTCTCCTTGGCCGCCGAGAGCGACGCCAACGTGAAGGTGGAGGGCAACCTGCGGCTGGTGGGTGAGGTGCCCTCCGTCATGACCACCGAGACCACGGCCACCACCCTGCTGGCGGACATGTCCACGACTATCATGGAGACCACCACCACCATGGCCACGACCACCACGCGGCGGGGCCGTTCCCCCACCATGCGGGACAGCATCACACAGGTTAGTGGGAGGAGGGAGGGACGGACAGTGGGGAAAGGAGGGAGGGAAGGAAGGATAGCTAGGAAGGGAGGGAGGGAGGATAGCTAGGAAAGAAGGAAGGAAGGATAGCTAGGGAGGGAGGGAGGATGGTTAGGAAGGAAGGGAGGGAGGGAGGATGGTTAGGAAGGAAGGAAGGAAGGAAGGAAGGATAGCTAGGAAGGAGAGAGGATAGCTAGGAAAGAAGGAAGGAAGGCTGGCTAGGAAGGAAGGAAGGAGAGCTAAGGAGGGAGGGAGGATAGCTAGGAAGGAAGGAAGGAAGGAAAGGAAGGAAGGAAGGAAGGAAGGAAGGAAGGAAGGAAGGAAGGAAGGAGAGAGGATAGCTAGGAAGGAAGGAAGGAAGGAATAGGGAGGGAGGGAGGATGGTTAGGAAGAAAGGGAGGAAGGAAGGAAGGAAGGCTGGCTAGGAAGGAAGGGAGGGAGGGAGGAAGGGAGGAAGGAGAGCTAGGGAGGGAGGGAGGATAGCTAGGAAGGAAGGAAGGAAGGAAGGAAGGAAGGAAGGAAGGAAGGAAGGAAGGAAGGAAGGATGGATCTGAAGGTGGCCTTGGGCCAGGAAGCCGGGGGGGGGCAGGAGAGGTCAGGAGCCACCCAGATTTCGGGGAAGGAAGCCCCACAGGAGACACCGGAGGAGAAAACCCAGAAAGCTGCTGCAGGAAATCCAACGCTGTGTTAGGGGCCCATCTCAGCCAACGTTTTCCCCACTTGGCGAACCTCAGGGGGCCGAGCTAACCGAGCTTGGTTGCTACTACGTGAAGGCAAATGCAGAGATTTGCCCCCAGCCTCATTTGGCATCTCTGGCCCACAAATACAATATTCTGACCCGGCTCCCCGAAGACGACAAACCCTCTGCAGTTGAAGCAATGATTCCTTTTATTAGGAACGCCGGCAGCCGCGGCAAAAAGGGTCTCTCTCACCGCAGGCTAACAAGTCCGTCTGTCCGGGAGATGAATAGTTGTCTGTCACATCTATTCATCTCCGCCCCCCTGCCTTTGATCCCCAGAGCTTTGCTAGCAGTGGTGGCTCTTCCATCCCAAGGATCGACCGGCCCATAGATTTCCACTGCTCTCCTCTCCTCTGCCTTCTGTGCATCAGGCACTGGACCCAGCTGTTCCTCCTCCTCTTCATCAGCCACCTCCAGACTTGGGGGCTGTTGACTCTCCATCTGAGGGCTGACGGACGGCCCAGGCTCCACCTCTGTCTCTCTCTGTGACGGCTCCATTCCCTCCTCCCCCTCGGAGCTCTCAGGTTGCCCTGATGCTGACCCCGACTCCCACGCCTCCTCCTCCTCCTCTGATTCGGCTGCCGGAGGGGCTGGCGGCCGACAGGCCACAACATACAAACTCCACGGGCTCCCCACCCCCCAAGCTTTTAGTTTTGGGGCTCCAAAGATGGGGCTAGAGAGGTTGCAGCTTGGAAGGAGCTCAGTGTGAGGTTGAGGAAATTGGGTTCCTCGTAGTCTTTCCCTTCTGGGGCAGCCCAATGTCAGTGCTACGGGGTAAACCACGGTGGAATCACAACCCGGATGTCTACTTTAGCGGTAGTCCTCGGCTTACGACAGTTCGCTTAAGTGACCGTTTCAAAGTTACGACGGCCCTGAAAAAAGGGACTTACGACCGTTTTTCACACGAACGACCCCATGGCAGCAACCCCATGGTCATATTTCTATTCGGATGCTTGACACAAGTGACTCGCGTTTATGACGGTTGCAGTGTCCCCGGGGGTCACGTGATCCCCTTTCGCGACCTTCTGTCGAGCAAAGTCGATGGGAGAAGCTGGATTTCACCTCACAATCGGATGACTAATTTGACAACGGCAGTGATTTGCTTAACGACCGTGGCAAGAAATGTCGTAAAATGGGGCAAAACTCAACTTAAGCGAGTCCGACGGTTGTTAAGCGAATCCAGCTTGACTTGGTCTGTCCCAAAAGGTCATTTATGACGTGACACTGCGACTGTCATAAATGGGAGTCCGTGGCCAAGCGCCTGAATTTTGATCACGGGCCCACGGGAGAACGCCGCCACGGTCGTAAGTGTGAAAAACGGTCCTAAGTCCCTTTTTTCCCAGCACTGTTGTGACTTCGAACGGTCACTAAACGAACTGTCGTAAGTCGAGGACCAGGCCACTTTGAGGTTTTGTGCGCCGCACCGAAACGGAGTCCCGAAATCCGGTTTTTTTCGCTCCTAAATTTTGCCGGCAGCACATCTCCCACCATCTTGCCCCCCCCCCCCCCACACACACACAAGGTGCTATGTTGACAGCATCCTTTTCTGACCAATCTGGAATTTAAATGGACGCTTTTCCATTGAAAGCGTATTTATTTTGGCCTGGAAAGAGAAGCGGGCGGCTGAGAGAGCCCGCAGCTGGATCGAGTCGGGGTGGGGGTGGGGTCCTTGCAAACCCCCTCCCCTCCAGCCTTTTGGGGAGCAACGTGGAAAAGGGCTTTTTTTAAAAACAAACAAGCAAACCCACAAATATGTAAATAAGATTTCCTTCCATCGGCTTCAGATGCTGCTGGGGGGCGGAGGGTGGATGGATGGAGAGGTTCATCTTTTGGGAATGCTTTGGGGAGGGGGCTGCGGGTTCGTCCCCTTCCCCGCCGCTTTGCAGCAGTTGCAAAAAAAAAAAAAAAAAAATCCCCACCTTCCTGGCCTCGCCCAGAGACGGTTTGGGCTTTCCTTCTTTTGATGGCGAGATGAGTTTTGGGGAGGAGGATGGCGGGGGGGGGGGAAAGGAAGCGAACATCCTCCTCCTCCTCCTGCAGTCGCCATGGCAACTGCATCAGCAGCAATTAAGCTGTCCTGGTTTCTGTGAGAAGAGGAGAAAAAGGAAGGGCGGGGGGGGGGAGGAGGACCGGGAAGGGGGAGGCTGGGGAGGGAGCTTGCAAGGAAGAAGGAGAGAGATGCGGGGGGGGTCCGTGGTACAGCTGGCAGACAGAAGCCCCCTGGCAACGCCTTGCGTTCCCCCTGACGCGGCAACCTTGCCAAAAAGCAACACATTCACACACTCACACTTTGTATGGGGACTTTCCAGGCTCTTCCTCCCCCCCTCCCCTCCCCGTCCCAACCTTTCCAGTCCTCGACGTAACGGACACAACGGGGAACGCAATTCCCCATTGCTAAACGAGCCGTGCCTCCTTTATTCCCCTTTTCCGCCCCGGTTGTTAAGCGAATCACACGGTCGTTAAGCAAATCCGGTCGTCCCCCCCCCCCAATTGACTTGACTCGTCAGAAACCGGCCAGGAAGGTCACAGATGGCGGATCGTGTGACACGCAGACACATACCAGGATGCTACAACCCTTGTTTAAAACGCATGCCGCTTGCCGACGGCACACGCTTGCGACCGTGTGGATGCTGCAGTGGCCGGTGCTTTTTCAGTGCTGTTGCGACTTCGAAGGGTCATTCAGCAAACGGTCGTAAGTCAAGGACTGCCTGTACTCCAAGGGCTAATGGATTCTCCCACTGGGTGGGTGGGAGTGGCGGGGGGAGAGTCGTGTTCAGCCTTCCGAGAGCAATAAACCTTTCTCTGTATTTTTAAGGGGAAGGGAGACCTTCAGAAACTGCGGATGCTGCTTCTCGTGGTTACTGTTGATTGAATTTAATAGTAGTAACTCCACACTCCAGGCTCCTAGCAAGGAGGGTGGAATTGCAGGTAGTCCTTAACTAGAAGGGAGTGGGGTTGGGGGAGAAGAGGAGGAGGAGGAGGAGGAATCTGTCACCTAAGACAAATCCCTTGTGTGTCCTATCACACTTGGCCAATAAAGAATTCTATTCTATTCTATTCTATTCTATTCTATTCTATTCTATTCTATTCTATTCTATTCTATTCTATTCTATTCTATTCTATTCTATTCTGCTCTATTCTATTCTGCTCTATTCTATTCTATTCTGCTCTATTCTATTCTATTCTATTCTATTCTATTCTATTCTATTCTATTCTTCTCTTCTCTTCTCATTCCTATTCCTATTCCTATTCCTTATTCTACTCTACTCTACTCTACCTATTCTACTCTACTCTACTCTACTCTACTCTACTCTACTCTACTCTACTCTACTCTACTCTACTCTACTTCTATTTCTATTTCTATTCTATTTCTATTTCTATTTCTATTTCTATTTCTATTTCTATTTCTATTTCTATTCTGAGTTTGGTTGTTTTTTTGCAGACGTTTCATGACCCAACTAGATAACATTATCAGTGCTAGAAGGGAGTGGGGTTTGTGGAGAAGAGGAGGAGGAGGAATTTGTCACCTAAGACAAATTCCTTGTGTGTCCAATCACACTTGGCCAATAAAGAATTCTGTTCTAATTCTATTCTATTCTATTCTATTCTATTCTATTCTATTCTATTCTATTCTATTCTATTCTATTCTATTCTATTCTATTCTATTCTATTCTATTCTATTCTATTCTTTCCTGTATTGTATTGTATTGTATTGTATTGTATTGTATTCCATTCCATTCCTATATTCTCTTCTCTTCTCTTCTCTTCTCTTCTCTTCTCTTCTCTTCTCTTCTCTTCTCTTCTCTTCTCTTCTCTTCTCTTCTCTTCTCTTCTCTTCTCTTCTCTTCTGAGCTTGGTTGTGTTCTTACAGACCTTTCATGACCCAACTAGGTAACATTATCAGTGCGAGAAGGATTTGTTCTCTGTTTATATACAGGTAGTCCTCGACTTACATCAGTTCCTTTAGTGACCGTTCGACGTTACCACGGCACCAACTAAAGTGACTTGCGGCCGTTTTTCACAATTGCGACCTCTGAGGCTTCCTCGCGATTCAGAATTCAGACGCTTGGCATCCGCTTCACATTTATGACCGTCGCAATGTCCCGGGGGTGCGGGGTGGTGTCATACGATCTCCCCTTTTGCAAGCAACGTCAATAAGGGGAGCCAGATTCGCTTAACAACGGGGCGACGACCTTATCGACGGCAACGGTTCGCTTAACGACGGTGGCAAGAAAGGTGGCAGAACGGGGCAAAAAAAAAACAACTTAAATGTCTTGCTTGACAACAGAAACTTGGGGCTCGGTGGCGGTCATAAGTCGAGGATTGCCTGCACTGTGTTTCTCAGAGCTGTCGTGTCATTCCTCTTTTTTTTAAAGGCTGTATTTATACGGAGACACAGACAGACATATTAGGAGCAGCCAGAGCCCAGGGTGATGTTTCTGGGGAGAGGGAGAATTTTGCAAACGCCTTTGGTTGCAAAAAATAAGGCCCAGAGGCCTAGAACTAAGATCACGCAAAGTATTAGTACCGCTTTATAAAGCCTTAGTAAGGCTACACCTGGAATGCCACCTCCAGTTTTGGTCCCCACGTTGCAAAAAAAACAAACAAACATTGAGACTTTGGAAAAAGTGCAGAGATGATCAAAGGGCCTGGAGAGTACAGTGGTCTAAGGCACTCTGTTATTAAGCTGGTTATTAAGACCAGCTGCCTGCAATTACTGCAGGTTCGAATCTCGCCAAGGCTCAAGGTCGACTCAGCCTTCCATCCTTTCTAAGGTAGGTAAATTGAGGACCCAGTTTGTGGGGGCAATAAGCTGACTTTGTATAAATATACAAAAGTATGAAGGCTATTGCTTAACGCATTGTAAACCGCCCTGAGTCTCCGGAGAAGGGCGGCATATAAATCAAATTAAAAAAAAAAAACAAAAAACCGTTTGCAGGATTTCGATATGGCCAGTTTAGAGAAAATAAGAATTTAGGGTGACATGGTAGCAGTGTTCTAACGTTTGAGGAGCTGCCATAAAAAAGAGGGAGTCAAGCTATTCTCCAAAGCACCAGAAGGCAGGACAAGAAGCAACGGATGGAAACTAACCAAGGAGAGAAGCAACCTGGAACTAAGGAGAAACTTCCTAACAGGGAGGACAATTAACCAGTGGAACAGCTTGCCACCAGAAGTTGTGGGTGTTTTCATCACTGGAGGCTTTTAAGAAGAGGCTGGACAGCCATTCGTCTGAAATGGGATAGGGGCAGTGATGGGTAACCTTTGTGGTGCTGAGTGCCCAAAGTGTCCGTGCACGAGTGCGAATGCCTGCGCACGTGCCTGGACCCCCAAAATGCAATGCGAACATCCCCCCCATGCATGCATTCCCCCCCCCCTGCGCATGTGTCCCATCCCCCGCGCCCCGTTTTGGCTTCCAGGTTGGTGCAGGAGGCCTTTCAGGCCCAAAATGGGGGCGAGGGGTGAGGACACGTGAACAGGGGTGGGTTCTACTTATCTTTACTACCGGTTCGCAACTGGATCGCGCGCGAGCCTAACTTCTGCACATGCACAGATTGCCAATGACGAAATCCAGGGCAGTGGGCGGGGCCTCCTATACTCTTGCGAACCAGTCCGAACTGGGGGCAACCCACCACTGACGTGAACCCCCCCCCAACATGCAATGTGAGCACCCCACACACATGCGCATCCCCCCATGCGCCCTGCCCCTCTGCACATGCGCCACAGAGACCCAAAGACCAGCTGGCCGGCGGGAGGCCTGCACACATGCGCGGTGGAGCTGGGCTGGGGCGACGGCTGGCGTGCCAGGCGACATGGCTCCGCATGCCACTTTGGACACGCGTGCCATAGGTCCGCCGTCACAGTGGTGGGATTCAGCCGGTTCGCAGCACTTCGGGAGAACCGGTTGTTAACTTTCTGAGCAGTTTTGGCAAAGTGGTTGTTGGAGGAAATCATTAGGGGAGAGAACCGGTTGTTAAAATGACTTGAATCCCACCACTGGTATAAGGTCTCCTGCTCGAGCAGGGGGTCAGACTAGAAGGCCTCCCGAGGTCCCTTCAGGCTCTGTTCTATTCTATTCTTCTTTGCAACCACCGCAGCCATTTTGCATGACTCGGATGGGCCTCCCCAGGGCTGCCTTTTCAATTCTCTCTCTCTCCCCCCCACCCCCACTCCTCCTCCTCCCCCCCCCCCCCACCCGTGTTGTTTTGACAAGTGCCATTATGGAGCAATCCTCAATCTGTCTATTTTGTCACACCTCCACGCTTCCCTTTTCATCAGGCAACGCATTTATTCCCCGCTTTAATTTTATTTTTACCCGTCTTCGTAATTAGCCCAACCCCCCCCCCCTTTTTTTTTTTTTGCTACTCTTTGAGTTACATTCTAATAGTGATGCAGCGTTGCAGCCACCGAACAGGCGGCGTAGCTCACATCCGCAGTCAGTCCTGGCGTTGGGTTTTTGCCGTTTTAATCCACGGGAGTTTTTAGTTTTAATCTCCTCTAATGTGCTTTAATGTAACCCTCTTTCTACGCGTCTCGTAGAAGTAATTGGACGGAGGCGCTTAAATGAATAAGTACTTTGGCACAAAAGTGGATATTTTTTTTTTTTTGCTTTAATTTATATGCTGCCCTTTTAATTTTAAAATTAAAACATTAAAACCCTCTCTTTTCCCCCCCTCTTCTATCTCTCACTCTCCTTTTTTTTTTTTTTTAATTTGATTTATATGCCGCCCTTCTCCGGAGACTCAGGGCGGCTTACAATGCGTTAAGCAACAGCCTTCATCCTTTTGTATATTTATACAAAGTCAGCTTATTGCCCCCACAAACTGGGTCCTCATTTCACCTACCTTTGAAAAGATGGAAGGCTGAGTCAACCTTGAGCCTGGCGAGATTTGAACTTGCAGTAATTGCAAGCAGCAGATGTTAATCTGTTAATAATTGGGTTGCTGGGTGTTTCTTTTTTTAAAAAAACCTTTTTTTAAAAAAAATGGGAGTGGGAATGAAGCTATGCTTCATTTCCCAAGAGATTAACAATAACGGAGTTGGAAGGGACCTTGGAGGTCATCTAATCCAACCCCGCTACTCACGCAGGAGAGCCGTACTAGGGATTCGAACCGCCAAACTGCCAACCTTTCTGATCGACAAGCTCAGCGTCTTAGCCACTGAGCGACATCCGGTCCAGTAAAATAGGTGCAACAGAACACCTGAACCTCCTCACCTCCAGTGGGGTCCAGGGGAAAAAAAATCTCCAGTTGCAATTCTACCAGGCTTTAGGCTTTGCAGGGTGTGTGAAAAAAAAACTTCTTGAGATCTTCTCCCGTCTTAAAATCGTAACAGTAACAGAGTCAGAAGGGACCTTGGAGGTCATCTAATCCAACCCCGCTACTCACGCAGGAGAGCTGTACTAGGGATTCGAACTGCCGAGCTGCCGACTTTTCTGATTGACAAGCTCAGCGTCTTAGCGCCTGAGCCACCTAGTCAGGCATTGGAAAAGGATCAGACGGTTGTGTTTGATCCGCAGCCCAGTTCAGGATTCTAAATTAAGCTCTTAAACAGACTAATAGAGTTGGAAGGGATCTTGTAGGTCATCTAGTCCAACCCAATCAGGAGACCCTACCTACACCATTTCTGACAGATGGCAGTCCAGTCTCTTCTTGAAAGCTTCCAGGGATGAAGCTCCCACAACTTCTGAAGGCAACTTCAGTTCCATCATTTGATTGCTCTCATTGTAAGAAAATTTCTCCTTATTTCCTGGTTGAATCAGCTTCCATGCATTGTTCCTTGTCTGGCCTTCGGGTGCTTTGGGAGATAGATGATGTCGATAGATGACGTTGCACCGCACAGCTGACCCCCAAGGACACAAATAAACCTCCAGGTTTATCTAACGGCCCGCTAAAAGGATGCAAATGACCAGCTGTCTGCAAGGAGTATAAATCCAGGAGTGGAGCTGCTGGGGGTTCGCAAGGGTTCGGGAGAACCTCTAGTTAAGATTCTGTGCAGTTCGGAGAACCCCCAAATCCCACTCCCGGCTGGTCCTGCCCACCCCGTCCCTCCCAGGAGTCCTCACGCGGCCCATTTTGGATGCAGGTAAGTGCAGGGCACGTGCGGAGGCTTGGGGAGGGCGAAAAGCGGGACTACCGGAAGTTCCGGAAGTCCAGAAACAGGCCCATTTCGAACCTCCAAAAGGCCTCTGGAGCCTGGGGAGGCCGTTTTCACCTTCCCGGAGACTCAAGTAAAGCCTCCGGAGCCTGGGGAGGCAAAACCGCTCCCCAGCCGTGTTGCAGGAGGCTGATTAAGCCATGCCCACCGAGCAACCAGGCAGAGAACCCCTTGCTAAAATTTTTTATTTATTTATTTATCAAATTTCTATACCGCCCTACTCCTGGAGGACTCAGAGCGGTGAACAGCCAAGATAAAATACAGATAATACAAACATTAAAAGTCCATTAAAATTATTAAATATTTTGGCCGAAAAACAAATTTAAAGCACCCAATTTATAAAACAAATCAAACGATTTAAAATTTTAAAAAGGGAGAGTTAGGCCTTTGAAGCCCACCCCTGTATCAATCCTTCCATTCCCCCGCCATCCAAGTCAGAGCGGGAGAAGCTTCTCGGATGAGAAGCAAAACGTCTTCAAAAGAAAAAAAACCAGAAAGTCTTGGGGGAAAAAAAGCCCCTTTGGGAACGCTACAAGCAGAAGTGAGAAGAGGACTGGGGGTGGGTGGGAGGGGAATGTAAAGCTGCCTCTTATTTTATGCTGTCTCTGGGGTGGGGGTCCATCCGCAGCCGACTCCCTGCCGGAGGGGCCCGTCCAAATCTTTGTCATGCTAATTTGGACAGGCGTAGAGGGATGTTAATGCACTGCGATGCCCGCTCTGGAATACTAATGCCAGCTTGATAGGATGGGGGTGGCAGGGAGCAGAGAGAAAAAATGTGAAATTTTCCAAGCCTGGCATCCTTCTCGCCATCATTCCTGGGAAGCTTTTCATTGCTTTTGAACCTGGCAAAAATAATTCTGCTCGCTCTGTGCAAATAGCCCATAGTGGGATAGAGAAGAGAAGGGGGAAAAAAAGGGGGGGGGTAGCAGCTCTGCCGAAACCAAAAAACCCCTCCACTTTAGAGAAAGTTTTTGTGGCCATTTGGACCTCCTTGCTTCCTAAACCCCACAGTCTCTCCAACGAGCCCCGTTTCAATATTCCCACAGGGCTAAACTAGGTTAACAGAGTTGGAAGGGACCTTGTAGGTCATCTAGTCCAACCCCCACCCACCCATCCATCCCAGCTCAAGCAGGAGACCCTACACCATTTCTGACCAATGACAATCCAACCTCTTCTTGAAAGTCTCAAGGGATCCTTAAATAAGGCGAAAATAAAGCTGCAGATTGGGAAGGTAGCGCCGGCTTGGTTGCATCTCACCAAATTTGTCTATGGAGATTCTCAGTCCTCCAGATCATGGTTGTCCCAAAGGTGCTATTTTTTTCAAGAGGCAACGGGACTTTTTCTTTTGAAGACGTTTCGCTTCTCATCCCAGAAGCTTCTTCAGCTCTGACTTGGATGGTGGGGAATGGAAGGATTGATACTTACCGCAGACAGCTGGTTCATTTGCATCCTTTATAGAGGGCCGTTGAGGCCACTTGGAGGTTTAGCTGTGCCCTCAGGATCACCCGTGTGGTGCAAATGGGTGTGGAGCCTTCTTGGAACGGCTGAAAGGCCCGCGTTATAGACAGGAGATTGGTGGGGAAACAAAACAACCACTTCGCAAACGCATGGCACAACATAGGAGAACAAACGCATCAGGACAAGATTCGGCAGTCCATCTGCCTTTAAAAGACAAAGGCCGCTCTTTTGAAGATGGCAAAGTCCACATTTTGGACAGAGAGGACCGCTGGTTTGAAAGAGGGGTCAAAACAGGGGTGGGGATTGAAAAATTTTAGTAACCGGTTCGTTGCCCGGTTGCTGGGTGGGTGTGGCCATGGGGGCATGGCCTACTTGGCCTCCTGCAGCATGGCCGGGAGGGGCCTTTTCGCCCTCCCCAGGCTCAGGAGGCTTTCCTCGAGTCTCCAGGAGGGCGAAAACAGTCTCCCCCGGACTCTGGAGGCTGGAAATGGGCCTGTTTCCACACTTCAGGAACTTCTAGGAGGCCCGTTTCTCGCTCTCCAAGAGCTTCCATGCGGGCACTGCACTTACCTGACATCCAAAACGGGCCGCATGGAGACTCCTGGGAGGGGCGGGATGGGTTGGACAGGGTCAGCCAGTCCTTGCAACTACCGGTTCGGCGAACCAGATTAAAATTAACCTGAACCGGTCCGAACCAGCTGAATCCCACCCCTGGAAAGAGGCCATTATGTCAAAATTGAAGAGCTCTCTCTCGACAGAGGGAGAGGGCTACGAACATCATCTCTCTCCAGTCTACAACACGGGCCTTTCAGCAGTTCCAAGTGGCCTCAAACGACTCTCGGAGAGAGGGCTATCGGCCTTTGAAAATAATTTTTGCTTCTCATCCAAGAAGCATTTTTCGGTTCTGTTTTTTTTTCCAAAGGGGGGGAGGCAGGAATTGCAGTTGCCTTTTGGGAAAAGCCACTATGGAAACATTCTGTGTGTCACCCCGCCCATCCAGGGGTGAAATACTCCCGGTTCGGACCGGATCGAGTAATCCGGTAGCAATTGAAGATTTAAGAGCCTGGATAGCTCAACAGACTAAAAGCCTGTTATTAACATTTAGCTGCCTGCAATTATTGCAAATTCGAATCTCCCCAGGCTCAAGGTTGACTCAGCCTTCCATCCTTTCTAAGGTAGGTTAAATGAGGACCCAGATTGTGGGGGCAATAAGCTGACTTTGTATAAAATATACAAAAGTATGAAGGCTATTGCTTAGCGCATTGTAAGCCGCCCTGAGTCTCCAGAGAAGGGCGGCATATAAATCTAATTAAAAAAAAAAATTGTGGCAGGTGGTTCGGAGAACCGGTAGCGATAGCGGCGCGAGGCTCCGGCGCGACCCGGGTGTCGTTACTTCCTGGTTTTAACCAGGAAGCAATGTGTTTTTTACCCTCTGCACATGCGCAGAAGGTTTTGCGCATGCGCAAAGGGTCTGCGCACGCATGTGATGCGCGTGGGGTGAGTGCGCTTCCAAACCGGTAAGGAAGGTAAGTAGATTTCACCCTTGCACCCATCCAAAAATGAATTGGCAGGTGAGACACGTTCTGAGAAAGCAACGGGGGGGATTAGGGATACTCCAGCCTGCATCCCAAAATTTCCTTCTGTCGCTTGGATGGCTTTGTTGATTCAATGGGGCAGGTCCTGGGTAGAAGATCCCACCCTTCCTGGATCATCCACCTTTGCCGCCCCTCCGCCCCCCGGGGCATTTTCCAGACCGGTTCAACTGGAACTTCAGAGGTTATGGGTGTTTCATTATGGGGGGTTTATAAGAAAAGTCTGGACAGCCATCTTTCTGAAAAGGTGTAGAGTCTCCAGCTGTTGTGGCCTGCCAGTGGCCTGCGTGGATCGTGGCTGATCCCGGCGACGAGGAGGCTGGTGTGGGATCGCGCCAGCAGCCTGTTTAGCCGGCGCTCGTGTTGGACAGCGAGGAGGCTGAAGAGGATGTGGTGCCAGAGGCAGAGACTCAGCCAGGGCCTTCAGAACCTCCAGAGGCTCCTTCAAGTGGAGAGAGTGAAGTGGAGGAGCCTCTCCTCAATGCTCGGGCACGCAGGGCTGCCAAAAGGCAGGAGTGGCTACTCAGGAGGAGGAGGTCTCCTCGAGAGTAAGGCTTGGGGTTAATTGGCCACTCCCTTTAGCCTATTTAAGTTTGCACACAGCTGGCAAACGTTGCTGGAAACAACGTTTGGTCCTACGCAGAGCATTTTGAGAGTGAGTTTTTTTGTTACAACTTGGTTTCTGGGCTGATTGCCAACCCTTGTCGGACTTTGTTTAATCTCCGTAATTCGTAGCAGGCTGATAAGCACATTGGTGGTTAAAGCCTGCGTTTTGAAAGGGGTCTGTTTGTATTAAACGGAGTTTTTGGAGCTGTGTGTGTGTGGTACACTTCTTGGGACCCGTAGCTGGGGCAGAACACCGGCTTGAGCAGGGGGTTGGACTAGAAGACCTCCAGGGTCCCTTCCAACCTATTATTCTGAGGAGGAGGAAAGAGAAGGAGTGCAGGGTCTCCTGCTTGATCAGGGGTTGGACTAGAAGACCTCCAGGGTCTCTTCCAGCTCTATTCCAATTGATTGATCTTGATCAGAGCTAGGATCTCACAGGCAGGTGCAGGCGGGCGTCACATCGTGTGGACAGGAGTTCAGACCGGGAAGACGGACTGAGGACATCTGTCCATTTGTCCAGAAGCAGAGACAAATGGACAGGGGCCTGGTTGAAGGACCCCTGGAAGCCACTTTGCACCAGCCTGCTGTCAGGGTTCCGATGGATGCCCTAATCAAATCATGAGCCTCGGAGCCAAGCTTCAAAAGAAATCCAGTTATTTATTAGGAGCTTCATGTCTGCACGTTCCCAAGTGAAGCCAACTCTGACCCCCACGTAATTTAGGCCCCCAGTCATGACCCTGTTTCCCACCCTCCCTCCAGGACGTGTCATCAATCACATTTGCCAACGGAGCAATTTCGCGGGTTGTAGAGGTCACACCACTCCAGCTGCTGTAGGTAACCCTGGGAGACAGCCTTGAGAGAGATATGTCTGGAATGTGCTCCTGTATTTGGCTGCCGTACTGCTTCATCGGTTTCCCCCCCCCCCCCTTCGCAAAGCATCCCAGGCCAGGGATGCTTTGCGAGTTGACACCTCTCTTAGCCCAACCTATTTTACAAAGTTGTTGTGTTGGGGAAAAATGGGAGGAGGGCATCTTATATCATGGAAGGGAAGAAGTTGGGGTGGGGGATTTCAATCCTAACTAAGAATTAGAAATTTGTGCCAGAGACTGAGAAGGGCAGATTTTTCTTTCAAAACAAACAAAAAAGCCAACATTGGTGAACGTTGGGACTGGCGGGTTGGATGGGGGGTGATAGGTAGCCCTGTGGATTGCCCCCCCCCCTCCGCTGACCGCCAGGCCTTTCTCTCCCTCTCTCCAGAATTCAGACGACCTGCTGGTGGCTTCGGCCGAGTGTCCCAGTGACGATGAGGACCTGGAGGAATGTGAGCCGAGTACCGGTGGGTCTTTTTCCATCCTCTCTGCCCCGGGGCACCCCGAAGTCAGGAGGGGGAGGGACTGCCCCAGCCTTGCCCAAGCCCCAGGGATGAGTTGGGGGGGGAGTCTCTCTGTGCAGAGACTCAAGCAGGTGACTTTTTTGAAAAATCCAGGACCCCCAGTTGCAGTTGGGCACTACATCTGCCTTCCTCCTCCTTCCTGCATTCTATTCTATTCTATTCTATTCTATTCTATTCTATTCTATTCTATTCTATTCTATTCTATTCTATTCTATTCTATTCCCTTCCCTTCCCTTCCCTTCCCTTCCCTTCCCTTCCCTTCCCTTCCCTTCCCTTCCCTTCCCTTCCCTCCTCTCTTCTCCTCTCCTCTCCTCTCCTCTCCTCCTCTCTTCTCCTTCTATCCTCTTTCCCCTCACTCCTCTTCTCTCTTCTCCTTGCCTGGCCTCCTATCCCAGTGTTGGCAAACCTTTTCGGCACCAACTGCCTAAACAGGAGCAGGCTTTGCAAGGTGCACAAAGACCAGCAAGACCACCTCGCATGTGCACACCAGGGAGCTGCTCTTCCGGTTTCACCGGAACCTGGAAGTGCAACGGGCGACAGCTGGCATGCCCAGAGTGATGGCTCTGTGTGCCACTTCCAGCACGTGTGCCATAGGTTCGCCATCACTGTCGTATCCCCTTTCCCTTCCCCTCTCTCCTCTCCTCCTCTCCCCTTTCCCTTCCCCTCTCTCCTCTCCTCTCCATCCCCTTTTCCTTCCCCTCTCTCCTCTCCTCTCACCTCTCTGCTCCTCACCTCTCCTTCTATCCCTTTTCCCTTCCTCTCTCTCCTCACTCCTCTCCGATCCTCTCCTCCTTTCCCTTCCCCTCTCCTCTCCTCACCTCTCCTTCTATCCCCTTCTCCTCCTCTCCTCTTCCCTCTTGTCTTTAAACACACACAAAAATTCACGCACATGCACAAGATGTTCTTTTGATCGCTGCGGTTACATCACATACGCGCAAAATCCAGGGTCCCCAAAATCAGCGGCCGTGTCACTTTTAAAAAAAATCAAG
This sequence comes from Pituophis catenifer annectens, assembly GCF_029215685.1. NCBI lineage: Eukaryota > Metazoa > Chordata > Lepidosauria > Squamata > Colubridae > Pituophis > Pituophis catenifer. Next base: position 23,842,765 of record NW_027256890.1, read on the forward strand.
CTCCTAGTCCTCAGCCTTTAAGCTCTACCGAGAAGTGGAAAAGGCGGGTAAAAACGCCAATTAGCAGAACCCGTGTTAATGGTATTCTGCTTTTTATCTTTTATTTTTTTTTAAAAAAAAAAAAAATCATTTCCGTCAACAATAGCTACGATAATAATGATGTTGCAATAGTAGCAAAGAAAGAAAGAAAGAAAGAAATAGATGGCTCCATCAATATTTAAAGATCAAAGAAGGCAGAAAACATCAAAAGCAAAAAGCATTAAAAGACCCAAAGAAATATATATTTATATATATATATTTTACAAAAGACACTGGCCTTACCTTTGAAACATAAAAGATCAAGCAGGAAAGATCTTGTGGCATAAAAGCATTCTCCGACACCACCTAAAAATAGAGCCGAAAGGAAGCTGGCAGGCATTTCTAGAGTGATAGAAACATAAAACGCCCAACTTAAAAGGAACCCTGGAGGCCATCCAGTCCACCCCCTGCCCAGTATCAGGAGTTGAATCACTACTTTGAGGTGGGTGGCTGTATAAATTGAATAAATAAATAAATAAAACTACTCTCTGATGAGGCCTTCGGATGCTTGAAAAATGGAAACAGAGATTCACTTACCATGATTACCACAGTTCTAGCAGCTTCACCCACACCAAACCAGGTTAATGGGGAGAATGGTGGTGCTTGCAATGTGTGCCATGTGCCAACGAAAGAAATCTCACGTGGTTTAATTCAGTGGCCCAGTACAGAGGGCAAGGCAGGAGTACAGTAAAGTAAAATTAGTATAGAGTAGAGTAGAAATAGAATAGAATAATATAGAAAATAATATCGAATAGAGTAGACTAACATAGCATAGACAATAGAACAGAATTCAGAAGAGCAATAGCAATAAGACTTATACAGCCCTCTCTAAGCGGTTTACAGAGTCAGCCTCTTGCCCCCAACAATAATCCCGGGTCCTCATTTTACCCACCTCGGAAGGATGGAAGGCTGAGTCAACCTTGAGCCTGGTGAGATTTGAACTGCCAAATTGCGGATAGGATAGGATAGGATAGGATAGAATAGAATGGAATGGAATGGAATGGAATGGAATGGAATGGAATAGAATAGAATAGAATAGAATAGAATAGAATAGAATAGAATAGAATAGAATAGAATAGAATAGAATAGAATAGAATAGAATAGAATAGAATAGAGAAAATAATATAGAATGTAGGGTAGAATACAATAGAGTGTAGGGTAGAATAGAATAGAATTCAGAATAGAATAGAATAGAGTGTAGGGTAGAATAGAATAGAATTCAGAATAGAATAGAATAGAATAGAGTGTAGAATAGAATAGAATAGAATAGAATAGAATAGAATAGAATAGAATAGAATAGAATATAGAGTATAGGGTAGATTACAATATAATTCAGAATAGAATAGAATAGAATTCAGAATAGAATAGAATAGAATAGAGTATAGAATAGAATAGAATAGAATAGAATAGAATAGAATAGAATAGAATAGAATAGAATAGAATAGAATAGAATAGAATAGAGAGTATAGGGTAGATTACAATATAATTCAGAATAGAATAGAATAGAATGTAGGGTAGAATAGAATGTAGGATAGAATAGAATAGAATAGAGTGTAGGGTAGAATAGAATAGAATTCAGAATAGAATAGAATAGAATAGAATAGAATAGAATAGAATAGAATAGAATAGAATAGAATAGAATAGAATAGAATAGAATAGAATAGAAGAGTTGGAAGGGACCTTGGAGGTCTTCTAGTCCAACCCCCTGCTCAGGCAGGAGACCCTAGACCCGTGATGGCAAACCTAGACTCTTTCAGACAAACGGTTGTCCAAACCGACCATCAAAACCTCCAGCGAGGGAGCAAGCCACAACTTCTGGAGGCAAAGCTGATTTAATTGTTCTCATTGTCGGGAAAATTTCAGGGAAAATCCCCCCCCCAAAACCCGGGTTCACTCCAGTTTTGCATGTTGTCTGAATGCAGCCCATCTGCCTTGGAGCGTAGTTCCTGCTTTCTTAGAGCAGCCTTCCCCAGCCAGCAGGGTTGATTCTCACTCCTTTAGAGAAAACTGAGCACGTAGGGTTCAAGTCAATCCCCTCCCTCTTCCTGCTGAAATCAAACACTATTGGCTCTCTCGCCTTGTGATTGACAAGGGAAGAAGCTCTCTGGCCTCTGCGATTGACATATATGGAAATGTATGGTAGTCCTCAACTTACGACCACAACCGAACCCAGCATTTTCACTCCGAAGCGGGAGCAGTTAAGTGAGCATTGTCGTTCAGTTTTACAACCTTCCTTGAACACCATCATTAAGTGAATCACTATAGTTGTGAAGTCCATGACACGGTCGTTTAAACGAATCCAGCTTCCCCGTTTGACTTGGCTTGTCAGAAGGTTGCCAAACTGCAACCATTTGCCAGGGATCCGAATTTTTGATCACGTGTCCACGAGGTTGCTGCCTCGGTTGTAAGTGTGAACAACGCAATAAAATCTCGGTTGAACCGATTCCGATTTCTCAATTTCCAGATTTAATAAGTAGGCTTGGTCCTCGATATCTCCCTTAACAATGCACAAAAGCTAGTTTTTACGTATAATTAGGCTTTGTGCTACATGCGTAAGTCCTCAACGTAAATTAATGCCTTCGCTCCAAATTGCACTAAACATCTGCAAGGATTCTGCATTTATTCCCCCGTAATCTACTACGAACCGAGGCAGATATAAATGTATGCAAAGCCTTAAAAATTGATGTCGTCGGTGACATTTCCGTAACGACGCTAATGACACAATTTTGTGTAAGAATCCAAAAAATGTGCAGCGTTTGCCTGCTTATGATGTCAGGAGGCCTTCAATGCCTTAAAACCCTTTGACTTAACAGACAATGGATTTACATGTCCATAAAGTTGAGTTTAGCGTAATCCAGATTAAGAGTGTGTGAATGCAGATGCGGGGAGGATTTTGTGTGTGTGTGTGTGTGTGTGACAGGAGCGGATCAATCTTTCATCCGTAGGACAAATTCCATGCCCAAAAAAAAAGAGGAAAGAATTCCAACCTTCTTTTAAAAATCTTTTAATTCTCAGCGTCGGGAATAAAGTGAATTTTCTTGGAGGGAGGCTGGGGAAGGAGGGAGCCAGCAGCCCATCACCCTGCTCATCCAAGGGAGTTAACTCTGTCTTAAAGATGCCCAGACGTAGCTGGAAACCATGGGTATTGTGTTGCAGGAACTGGGTATGTCTAGTTCGATGAAAATAATGACTATGGGTGCCCCAATATCTCAGGGGCTGCCCCAAAGAAGAGGGAGTCAAGCTCCCTGGCTAGGTGGCTCAGTGGCTAAGACACTGAGATTGTCGATCAGAAAGTTCGGCGGTTCGAATCCCTAGTACAGATCTCCTGCATGAACAGGGGGTTGGACTAGATCAGGGATCAGCAACCTGAGGCTCTGGAGCCGCATGTGGCTCTTTCACCCCTCTGCTGCGGCTCCCTGTCACTCAAAATATGCATCACAACCGCCAATGTGCGACACCCACTGACACACGATTTATTGAGCTTTTCCACCCCCGGTAGGCCAACCATGGATAAATCCAAGAAAAGTTTCAGAAGAAAACAGAACATTTAATTCGACTACATATGCTAGTTTTGTGGCCACTCAAGAAATAGTCGGGCACGGGAAGGGTTTTTGTGGCTCCCGGTGTTTTCTTTTGTTTGGGAAACGGGTCCAAATGGCTCTTTTGAGTGTTTAAGATTGCAGACCGCTGGACTAGATGACCTCCAAGGTCCCTTCCAACTCTATTACTGTTTAAACTGTTTAAGCTATTTCCAAAGCCCCTGAGGGCAGGACAAGAAGCAATGGGTGGAAACTAATGAAAAAACAACCCCTTTGGCAGATGCTGTATGCCAGAGGTATGGAACTATGGCCCCTTTGTGACTTGTGGATTTCAACTCCCAGAATTCCCAGCCAGGATCAAAATTTGGCACTATGCCATTTCTTTTCTGGGAAGGGTGCCGAGAAGAGCAACAAAGACGATTAGTAAGCTGGAGACTAAAACATATGAAGAGCGGTTGCAGGAACCGGGTATGTCTAGTCTCGTGGTAAGGACTGGGGGTGGGGGGCACGATAGCAGTCTTCCAATATTTGGGGGGGGGGCTGCCACAAAGAAGAGGGGGTCGACCTATTCTCCTAAGCACCAGAAGGCAAAACGAGAAACACTGGATGGAAACTCATCAAGGAGAGAAGCCACCTAGAACTAAGGAGAACCTTCCTGGCAGCTGCGATGTTTCACTTAACAACGGTGGCGAAAAATGGGCTAAAACTCACTTAACTGCCTTGCGTAGGCAACGATTCCTTTGGACCCATCTGTGGTCGCAAGTCAAGGACTAGCAGTGTAAGTTGAGCCCAGACCTGGCCTTCCAAGTTGGAACGATATTTGTCAATCCTCCCAGAAAACTTCTGAGGTTTACGATTCGGTGTCCACACAATTGCATCAACAGAAAGAATTTTCATTTTTTTTTTTTTTTCATTTTATTTGATTTATATACCGCCCTACTCCCGAAGGACTCAGGACAGTGAACAGGCACAAGATAAAACACATAGAATACAAAAATTTAAGAGCAGAAGTAAAATCGAATTAAATCAATTTAGCCCAAGATAAATTTAAAACCCCAGGTTAAGAACAAATTAAAATTTACATTAAAATTTACATTAAAAAGAGAATGGGAGAGGTTAGGCCAGGCCGGCTTGATGAAATAGAAGAGTCTTAAATAAAAAGGTCTTGAGCGCGGCGGAAGGTGCGCAGATCCGGGATCCTGCAATCTGCCCCCAAGGAATTCTGTAAATGCTCAGTCAGTTAGGTTTACTTCACCAGTGTTCAGCGGGTTGTGAGAATGCAAAGAGAACCTGCTTTACGCACACAGATTACCTAAACAGGTCAATAAACAATCCAGCAGATGGATTTGCAAAGCCTGCCCAATTGTTGTTGTTTTTTTAAAAAAAACACGAACCGTGGTTAGTTTGTTCATGGGTTAGCATATTGTCTGAATTCAGCCCATTTGGTTCCTGGATGGATCGTTCTATCTAGGTAATGTATTTAGAAAATGGGTCAGTTCAGCAATTGAGTTAGTTTCCCCCAAAATAAGACATTCCCCTGATAATAAGCCCAATCGGGCTTTTGAGTGCATGGCAATAAGGCCAAGCGCTTATTTCAGGATTCAAAAAAATTTATAAGACAGGATCTTATTTTCGAGAAAACATGGTAGATAGATAGATAGATAGATAGATAGATAGATAGATAGATAGATAGATAGATAGATACCCTGTTTTCCCCAAAATAAGACATTCCCTGAAAATAAACCCAATCGGGCTTTTGAGCGCATGGCAATAAGGCCAAGCGTTTATTTCAGGGTTCAAAAAAATTTATAAGACAGGATCTTATTTTCGAGAAAACATGGTAGATAGATAGGTAGGTAGGTAGATAGGTAGACAGACAGACAGACAGACAGACAGACAGATGGATTAGAGGGAGAGAAGATAGATGGATGGATGGATGGATGGATGGATGGATGGATGGATGGATGGATATACCCTGTTTACGCACACAGATTACCTACCTACTTTATTCTTAGATAATAATATCTTCATTAGATGTTCGTCTTTTAAAACTGGGCCTCTAATTCACACAAGCCATTTTCCAAAATGGAGGGCAGGCATGAGATTTGCACATCACCTGGACCCAGGCCGTAAATTCCTCTGTTTCCTGGGTTCTCCCAATCCAGGCTGGGTTTGCGATACTCGGCAACCCCCCCCCAACAATCTCCCCCCCCTCCCCTTTAACCCTACCCCAACATCACCGGCTGCAGCCACTAAGCTTGCGAATTGACCTAGTTAAGAGGGTTGTGAGAACCGAGCTAATAAGGAAGAAAGAAAGAGGGGAAAAAAAACCCCAGCTGCAATCAAGGGATAATTCCAGGTGGATTTTCCTCCGAACTTCTCAGTTCTTGCTTATTAAACAGCAAATGAGATTGTTGTTTTATTATTATTATTATTATTATTATTATTATTATTATTATTATTATTGCAGCATCCACACACACACACACACACCCCACCCCCAGGCGCTGGAGATTGAGATGGCAGGAAATCGGCAAACATATGACATTTAATTGGGGTAGAAAGCAGTGCCGTTAATCATAGCGGGGCGAGACGAGCGAGCCACACCGCTTCGCTCGCTCTGCCGATGCCCTTGCACGCTGCCACCGGCTCTGGCACAGCCCTTCCCTGCCTGCCGTCGGCGCCCAGCCCAGCCTAGCCTGGCCCTGCAGCTGGAGGCTTCCTTAATGAACTCGCTGCCTAACAGCTGGGAATAGCTGGCCGTGTGTGTTGCCCGGCTGGGGACTCTTCGCCCTGCACTGCCCAGCTGCAGGTTACAGGCAGGTAGATAGGTAGAACATGCCTGGATCAGAGGGATTCAGCCGCGCACACGCCAGCAGAGCACATGCGTGGACAGGGTGCGTGCGAGCAAAGCACATTTGCGAACCGGTAGAGAAACTAAGTGAATACCAGCCCTGGCCTGGATGATGGCAGTTGTTCTCTAAGCCAGCCACCTTCAACTATTTGGGCACCAAGGACCGGTTCCGTGGAGACAGGTTACTCCGTGGACCAATGGGGGACGTGGTTTCATGTGCATGCCTGCGTATGAAACCGCTTCGCTTCTTTGCGCGGCCCGGTTTCTGGCATGCCACCGATCGGTGCCAGTCCAAGGACTGGGGGTTGGGGACCCCTGCTCTAACCTATAGGGAGGGGCTGGTACCCCCTGCATTTGTCCCCTGGAGAGATCCTAGAACAGTGGCCACACCCATAATTCAATGCGCCCCACCCCCCACACCTGCGATCCCCCTGCGCTCCCCCCCACTTTTGGCACGAGATGGCACAGTGGGCCCAGTAGGCCTGTTTTTCACCCTCCCCAAGCTCCCGAGGCTTTTTTGGAGCCTGGGGAGGGCGAAAACAGATTTCCCCAGCCCCCCGGAGGCTGGAAACAACCCGTTTCCCAACTTCCGGTGGGCCCACAAGGCCAGAAAATTAGCTGGCTGGCACACACATGTGCGCTGGAGCTGAGTTAGAGGAATGCTCGCGTGCCCACAGATATGGCTCTGCGTGCCATCACGGTCCTAGAATGAGGGGCCCTTGGTGCTCTCGGAGCTCGCTTGCTCTCTTGGAGACGGTTTGTGACCCAAACTAGGTAACGTCATCAGTGCAAGTAAGGAGTGCAATTTGCTGTCACTTGTCACACTGATAAGCTAGCCGCTAAAACACGGGTGTCAAACTCAAGGCCCGGGACCCGAATCCGGCCCACGGAGTGCTTAGATCTGGAAACCTGGAAACAGCGAAGGACTGCCCCGCGTTGCCTCTGCTAGCGAAAACGGAGCTCGAGAGAGCCACACACGGCCCTCCGAGGCTCCATTTTTGCTGCCAGAGGGTTGCAGGAGGCCGTCGTAAGCCAAAAACTGAGCTCAGGAGGCCGTTTTCTCTGGCAGAGCAGTCGGGCCCCCACAGGTGTCCCTGACACGAATGATGTCGAGCTGGCCACGCCCACCCTGGCCACACCCACTCTGCCTCACCGAGGTCAAACAGAACCCTGATGCGGCCCTCAATGAAATCGAGTTTGACACCCCTGCTATAAACTGACAGCAAATTGCACTCCCTACTAGCACTGATGATGTTACCTAGAGCCAAAGAAGCTTCTCGGATGAGAAGCGAAACCTCTTCAAAGAAAAAAACCCCAGAAGGTCCAGTTGCCTCTTTCAAAAGTCACCCTTTTGGGGCAACATTCCTGAAATTTTATCAATCCAATTTATTCGATTAGCTTCCGCTTTTTAGGCCTCTTGCACAAGCTGAGAAAAAGAAAAATGGGTTAATTCCATTTAACCTTTCAACTTAATTCACCAGGCGAACGGGGGCACCGTGCTAAACTCAGCTAAGGAATTGCGCTGCGTGAAAATCTTCGTCTTCTTTTCCTGCCTGAAAATGTTCGGAGGGCCGACATGCAAAGGGCTTCCGAGCATTTGTGTACCTGTGACACCAGAGGTGGGATTCCGCCGGTTCGTATCAGTTCGGCCGAATTGGTAGCGGAGACCGTGAATGGGCCCGCCCACCCCGTCTCTATGCCTTCCTATTTACACATGTTTTTGAGGCCGGGGGCATGCGTGGACGGCACGCGATCGAGCAAAGTGCGTGCGCGCAAGGAGCACATGTGAAACAAACATGCACGCCCACGACGAACCAGTTGTAAGGATATTGGAAACCCACGGCTGCGTGACACACCCGTGATGGAGATAAAAACACCGTTTATTCTAGCACAAAATAAACCTGTGGATGTTTGCGTCTCCTTCCCTCTTTCCCTAGATTAGCCGTGCCATTTTTAACCGTTTAACATAATCAGCCAAGCCAACCGTGCTGGGCGAATTCAGCTAAGGAATAAAAATTAGGCCTAATCGTAATCCAGGCTCTCTCGACCGGGAGGTGGAAATGCTTTTGCAACGGCCAGGTTTGTCGTCCGACCTTCCTAAAAGTTGCTGAGGCCAGAAATACTGGCTCAGATGGTTAACCGAAATAGATTAACAATGTAAAACGGTTGGTAGGGACCTCGGAGATCTTCTAGTCCAACCCCTGCTCAAACAGGATCATTTCAGACAAATGGTTCTCCGGTCTTTTTTTTTGAAAACCTCCAGTGATGGTGCGCACATAACGTCTGGTGGCAAGCTGTTCCACTGATGAATTGTTCCAACTGTCAGGAAATTTCTCCTTAATTCTAAGTTGCTTCTCTCCTTGATGAGTTTCCACCCGTTGCTTCTTGTCCTGCCCTCAGGGGCTTTGGAGAATAGCTGGACTCCCTCTTCTTTGGGGCAGCCCCTGAGATATTGGAACACTGCTATCCTGTCTCCCCTTACTCCTTCTTTTCATTAAACTACACATACCCAATTCCTGGAACCGTTATTCATATGTTTGAGCCTCCAGTCCCCTAATCATCTTGCTTGCTCTTCTCTGCCCTCTTTCTAGAGTCTCAAGTTCTCAACCTCTTTTTTTTCATAATAGCCAGATAAATCTCTTCTAATTGTGCTCTTATTTATTGGCTCCCCCCACACACACACTCCAAGGGATTTTGAAATACACTGAAAACGACCAACAAAATGACCTCAAATCCCAATGTTTTCTTCCCAACCTGCTATTCAAAGGCCAAGCATGGCCTGCAGCTTGAGAAAAAAATTCCAACTTTCCAAGAAGGATTTTTCCTTGTTTTCCCATAAAAAATAGAGTCTTTTCTCTCTCTTTCTCTCTCTCTCTCCTTCCCCCTCTCTTTTTCTCCCTCTTCCTCCCTCCCTCTCTTTCTCTCTCTCCCTCTCTCTCCTCTCCCTATCCTCCTCTCTCTCTCACTTTCTCTCCTCCCTGCCTCTCCTTCCCCTACTATTTCTCTCCCTCTCCCTCCCTCCCTCTCTCTCCGCCTCTCCCTCTCTCTCCTCCCCTCTTCTTTCTCTCCAACCCTCCCTCTCTCCCCCTCCCCCTCCCTTGCCCTCTCTCCTCCTCCTCTCCCTTTCTCTCCTCCCTCTCTCTCCTTCCCCCTCTCTCTCCCTCTCTCCTTCCCTCTCTATTTCTCTCCTCCTCCCTCCCTCTCTCTCCCTCTCTCTCCCTCTCCCTCTATTTCTCTCCCTCCCTCTCTCCTTCCCCCCTCTCTCTCTCCTCCCCTCTTCTTTCTCTCCATCCCTCCCTCTCTCCCCCTCTCCCTCTCTCTCCCTCCCCCTCTCTTATACACACACACACATACACACTTCAAATCCACTTTTCTGCCTCTTCAGCCCAGATTCCCTCTTCAACTTCTTTTGGGGTCTTTTTTGGTTGTTGTTTTTTTCCCCATTGTATTGAGGAGGTAGTTCTTTGCTAAGGACCTCTGTCACCTGTTTCCTATCCGGGGATCCCGTGGGAACGCAGGGAAAGCTATTATCACCCCTCCTTGGGAGAGGGGGAAAAAAATCAAAACACCCCATCCCCCAATCACCCACTTTCGCCCCCATTTTGCACAAGGCCAGGAAGGTCAAATCCAGGATCAATTTGGAAAAAAAACGGAAGAAAAAAAAAAAACAGAGAAAGCAGGGCTCTGCCATCCCAGCTCCGAACAATTTTCTGCAAAGTCCTAATTTTGCCTCAAGTTTATATCTTCAAATCCTCAAATTTGCAAAGAGCTAAAAAATATATATATATGGATTTGAAAGTCCCCGATGATTTTAAGTTTCCGGAACATCAAAGTGGGTGATAGGGATTTTGGGGTGCAACAAATCCTGGGGGGGTTCTTTTGGGGGGGGGCGGCTACGGGAGGAGGGAAGCGGCAAAGGGGTACCGTTAATGAGGAAAAAAAAAAAAGAACCAAGCAAGAGAAATGAATCTTGGGAAGAAAGCGAAATTTTAAAAAAAATAAATAAAAAATAAAGGCAAGATGCAGAGAGAGAGATGTTTAAAAGAAACGAAAAGAAAAAAAAAAAGTTGATTTTTCTCCAAAAAAACATTCTTACCTAGTTTTCTTTTTTGTAATTTTTTTTCTTCATGCTAATATCACACGGCCTATTTGTTGATGTAAGTTGACTGAATTCCGTGGTTTGCTCTCTTATTTTTTTTAAAAAAACAAAAAAACAAAAAAACAAACAAACAGAAAGGGAAAAAAAAAATAAGGAAAAAAAAGAGAGAGAGAGAGAGAGATTGAGAGAAAGAATATTTTAGTGTTTTAGCCGAAGAGGATGGGAAAAGCAATCAGCCAAAGAGGGTGTTACTGGTCTTAATTCTGCTGTTTTATCTGTTTAATTTTTTTTTCTTTTTTTTCTTTTTACGGATTAAATGACTTTTTTTAATTATCTTTCTTTTTCTTTTCTTTTTTCTTTTCCCTTTGATTATGATTTCTCTAGACAAAAATGAAAAGAAAAAAAAAAAAGGGAAGTGGCCAGGGACCAGAGTCAGTGGGGATTGGCTAGCAGCTATTCTTGTGGTTTGGCGCTGTCTTGTGTGCACGTGGGGAGGACCCCGTGGCCGCGTGGCTGACCCTTTTCCCCCTCTCTTCTCTTCCCCCTTTTCTCTCTGTTCTAGGAGGTGAATTAGTCTTACCCATAATAACTGAAGACTCTCTAGACACCCCTCCAATTGCCACGCGCTCACCTTTTATCCCCCTGCCTCCCACCTTCGGCCCCTTCCTAACCGTAATCGAAACCACCAAAGATACCATCTCCCTCCCGGCTCAGCCGAAGCCCCCCTGCCTGACCGACCAAGACGACAGCGATTGCGAAGAGGGCATCGAAGCCTCGGGGTACGCCTCCGGCGAGGTCTTCGACTCCAGCCTGCCCCCCACCGACGACGAAGATTTTTACACCACTTTCCCCCTGGTCACTGATAGGACCCCGATGGGCCGCCCCGATGGAGGAGCCGCCAAAAAACCCCACGGATACCGCCCCAACCTTAGGACAGGATTGCCGGCTTCGCCCTCCGGCCCAGACCTCCTGGCCTCCACCACTTCTCCCACCCTGCTCCACCGTATCCCCGCAGGCAAAATGAACAACCGCGAGCCCCTGCGGCCCCACCCCGAACACATCCCCCCTTTGGCCACCTCCTTCGAGCCGGACAAGCTCAACCATCCCAAGTACCCCGTTATAACCTCTTCCCCCGATTTCCACAATCTGCCCACAGCTAACCCCACCGACCCCGGGGAGAGGGGTCCCCCCGGCGCCGTGGAGGTCATCCGGGAGTCCAGCAGCACCACTGGCATGGTGGTGGGCATCGTGGCAGCCGCCGCCCTCTGCATCCTCATCCTTCTCTATGCCATGTACAAGTACCGCAACCGGGACGAAGGCTCCTACCAGGTGGACCAGAGCCGTAACTACATCAGTAACTCGGCGCAGAGCAATGGCACGGTGGTCAAGGAGAAGACGGCCGCGGCCCCCAAAACGGCCAGTAAAAGCAAGAAAAACAAAGACAAGGAATATTATGTCTGAGGCCCCCCCTGTCCTCAACCCCACCCCAAATCCCTGCGTGCGCCAGAGAGAGAGAGACCCACATCCGAAGGAAGCGCGCAGTGAGACTATCCAGACATGCATTTCCCCCCACCCACCCACGCCCCCCCCCCAAAAAAAACTTTCTGGAGAGGAGACCTCCCCAAATGCCTCGCCACTCCGAACGGGGGCGCGTCCCCCCCCCGTCGCCCACCCTCTTTGGTTCGCTCATCTCGTTCTCCTTTTACGCCCTCCCCTTGCAAAAAAAGACAAACAAAAAGAGAGAGAGAGAGGGAAACAAAGTGGAGGTGAGAAGCTGGCAGGGCCTCCCCTCTCTCCTCCTTCCACCCTGACCCGACCCCGGAGGATTGTCGTTTTTTATTCTCCCCACCCCGTCCTAGGCAGACTTAAAGGCAAGGGTTTGAATTAGGGCCATGGCGGGGCTGCCTCTCGCCCGAAAGAGGGACGGATGGTGCCTGGACCGCACAAGGAAGAGGATTAAAAAAGGGTTTTTTTTGGGGGGGAACACAGAATCACAGCCCCTTCCCCAAGTGGGACTGCAGCCGGAGTGATGCATGGCCAGCCCCAAGCAGGCAGGCAGGCAGATTGTGGTGCACCCCACCCCAACCCTCAGCAGGGTTTGGCCCTTTGATGGAGGTGGGGAAAAAAATGGGGCTCCCTCCCTCTGACCGCACCCCAACCACCCTCCCAGCTGCTCTGAAAGGAATCCTCAGCCGGAGCCAGGCCTGACCCCTGGACTGGCCAAGGGAGGAAGGCAAGGGAGACCGCAAACCCTCCGTCCTCCCTCTTCAAATCGTGTCCTGGCCTAGCCATCCTCCCACCACCCCTCCTCTCATCCTTTAAGCTTTGATTTCCTGGGAAGGCAGGAGAGAAATGCCAAGAGGAAGCAGGGCACTGTGGGGTGTTGGCAGCCCAACCTCTCCACAGGGGGGGGACCTTCCCGATTCCCGAATGCCAACCGGATGGGCCCCAACTTGTTCCCAAAACGGGGGAGTTCCAAATCACTCTGTGTTTTTTTTTTTTAAAAAAAAGGGGAGGGGGTTCTAAGAGGTTTGATGCCCATAACTCGATGCCATTGTGAACCAAGTTGCGGGTGGCGTGATGTACCCTGTTCCCCCCCCGCAGCCGAGCGGGACCGACATTGGCCGGAGTTTTGCATTCGGGAAGGGGTTCGGCCGCCCTCCCGCCATCCGCCATGCCTCCCACCGTCGTCCTTTCTAGGTCTCCCTTCAAAAACCAAGGTGCTATATTGTGTTCCTTTTTTTCCAAAACGGTGTTAAAAAGAAACGAGCATGTCAGATCACGAGTTGTTATTTTTTTATTTTTTTGGTTTGTTTTTAAACTTTGTTTTGCTTTTGTGAAAACCGGGGGGGGGGTTCGGCGGGTGCGGGCGGGCCAGAGGCCGAAGGAAGACGCAAGAGTGCCCGGAGACCCAACTTGGAGCAAAGCAGTTGTACAACGGTGATGCCACGGATGTTCCCCAAAAAGGGGGCAGAGGTATGATTTGGGGTAGTAGGGTCCCTCGACTGGAGCCAACTTCCTGGTTCTGCCAAAATTGTAGAGTAACCTCAACAGGGAGCCAACGCGAAGAGAGAAAGCCATAGATCAGAGATCTATCTATAAATACGACGTTATATATGTACAGAGAGAAAGAGAGAGAGGTGTTTCTGAATCGTAGCCATTTTAAGAGGGGGTTGGACTTCAACTCCCAGAATTCCCTAGCCAGCTGGGGGATTCTGGGAGTTGAAGTCCACCCCCTCTTAAAATGGCTGCAGTTGAGAAACATCGATATAGAGTGATATAATAGCTTTATAAAGGTCTATGAGAAAATACAGTATGCGTAAGCTATCAAGAGTTAAAACGAGGGGGAACGAGGGAGCAGAGGGAAGGGAGTTGGTGAGGACCACAAATAAAGAGGGGAAGATGGAAGGAGTCGACCTGGATTTTTGAAAGGGAGGGGGAAGGGGGGGTCGAACCCCACCGCTCCCCAACACTTGTTGGCCTCTTGAGAGGTTAAACTGGGCCATCTCCACATCTCCAACGATTTGCTTTGTTTCCTGCAGTTCACACAACGGATTGTCAATGGGCAAACAGTGGGAAAACGAGGCTCAGGTTGTGGGAAGGGGGAGAAGTTTGGGAGGAGGCCCCAGGGGTCTTTTTGAGAGTGAAAGTGGTCTCGGGCGGCAACAGCGGTGAAATCCAGCCGAATCTATCTGGCTCGCGCGAACTGGTAGCACCGGCGGCGGGACGTCGATACGTCCCGTTTTTGACCTTCGGCGCATGCTCCCGTTCCCGAACCGGTAGTGAAGGTAAGTGGATTTCACCGCTGGGCAAGAGATTTGGGTCTGGAACTCTTCCAGGCAGCAAAGGGGGATTCAGAGCAGACCCCCAATTTGAGAAAGAGGTTTTGAGACACAGACCTGGCCTCAGTTTCTCTCTTTGGCCTCCTGCTTGATTTCTCCCTGGCGCCTTCCTTCCTGCCTCCCAGAAGACGTCAGCTTTCCTCTTCCTCCACACCTTGCCCGCCTGGAGAACCAGGTATTCCCGTTAGCGTCAGTCCTGCCTTGCCCATAAGGCATGGCCCGTGTCAGCTCAAAAATAAAGGGGGTGTTTTCATTGAATCCCCCTTTCCTGCCACCGCAAAAACTATGGAGAAGCCAGTGAGGGGCTCCACATGCATCCTGGGTGCCAAGGCAGTTCTGCATTCAGACAAGCGAGGGAAAAATCTCCTGATTGTTTTGTGGCTTAGTGTTGGGAAGGATTGCTGGTTCATGGCCCATCTCTGTCCTGGCAGGAGATGGTGGATCTGGCCCTTATTGCAGGGTGCGGACCAAGAGGCCCTTGTCCCCCCCAAAAACTCACTTAGGATTCAAGAAAAAATAGGCTTTTTCGGCATAGTTTTCCACTCCGGTGGACGATCAAAAGTTCCCATCCTTCAGGAAAGGTTTCAACGGTGTTCGGTCCAGGCCAGAGGAAAGGAAGGAATTGCTATCGTAGACCAGGATTTCTCAAGCTATCCATGATGAAGGACCAAGGGTTTTCTTATTTTGTTTTTAATTTCCAATCGGTCTCAGGCCAATACTTTCGTAAAATGCCATTAAAAAAATGGACTAATAGGAAACTCAGATGTGTGGGGGAGGAGAGAAAATGCCAAATACAAGCCCACGATTCCTATTTAGACTCTGCAGACATAAATTACACCCAGGCGGCGTCTGGATGTCGCGACGGATGTCGAATGGCTCAAGAAAAAAAAAAATCTCCCAAAGTCTTGAATCTCATTGCCAACAAACGTTTTGGGGGACCCACCATCACATTTTTCTCTAGACTTGGGGGGGGCCAAAGGACCCAACGGGACAACCGATCCTATTTTTCTAGCTTCCCCTTTTACAGGGTTCGGCAACCCGCAGCTCTGGAGCCACATGTGGCTCTTTCGCCCCTCTGCTGCGGCTCCCTGTCGCTCAAAATATATGTCACAACCGCCAATGTGTGACACCCGCCCGGCACGCGATTTATTGAGCTTTTCAACCCCCGGTAGGCCAACCACGGATAAATCCAAGAAAAGAAAAGTTTCAGAAGAAAACAGAATATTTAATTCAACTACATATGCTAGTTTTGTGACTCCTCAGGAAATAGTCAGGCACGGGAAGGGTTTTTGTGGCTCCCGGTGTTTTCTTTTCTGCGGGAAACAGATCCAAATGGTTCTTTTTTAGTGTTTAAGATTGCCGACCCCTGCCCTTTTAGGTGAATCAAATCTTTGCCAGTTGACCCTCTGACCACAGATGGATTTCTCGTTTGACTGCCCACACGTAAAAAGAAAAAGAGGAGGTTCACACACACTCTGTGTTCTATCCCAAAAGTGTTTTTTTTTTTTTTTTTCAGGAGGCAACTGGACGTTCTGGTTTTTTTTTCTTTGAAGACCTTTCGCTTCTCATCCAAGAAGCTTCTTCAGCTCTGACTGGATGGTGGGGAATGGAAGGATTTTCACCATCCAGCCAGAGCTGAAGAAGCTTCTTGGATGAGAAGGGAAACGTCTTCAGAGAAAAACCAGAAAGTCCAGTTGCCCCCTTGAAGAAAAAACAACAACAACTTTGGGACAACTAAAAACCTGGATGACTGAGAATCTCCATAGACATTCTGTGTTCTAAGGTGTGTGTGGACTTCAACTCCCAGAATTCTCCAGCCAGCCGTACCGACTGGGGAATTCTGGGAGTTGAAGGCCACACATCTTCAACTGGCCGAGGTTGAGAAAACGTCCATCTAGGAACGAAATTATGCTTGTTATTAAAAACGCATCTCCAAATGTTTATTATTTGACTGCGGTTTTGGTCCTTGGTTTCCCCACCGAAAACAACTTCTGGTTTCCCCGCAAAAATTGGGGTGGGGGGAAATGAAGCAACCCGTAAGACGGGGGGTCTCCAAACTTGGCAACTTTTACGACTTGTGGACTTCAACTCCCAGAATTGAAAGCTTTGCTGGCTGAGGAATTCTGGGAGTTGAGGTCCACAAGCCTTAAAAGTTGCCAAGTTTGGAGATCCCTGCCTTAAGGATTCTTCAGCAAATACCATTAAAAGCAGCAGGATCCAAATTGAACGTAATCTGGAAATCTATCCACTCCCGGATGTCGTTCTGCACCAATTTTGGGGCGCCTTAAAAGTAGTGGGGTGAGGGCCCAACAGGGCTTTTGAGACCAGGATAGACAAAATGTGTTGAAATCCTGGCCTGTGCCGGCCATTTCCTCCCAGCCCTTCCACTTGGTGGAATGGAAAGCCGCTGGACAGCTGCTTCTGTTTGTTTGGAGCAGAGGTCTTCAAACTTGGCAGCTTTAAGACTTTGTGGACTTCAACTCCCAGAATTCTCAGCATAGCTGGCTGGAGAATTCTGGGAGTTGAAGTCCACAAGTCTTAAAACTGCCAAGTTTGAAGACCTCTGGCCTGGAGGCACCCAAGTTGGAAAAACTGGATTAATCGGTGAATTATACCAAAAAAAACCCACTTCGGAGTTAAGATGGAGGTCGCCCATTGCAGTCGATGGGATTTAAAGCTGGGTAGTTCAGTTTAAATCCGATAGGTTTCGCTAAAGGCAGTTAAATCTGGAGTTTAGCCTTACAAAACATAAAGGCAACGAAACAAGGAGACGATATTTCAAAATCCCCCAATCTCAACTCTGAATTAACATTTCTGAGGGGTTTGGGCTGATGAACATCAAAAGCAGGTGTGTTTAAAACAGGTGAGCAAACTGGGACAACTTGTGGACTTCAACTCCCAGAATTCCTGAGCCAGCATAGCCATGTCGCCTGGGGGATTCTGGGAGTTGAAGTCCACCCATCTTCCGGCCGCCGAGTTGAAAAATACGTCATTAGCGAAATGCAATATTCAGCCTTCCAAAAAAAAAAAAAAAAAAAATCCCCCCCCCCAAAATTAAAATAAATTAGGAAGGGGCCGCCATGTTGGATGTTTGAACTGATCGTTCGTTTTTGTCTGTTGTTTACAATGCCCAGCAAAAATCTTCAAAGAAGTTTCTGTCATTTATTCTTGGTAGAGGCGAAGGAGGATAAGGAAGACGGCAAAGCTTTTCCTGTTTTTATTGTGCTTAAGCAACTGTGTAGAAAATCTTTGGATTTGCTTTGGAGTTTTGCAGTGTTTTTTTTTCCAGGGGACCCTATCAGGGAAAGGAAAAATATTGTGAATTTTTTTCTCTTGATTGGATTCTCCAGTATTGCCGATTTGGTGCTCCCACCCTGGGTATGGAAATTTAGAATTCCCAGCATTCCTAACGGCTGGATAAGAGTGCTGGGAGTTGTAGTCCCAGGAGAATTAGTGGAGGATTAGTGGAAACTGGCCCACTGCCTCAATTTAACCTGAAGCCCCCAAGGGTTTTGCGGTAAAATAAAATAGGCCTTAAATATGAGCCAGCCGTTTGCGGCGACAGTCAAAAAAGCCGATGCAATCCTAGGCTGCATGAACAGAGGGATAGAATCAAGATCACGAGAAGTATTAGTAGTACCGCTTTATAAAGTGACTCGGGCAGCCATTGATCTGAAATGGTATAGACTCTCCCAACTAAAGCAGGGGGTTGGACTAGAAGACCTCCAAGGTCCCTTCCAACTCATTCTATGTTCTAAAAATAAAATCCACACTAAAAGGTACACACATCCTGAGAGGGTGAAACAAATTAATTCTAGGAGGACAGATTGAGCACAGAGAAAATTGAATTGTTCTTCTAAATTGGAAGGGGTCTTTGGAGGTCCTCTAGTCAACCCACCTGTTCGAGCAGGAGACCCTATATCATTTCAGACCGACGGCTGGCCTGTCTCTTCTTAAAACTCCTGGCGACTTCTCGGCAGAGCTAGAGAAATCCTTTGCTGTAGCCTTCTAGGATTTTCTTTTCTACTTCCCAGTCTAGCCTTAGATTTCCGAGTGGTCTCCCATCCCAACCCCCAGCCTAGTTCTAACGCAGAGAAGGGGGACATTCTGGAGCAAATCTAGGCCATTGGCCCCTCCCCCAGCTCTCAAGCTAGTTTAGCCAAAGTCCGGGGAACAAAATTGCCTACAACTGAAGGTCCATCGTCCCCGTCTCCCCCCAAGGCCCAAGAAACGAGGGGAGCTGCTAAGAAGGGGAACGTTTGAGGCATGGGGAAGATTTGAATACAGGACAGAGGGAGAAATTGAGCAGCTTAGAAGTGAAGTCTCATTCAGGGTACCTGCTACTAAGGAAGGATGCCGTGTTAGCTCCCCAAATTAATGCCGGGTGAGTTTAGTCTCTCTCTTGCCCAAGGGGGTCTACTTGCCTTCAAGTCAGCACAGAATACAGAACCCCGGGCCGCATCCACACGACACCCGTGAAAAGTGGGATCTTTCGCACCCAGGGCCACCCTCCTCGGTTCATTTTAATCCAGCTTCATGTATTTGTTTGTCTCATTGCCGGAAACTCTCCCTGTTAAAGAAGGCAAAAAATGTCCAAAATTCAGAAAAAAACCAATTTCTCCAAGCGAGGTGAATATTTTGGATTGGGGTTTTCATTGGAGAACACGGGTGAATTTGATGGCCAGGTGAGGTGAGGTGTGCCGTGTGAATGCAGCTAATTATTAGTCCCAGGATGCCGTTTGCCATCTCGCCCTGATCTGAGCAAACTCTGTGGCACTGGGATGCTAGGAGAAAAACATTGGTGTGGGACTACAGTGCCCATGGTCCCCAGCCAACATGCGGAAGTGGGGGAGTTGCCAGCTGGCACATCTGAAGGCCGATAGACCGAGGCCAACAGATCAGGGAAAGGCCGTTTAACTATGATCAACTTGCAAAAATCTTCGACCGGTTTGATTGCTATCGTGGCTCCTTTTTACGGAAAGAATGACCCAAAGCATTATTTTTAGGGTTTCTTTTTTTCCCCTCAAACAGCTTCAACGGTTCATTTTCATCCTTTGTGACCTTCCATGTTTCCTTCCCCCTCTTTCCAAAACTTTTATCTGAATTTGTGGCAAAAATGTCCTCCTGCCCTTTTCTATGTGCACGTAAAGGAACATTGTTATCAAATGTAAATTTATTTGTACATTATTAATATTTCAGTTTTTTTAATCTGGGAAGAAGGTTTGAAAAACTCCATTTAAAAATATATATATATATAGATCCCGAAACCCTCTTTGTCTTTTTAAAGGAAAAAGAACGGACTGGGGAAAAGCGAATTAATTTTATTTTCTCCCCTTCTTTTTTTAACGGCATTCCATTTGGGGTGGAAATCAGATTTAATTTCCTTTACTTTTTTTATAACAGATACTTTTTTAAAGCAACGGGGAAAAAAATACCTTTCATGTTTTAATTTAATTTTATTTTATTTTCCTGGGGAGGGGTTGGGTGGGAGAAACTGTGATTCTACATATTTACCCTGTAAAATTCCTGTACTCTTCAATGTTATTGTAAAGTGTTACTGATAAAGATGATTATGAGCAAATGAAGATGTCCAACCCATGTACATTTAGCACAAAGGGGAATACAATTGATTCTATACTTCGTATACGTTGTTTTCGTCTTTATTTTCTTGGGATGGAACAAGTCGCCGAGTGGAAAACGCAAGACCCGATTCCCATTCCGGCAAAATTTTCTCCGGGTTTTCCGCAATTCTCTTCCCTCACTGCTTCCGGGGCTTCCGTTACAAACCCTGCAATGGGCCAATTCAACATGGCCAACTCACCACACCCAACTCAACATGGCCACTTACCATGGCCAACTCAACATGGCCAACTCACCACATCCAACTTGCCATGGCCACTTACCATGGCCAACTCGCCACAGCCAACTCAACATGGCCAACTCAACATGGCCAACACAACAGGCCAACTCAACATGGACAACACAACATGGACAACTCAACATGGCCAATTCAACATGGACAACTTACCATGGCCAGTTCAACATGGACAACTCAATCTGGCCACTTACCATGGCCAACTCAACATGTCCAACTCACCATGGCCACTTACCATGGCTAACTCCAGATGCCCTTGAAGTGATGTCCCAGTGCCTGGAGGCCGTGCGGGCCTGGATGGGGAGAAACAGGCTCCGACTCAACCCTTCCAAGACCGAGTGGCTGTGGCTTCCGGCGTCCTGATATAGTCAGCAGGTGCCATTGCTGGCTATTGGGGGTGAATCATTGGCCCCCACGGAGAGGGCTCGCAACTTAGGCGTCCTCCTGGACGCACGGCTGTCTTTAGAAGAGCACATGATGGCCGTGGCCAGGGGGGCTTTTTATCAGGTTCGCCTGATACGCCAGTTGCGCCCCTTTTGGGATCGGGACTCCCTATGCACAGTCACTCAGGCACTCGTCACTTCCCACCTGGACTACTTCAATGCTCTCTACATGGGGCTCCCCTTGGGGTGCACCCGGAGGCTACAGTTAGTCCAGAATGCGGCCACGCGGGGGATTATGGGAGCGACTGGGTGCTCACATATGACACCTCTCCTGCGCGAGCTGCACTGGCTTCCTGTGGTCTTCCGGGTGCGCTTCAAGGTGTTGGTGACCACCTTTAAAGCGCTCCATGGCTTAGGGCCAGGGTATCTGCGAGACCGCCTTCTGCCACCAATAGCCTCCCACCGACCGGTTCGCTTGTACAGAGAGGGCCTCCTCACGGTGCCGTCGGCCAGACAGTGTCGGCTGGCGACCCCCAGGGGGAGAGCCTTCTCTGTGGCAGCATCCGCCCTCTGGAATGACCTACCCCCTGAGATACGCACGATATCAGACCTCCGGACTTTTCGTCGGGCCCTGAAAACACACCTATTCCATCTAGCTGGGCTGGCTTGATCCCATCCTCTCAGTTTTAATTGAATTTGGTTTTAATTGGGTTGTTTTTAATATCTTGGGCCGAAATTATTTAATTGTTCTTAAATTGTTTTTAAATTTTATATGCAATTGTTTTATCATGGCTGTATACCGCCCTGAGTCCCGCAGGAGAAGGGCGGTATAGAAATAAAATAAAATAAATAAAAAAATAAAATAAACTCACCACAGCCAACTCGCCATGGCCAACTCGCCATGATCAACTGGCTGTGGGACAATTTTAACAATTCAATTATTTAAAAGAAATAGAACAAAATATTTTATTTTTTGTCATTCTCATTTCACGCTGTGCCTCCCTTTTCATCCTCTCTTTAATTAGTCAATTCCACCATTTTCTTGATATTAGTGTTAACTCTTGTCCTGCAGTGAGTTGGCCGTGGCAGGTTGCCTCACGGTGAGTTGGCCGCCGCAAGTTGGCCGCCGCAAGTTGGCCGTGACGAGTTGTCGTAGACCCCAGGAACCCTGCGAAGTGAAATTTGTAGAATTGAAATTCTAGAAGAAGAATAGATTTTCGGGTTACATAGGGTGGCGGGTAGCGTTGCCTGCCCTCTCATTGAGATGCCATGATTGCACAATAGAAATCATGGCTTCCTGGGTTTGGAAGCACCTTTAGCATCCAAGAACTAGATTCCCACAACATGCCAGTCTAAAGTAACGTAACAGTGACTTATCTGCGGCTTGTCATATTAATGCAAACCAGCTTTTCTCTTAGAATTAAACCATCAAGGGAAGCCAAGTTAAGATGGGGTGGCGGAGACAGGGAAGTGGCCATCTGAACAGCATTAGTGGTTTTTTTAAGGATTATTATTATTGTTGTTATTGTTGTTATTTTTGTTATTATTATTATTATTAATTATTATTATTATTTATTATTATTATTATTAATTATTATTATTATTATTATTATTATTATTATTATTATTATTATTATTATTATTGTTGTTGTTATTATTATTTAAGATTTAATCTTCAATTTGATTCACAGTCTGGGACTGGTAAAAACTGGTTCCCAACCAAGGACCTAGAGCTGTTAAGGTAATGTTTGAATATATAGGCAGTTCCAAGTAAGGTGGGTTTTTTTTCAAATTCAGAATATTCAGGTCTACCCTGTTTCCCCGAAAATAAGACCTCCCCTGATAAGAAGCCCAATTGGGGTTTTGGGCGCATGCACTAAAATAAGCCTCCCCCCCCGAAAATAAGCCCTCCCTGAAAATATTTAAACGCAGAGCTGGAAATCAGGTAAGATGGCAAGAGGAGCCCCATCTTGCTCCACGCGCCCCAAAATAATAAGACCTCCCCGAAAATAAGGCCAAGCGCTTATTTTGGGGTTCAAAAAATATAAGACAGGTGTCAACGTTTTCAACGCTGGCATAGAGAGCAGAGGAGAGCGAGAGATAAACTCTGAAACTTTTGCCTGCTAAATCCCTTTGAAGTCGGGTTGTCGTGGAAATGAGGGGAAGGGGCACATTCCTGGGAGATGACGAGAAAAGAAGTCTGAAGAATGACTTGGAAGACAGCCAATGAGAAGCAGAGATTTGGGGATCGGAAAGGGAGGGATCGGGGGGCAAAAGGTCAGTCTTGTCCGCGCGGAGTCATGATCTGGTGGCTGTGCTCAATTACAGAAAGATTTCCTTAAAGATTGGCAGTTTGGAAATTCATTTAATTTTGAGATAACATCGTAGTCTGACACAGGGTCTTATTTTCGGGGAAACACGGGTAATAAGTTCAGGATTTCCAATGTATGTAGGCAGCCCTTTGATTTCTTCCTCCACAATCGCTCAATTTCAATTTGTAGATCCCGATATATCCTTATTTTTTTTCTCCAAATGTTTCTCTTCAATTCGTGAATCATCTGGTATTTCAATATCAAATGACCCAGACATTTTTCCTTACCCACAATAGTGATACCAGGTGTGTGCCCTAATTAAATCACCAGCCTCGAGCCAAGCTTCAAAAGAAATCCAGTTATTTATTAGGAGCTTCATGTCGGCACATTCCCAAATGAAACCAGCTCTCACCCTATGTAATGTTTTCCCACTCCCCCCACCAGGGTGTGTCATCAATCACATTCGCCAACGGAGCAATTTCCCGGGTTGTAAGAGGTCACTCCCCTCCGGCTGCTGTAGGTAACCCTGGGATACAGCCTTGAGAGAGATAAGCATGGAATGTGCATCTGTCTTTGGCTGCTGGGCAGTTTCACCAGTTTCCCATCCTCCTCTGGCCTATGGCAACTCGAGAGCAGGCCAGGGATGCTTTGCGAGTTGATCATTGTGTTTTGTGGGCCAGATGTCTTGTCTGTCTGGATTTGAAAGTCCCACAGGATATTGATCTGTTCATTATAGATTTCGTCTTTAATTCGATTCACAGTCTGGGACTGATAAAAACTTAACAGAGCCTGTAGTACAGTGGACTAAAGCACTGTGATTAACAGCTGCTGCTTGCAATTACTGCAAGTTCGAACCTCGCCAAGGCTCAAGGTTGACTCAGCCTTCCATCCTTTCTAAGGTGGGTAAATTGAGGACCCAGATTGTGGGGGCAATAAGCTGACTTTGTATAAATATACAAAAGGATGAAGGCTATTGCTTAGCGCATTGTAAGCCGCCCTGAGTCTCCGGAGAAGGGTGGCATATAAATTAAGGCAAAAAAAAAAAAATTGTGGTCGTAAGACGAAGACGGACTCTTAATCATTAAAGGAAAGATAGCCTTTCCTCCCTGGAGAATCTTTCAAATAACTAAACTCTACAGGGAGTCCATGACTTACAACGGTTCGTTTAGTGACCATTTGAAGTCACAACGGCACTGAAAAAAGAGACTCATGACCCTTTTTCACACTTACGACCATTGCAGCATCCCCCATGATCACATGATCAAAATTCAGATGTTTGGCAACTAACTCATATTTATGACGGTTGCAGCATCCCGGGGTCACATGATCCCCTTTTGCGTTGAGCAAATTCAACGGGGAAAGCCAGATTCATTTAACGACCACGCAGTGGTTAATTTAACCACTGCAGCGATTCGTTTAACAAATGCAGCAAGAAAGGTCGTAAAACAGGGCGAAGCACCCTTGATAAATTTCTCGCTTAGCCGCCTAAATTCTGGGCTCAGTTGCGATCTAGGCAGTCCTCAACTTACAACCACAATTGAGCCCAAAGTTTCTGTTGTTAAGTGAGGCATTTGTTAAGTGAGACTTGCCCCATTTTACAGCCTCTCTTCCCGCAGTTGTTAAAGGGAATCGCTGCAGTTGGTAATGTTCTGAGCCAGCTCCCCCAAACACGACAAACCTTCTGTAGTTGAAGGAATGATTCCTTTTATTAGGAGTGCCGGCAGCCCCGGCAGGCAAACAAGTCCGTCCGGCAGGGAGAGGAATAGTTGTCTGCCACATCTATTCATCTCTGCCCCCTGCTTTTTATCCCCAGAGCTAAAGTGGGGCTTCGCTAGCAGCAGTGGATCTTCCGTCCCAAGGACCGGCCCATAGATTTCCACTGCTCTCCTCTCCTCTGCCTTCTGTGCATCAGGCACTGGACCCAGCTGCTCCTCCTCTTCCTCATTAGCCACCTCCAGACCTGGGGGCTGTTGACTCTCCATCCAAGGGCTGACGGACGGCCCAGGCTCCACCTCTGTCTCTCTCTCTCTCTCTCTCTCTCTCTCTCTCTGCCAACTCCATTCCTTCTTCCCCCTCGGAGCTCTCAGGTTGCCTTGATACTGACCCCGACTCCCACGCCTCCTCCTCTTCCTCTGATTCGGCTGCTGGAGGGTGCTGGCAGCCGATAGGCCACAACAGATGTTCGTAACCCAGTTGTTAAGTGAATCTGGCTTTAATGCCGTTGTAACTTTGAACGGTCACTAAATGAGCTGTTGTAAGTCGAGGACTCCCTGTATTTCCTTTGCAAATCTTTTTTTTTTTTGGCTCGGCCAGCTGTCGGAGATGCCTTTGCCGGTCCTTCTGTGCCAGAAATCGAACGCAGGGTGTGTGTGTGGGGGGGAAATCACGCTGTGTTGGGAAGGGAGCTGTGCACCTGGGCGTGTATCCTTCATGGTCGGAAGGCCGAGGTGAGCCATTGTGACTCTCCGAGGATGTTCAAAACTCTGGAAACATTTTAGTTGTGGTGCTTGGAGAGTTTTTAGACCAGCCTGCATCTTGTTTTATGCCCCTAAAGGGGCAAAAATCCATCCCAAAAGGGCTCTTTTGGGGGCAACTAAATACAAGCCAATTAAATGTAAATTCCAGCTTCGTTTGATAGACATTTTGGAAATGACTCTGCTCTCCCCACCGTTCATTTCAAGTCAAGGGCAAAATATAATGTCTCATCCCTGCTGCAAATCTTATAAAACTTGACATTTAATCAGGGCTTGGGGGGGTGGGAGTTGCCCTTTTATTAGAAACCCAAATTGGCTGGAGAAAAAGCCTTAATGGCCGTGATCCCCCCACCCCCCAAAATTGCTCAATTCTGGGGGGGGGGTTCCCTTTCTTTCTTTTCCTGAACAGCTTCTTTTTATACAAAAAGGACTGGCAGACTAGAAAGGGCGAGGGTTACATGGAGGGGGTGGCATCATCTGCCCACCCCATTGAAATTCCATGATTGCGCGATAGAAACCGGGTTTGGAAACATTCTTGGCACCCAAGAATTAGATCAGTGATGGCTAACCATTTTGCCATCATGTGCCAGGAGGGACGGGGCGTGGGGGGGTCGCGCGTGTCTGTGCCCACACCCATAATTCTATGTGTCCCACCCTCCTGTATGCGTGTACAACCCCCTCCCTCCGCTACTGGCATGCAATGGCCCGGTAGGCCCGTTTTTCTCTCACACATGGCTCCAGAGCCTTTCTAGGAGTCTGGGGAGGGCAAAAAACTGCCTTCCCCACCCCCCCGGAGACCCTCCGGAGGCCAAAAATGGCCTGTTTGCCAACTGCTGGTCCCACCGAAAGTTGACAAATGGGCCATTTCTGGCCTCCATAGGGCCTCCAGCAGGGGGGAGAGGCTATTTTCGCCCTCCCCAGACTCCTAGAGAGGCTCTGGAGGCCAGAGAAGCAAAAAAACGGGCCTTCCCCACCACCTCCTGAGGCTCTCCGGAGGCAGGAAACGACCTGTTTCCCTACTTCTGGTGGGCCCAGTAGGCCCGAAAATCAGCTGGCCAGTGCGCAGATGTGCACCGGAGCTGAGCTCGCGTGCCCACTGATATGGCAACATGTGCCACCTGTGGCACGCGTGCCATAGGTTCGCCATCACGGAATTAGATTCACACAACATGCGAGGCTTGTCTGTGGTTTGTCACATTAATGGAACCCAGTTTTTCTCTTAGGCTGCCGGCAGAATTAAGCCATCAAGGGAAACCAAGTTAAGATGGGGTGGCGGAGACAGGCGAGTGGTTTTTCACGCCATCTGAAAAACACCAGTGGTTTTTTTTTAAGGATTATTGTTATTATTATTATTATTATTTAAGATTTAATCTTCAATTTGATTCACAGTCTAGGACTGTGTTATTTTATCAGCTCTTAGGTCCTTGGTTAGGCCCTACCAGCTAAGAGTTGATAAAATAACATCCCCAGCAACCTGTCAGCAACCTGCGGCTCTGGAGCCGCATGTGGCTCTTTCCTCCTTCTGCTGCAGCTCCCTGTCACTCAAAATAGCCATCACAACCGCCAATGTGCGACACCCGCCGGCACGCGGTTTATTGAGCTTTTCAACCATGGATAAATCCAAGAAAAGAAAAGTTTCAGAAGAAAACAGAACGTTTCATTCAACTACGTATGCTAGTTTTGTAGTCAGGCCCGGGAAGGGTTTTTGTGGCTCCCGGTGTTTTCTTTTCTGTGGGAAACGGGTCCAAATGGCTCTTTGAGTGTTTAAGGTTGCAGACCCATTCTCCATAAAATATTTGACCAAATACGGCGTGTTCCGGTTAGTGCCCAACAGAAGGAGAAGTTGTTGTTAGTTGTGAGGTTGTGTCCGATCCATCGGGACCCCATGGACCATGTTCCTCCAGGCCTTCCTGTCCTCTACCATCCTCTGGAGTCCATTTAAGCTCATGCCTGCTGCTTCAATGACTCCATCCAGCCACCTCCTTCTCTGCCGTCCCCTTCTTCTCCTTTTGCCCTCAATCGTTCCCAGCATTGGGCTCTTCTCCAGGGAGTCCTTCCTTCTCATCAGGTGGCCAAAGGATTTGAGTTTCCTCTTCAGGATCTGGCCTTCTCAAGAGCAGTCAGGGTTGATCTCCTCTAGGACTGACCGGTTGGATGGCCTTGCAGTCCAAGGGACTCGCGGGAGTCTTCTCCAGCACCAGAATTCAGAGGCCTCCATTCTTTGGCCTTCTCAGCCTTCCTTATGGTCCAACTTTCCCAGCCATCCATTGCAACTGGGAAAACCATAAGCCTTGACTAGACACACTTCTGTTGGCAGGGTGAGGTCACAAAAACACCCATCTCCATTTCTGCCCAACCTCCTGCGTGGCTCCCAAACCACCGGTATATATTTTAAAGGCAGGAAAGCATCTGCCAAAAAAATAAATAAATAAAAAAAAATCAATAAAAGAGTCTTCGGGGGGGGGGGGGGAGAAAACACACCCCAAAACGAAAGCACGAAATAGCCTCTGTCCCAAAAGAAGCCATTAATACAAGGCAGCAATTCTTTCCTGAAATTGATGGATAGCTATCCACGTGAATGATAATAATTTTGCAGCTCTGGGGGAAAAAATACGTGGCCCACAGACGCCAAAGTGGTTTCCCACCACCCCTCCCTTCCATCTTGCTTGCTCGGGGTTTTAGTCCGTTGTGTGAATGGCGCCCCAGTTTCTGCAGCTCCTTCAGCAGCTTAAATTAATTCCATGCAGTCTCGTCTTTTCTTCTTCTTCTTCTTCTTCTTCTTCTTCTTCTTCTTCTTCTTCTTCTTCTTCTTCTTCTTCTTCTTCTTCTTCTTCTTCTTCTTCTTCTTCTTCTTCTTCTTCTTCTTCTTCTTCTTCTTCTTCTTCTTTTTTTTACAGCTTTATTGGGAGGGGGTGGAATCGTTCAGCCGTTGCCCTCCTTCAAATAGTTTGGGCGAGTGGAAGAGCTCACCCTCTGCTATCAATCAATGTGAAATTGATCAGTAAATCTGGAGGGTTATTTTCTCAATCTCGGTTAAAATTGCACTAAAAGTACTTTCAAAACTTAAATGCGGTTACACAATTTCCTGAGCACATCTGCAGGATCAACAACATTTGGGGTGGGGGTGGGAAACCCGCAAGGTAACAGCAATTTTTGAATACAATTACTGTCTGCCAGGCAAAGTCTGGCTGGTGTTTTTTTTTTAAAAAGAGCCCGTGGGTTTGGGACAGGGGTTGAGGAGTCTGTGTGTAGGTTTGGAAATACATTGATTTGGGAAGGGAGGGAGGGAGGGAGCAGGAAAGAAGGAAAGGAAAGGAAAGGAAAGGAAAGGAAAGGAAAGGAAAGGAAAGGAAAGGAAAGGAAAAGAGGGAGGGAGGGACGAGGAAGGGAAAGGAAAGGAAGAGGGAGGGGTGAGGATGGGAGTAAGAAAAGATGGGGGAGGAAGGGAAGGAATGGGGGGAAGGAAGGAAGAAGGGGAGGGGACAGAAAGGAAGGAAGGAGAGGAGGGAAAGAATGAAGGAGGGAGGGAAAGGAGAGGGAGAGGGAAGGAATGCGGGAGAAAGGGAAGGGAAAGATCAAGGAGGAAGGGAAGGGAAGTAAGAGAGGAAGGGACGAGGAAGGGAGGAAGGAAAGGGAAAGATCAAGGAGGAAGGGAAGGGAAGTAAGAGAGGAAGGGACGAGGAAGGGAGGAAGGAAAGGAAAGGAGGAAGGGAAGGGAAGGAAGGAGGGGAGGGGAAAGGAAGGAAGGAAGGAGGAGGGAAGGGAAGAGATAAAGGGAGAAGGGAGGGAAGGAATTTGGGATAAAAGAAAGGAAGGAGGGAAGGGACGAGGAAGGAAGGAAGGAAGGAAGGAAGGAAGGAAGGAAGGAAGGAAGGAAGGAAGGAAGGGATTGAGAAATGGGAGGAAGGGAGAGAGGGAGGAAGGAAATTTAGAGAGGGAGGGAAAAGAGACCCAGAGGGAAAGGGGGAGCTGCATAACGGACTGCCTTCCCTTTTTACTTTGCCCATTTTAGAGCCACTTTCACCATCTGATTTTCATGAGATAATCGGGTGTGTCAATTTCCAGTGGTCAGTTTCACAAGGTCAGTAGGAATTCCATTTTTTTATTATTTATTTTTTTTTTTGCAAATGGAGCTCCATCACTTTTCCCTGAACGACATTCGTTTCCTGGGGAGCGAAGCGGATATTATTGCAAAGGAACAGAGTGGCTCATGGAGGCTGGAGAACGACTTAAAAAAGGGAAGTGGGGAGTGTTAAAAAAAAAAAAAGCACTGCGAAATCAGGTTGGTGCAGGCAGCCGTGTGTGCCCCATGAGTGTGGGAATCAGTGCATCAATTAGCCTCCCTCCCTAGAGACCCCCTAAAGGCTTTGGCGGAAATAAAGTTAGAAAGAAAGTGCAAACTTCAACCCAAATTTAAAAAGTGACAGTCAGGTGACAACGCTTAGAGCTGAGGAGAGGGGGGGGTGCAAGAGTGCAAGACAGAAAAAGAATTTATGCACCGACTTTTCAAGGAATAACAAATGTGTCCCACCATCGGAATCGGTGGAAGGGAAATATCGTGGCCTATTCAAGGTGTTCTGTCCCCGTCTCACACACGCACACAAACAGTCAAGTCCATTTCTATTCCACTTCAGTCCTGTCCAGTCCAGTCCATTCTATTTCTATTCCATTCCACTCCAGACCACTCCAGTCCAGTCCAGTCCAGTCAAGTCCAGGCCTGTCAATTCTATTTCTATTCCAGTCCAGTCCATTTCTATTCCACTTCAGTCCTGTCCAGTCCAGTCCATTCTATTTCTATTCCATT
This sequence comes from Pituophis catenifer annectens, assembly GCF_029215685.1. NCBI lineage: Eukaryota > Metazoa > Chordata > Lepidosauria > Squamata > Colubridae > Pituophis > Pituophis catenifer. Next base: position 23,873,025 of record NW_027256890.1, read on the forward strand.
CCACTCCAGACCACTCCAGTCTAGTCCAGTCCAGTCCATTCTATTTCTATTCCATTCCACAACAGTCCAGTACAGTCCAGTACAGTTCAGTCCATTCTATTTCTATTCCATTCCACTCCAGTCCAATCCAGTCCAGTCCAGTCCATTCTATTTCTATTCTATTAATGTCTAGTCTACTCCACTTCAGTCCAGTCCAGTCCAGTCCAGTCCATTCTATTTCTATTCCCTTCTATTTCTATTCCAGTCCACAACAGTCCAGTCCAGAACAGTCCAGTCCAGTCCTGTCCTGTCCATTCTATTTCTATTCCATTTCACTCCAGTCCATTCTATTTCTATTCCATTTCACTCCAGTCCATTCTATTTCTATTCCTTTCCAGTCCAGTCCAGTTGTAGAATGGAATAGAAATAGAATGGACTAGACAGGACTGGACTGGACATGGACTGGACTGGACTGTTGTGGACTGGAATAGAAATAGAATGGAATAGAAATAGAATGGACAGGACTCGACTGGACTGGACTGGAAAGGAATAGAAATAGAATGGACTGGACTGGACTGGACTTGACTGGAGTGGAATAGAAATAGAATGGAATAGAAATAGATTGGACTGGACTGGATTGGACTGGACTGGAGTAGACTAGACCGTAATAGAATAGAAATAGAATGGACAGGACTGGACTGGACTGGACTGGATTGGACTGGAGTCGGCTGGATTGGACTGGTGTGGAATGGAATAGAAATAGAATGGACAGGACTGGACTGGACTGGACTGGACTGGAAAGGAATAGAAATAGAATTGACTGGAGTGGAGTGGAATGGAATGGAATAGAAATAGAATGGAATAGAAATAGAATGGACAGGACTGACTGGACTGGAAAGGAATAGAAATAGAATGGACTGGAGTGGAATGGAATAGAAATAGAAATAGAATGGACAGGACTGGACTGGACATGGATTGGACTGGACTGTTTTGGACTGGAATAGAAATAGAATGGAATAGAAATAGAATGGACAGGACTGACTGGACTGTACTAGACTGGACTGGACTGGACTGGACTGGACAAGATTGGACTGGACTGGACAGGACTGAAGTGGAGTAGACTAGACCGTAATAGAATTGAAAGGACTGGACTGGACTGGACTATTGTGGAATGGAATAGAAATATAATGGACTAGACTGGACTGGGCTGGACTAGACTGGAGTGGAATGGAATAGAAATAGAAAGGACTGGACTGGACATGGACTGGACTAGACTGTTGTGGACTGGAATAGAAATAGAATGGAATAGAAATAGAATGGACTGGACTGGACTGGACTGGACTGGAAAGGAATAGAAATACAATTGACTGGAGTGGAGTGGACTGGAAAGGAATAGAAATAGAAATAGAATGGACAGGACTGGACTGGACTGGACTGGACTGGACTGGACTGGACTGGACTGGACTGGACTTGACTTGACTTGATTCGACTGGACATGGACTGGACTGGACTGTTGTGGACTGGAATAGAAATAGTCCAATCCAGCCCACTCCAGTCCAATCCAGTCCAGTCCAGTCCTGTCCATTCTATTTCTATTCTATTACAGTCTAGTCTACTCTTTGCCCAGGACCAAAAATTTTTTTTTGACTCAAATGTAACAAGGGATGGTAGAATATGATTCGGGGTGGAATTCCATGCTTAAAAATGTTATTATTAGCTGTTTTTAAAAATCGAGTGTTTGTCCTGCCCGAGAAAGAAAACGCGTGATGCCGGGGTCAGAAAAAAATCTGCCCAGGAGCAAAAAAATTTTTTTTCACTCAAATGTAACAACGGATGCTAGAATGTGGTTCGGGGTGGAATTCCATGCTTAAAAATGTTATTATTAGCTGTTTTTAAAAATCGAGTGATTTTGCTGCCCGAGGAAGAAAACGCGTGATGCCGGGGTCAGAAAAAAATCTGCCCAGGAGCAAAAATTTTTTTTTGACTGAAATGTAACAACGGATGCTAGAATGTGGTTCGGGGTGGAATTCCATGCTTAAAAATGTTATTATTAGCTGTTTTTAAAAATCGAGTGTTTTTGCTGCCCGAGGAAGAAAACGCGTGATGCCGGGGTCAAAAAAAAATCTGCCCAGGACCAAAAAAAATTTTTTTGACTCAAATGTAACAACGGATGCTAGAATGTGGTTCGGGGTGGAATTCCATGCTTAAAAATGTTATTATTAGCTGTTTTTAAAAATTGAGTGTTTTTCCTCCCAGTTGAAGAAAACGCGTGATGCCGGGGTCAGAAAAAACGCTGCCCAGGACCAAAAATTTTTTTTTGACTCAAATGTAACAACGGATGCTAGAATGTGGTTCGGGGTGGAATTCCATGCTTAAAAATGTTATTATTAGCTGTTTTTAAAAATTGAGTGTTTTTGCTGCCCGAGGAAGAAAACGCGTGATGCCGGGGTCAGAAAAAAATCTGCCCAGGACCAAAAAAAATTTTTTTGACTCAAATGTAACAACGGATGCTAGAAGGTGGTTCGGGGTGGAATTCCATGCTTAAAAATGTTATTATTAGCTGTTTTTAAGCATGGAATTCCATGCTTAAAAATGTTATTATTAGCTGTTTTTAAAAATCGAGTGTTTTTGCTCCCAGAGGAAGAAAACGCGTGATGCCGGGGTCAGAAAAAAACGCTGCCCAGGACCAAAAAATTTTTTTTGACTCAAATGTAACAACGGATGCTAGAATGTGGTTCGGGGTTGGAATTCCATGCTTAAAAATGTTATTATTAGCTGTTTTTAAAAATCAAGATTTTGCTCCCAGAGGAAGAAAACGCGTGATGCCGGGGTCAGAAAAAAATCTGCCCAGGAGCAAAAAAATTTTTTTTCACTCAAATGTAACAACGGATGCTAGAATGTGGTTCGGGGTGGAATTCCATGCTTAAAAATGTTATTATTAGCTGTTTTTAAAAATCGAGTGTTTTTGCTGCCCTAGGAAGAAAACGCGTGATGCCGGGGTCAGAAAAAAATCTGCCCAGGAGCAAAAAAAATTTTTTTGACTCAAATGTAACAACGGATGCTAGAATGTGGTTCGGGGTGGAATTCCATGCTTAAAAATGTTATTATTAGCTGTTTTTAAAAATCGAGTGTTTTTGCTCCCAGAGGAAGAAAACGCGTGATGCCGGGGTCAGAAAAAAATCTGCCCAGGACCAAAAATTTTTTTTTGACTCAAATGTAACAACGGATGCTAGAATGTGGTTCGGGGTGGAATTCCATGCTTAAAAATGTTATTATTAGCTGTTTTTAAAAATCGAGTGTTTTTGCTCCCAGAGGAAGAAAACGCGTGATGCCGGGGTCAGAAAAAAATCTGCCCAGGACCAAAAAATTTTTTTTTGACTCAAATGTAACAACGGATGCTAGAATGTGGTTCGGGGTGGAATTCCATGCTTAAAAATGTTATTATTAGCTGTTTTTAAAAATCGAGTGTTTTTGCTGCCCGAGGAAGAAAACGCGTGATGCCGGGGTCGGAAAAAAATCTGCCCAGGACCAAAAACTTTTTTTTGACTCAAATGTAACAACGGATGCTAGAATGTGGTTCGGGGGGGAATTCCATGCTTAAAAATGTTATTATTAGCTGTTTTTAAAAATCGAGTGTTTTTGCTGCCCGAGGAAGAAAACGCGTGATGCCGGGGTCAGAAAAAAATCTGCCCAGGACCAAAAAAATTTTTTTTGACTCAAATGTAACAACGGATGCTAGAATGTTGTTCGGGGTGGAATTCCATGCTTAAAAATGTTATTATTAGCTATTTTTAAAAATCGAGTGTTTTTGCTCCCAGAGGAAGAAAACGCGTGATGCCGGGGTCAGAAAAAAATCTGCCCAGGACCAAAAAAATTTTTTTTGACTCAAATGTAACAACGGATGCTAGAATGTGGTTCAGGGTGGAATTCCATGCTTAAAAATATTATTATTAGCTGTTTTTAAAAATCGAGTGTTTTTGCTGTCCTAGGAAGAAAACGCGTGATGCCGGGGTCAGAAAAAAATCTGCCCAGGAGCAAAAAAAATTTTTTTGACTCAAATGTAACAACGGATGCTAGAAGGTGGTTCGGGGTGGAATTCCATGCTTAAAAATGTTATTATTAGCTGTTTTTAAAAATCGAGTGATTTTGCTCCCAGAGGAAGAAAACGCGTGATGCCGGGGTCAGAAAAAAATCTGCCCAGGACCAAAAATTTTTTTTTGACTGAAATGTAACAACGGATGCTAGAATGTGGTTCGGGGTGGAATTCCATGCTTAAAAATGTTATTATTAGCTGTTTTTAAAAATCGAGTGTTTTTGCTGCTCGAGGAAGAAAACGCGTGATGCCGGGGTCAGAAAAAAATCTGCCCAGGAACAAAAAATTTTTTTTTGACTCAAATGTAACAACGGATGCTAGAATGTGGTTCGGGGTGGAATTCCATGCTTAAAAATGTTATTATTAGCTGTTTTTAAAAATCGAGTGTTTTTGCTGCCCGAGGAAGAAAACGCGTGATGCCGGGGTCAGAAAAAAATCTGCCCCGGACCAAAAAAATTTTTTTTGACTCAAATGTAACAACGGATGCTAGAATGTGGTTCGGGGTGGAATTCCATGCTTAAAAATATTATTATTAGCTGTTTTTAAAAATCGAGTGTTTTTGCTCCCAGAGGAAGAAAACACGTGATGCCGGGGTCAGAAAAAAATCTGCCCAGGACCAAAAACTTTTTTTTGACTCAAATGTAACAACGGATGCTAGAATGTGGTTCGGGGGGGAATTCCATGCTTAAAAATGTTATTATTAGCTGTTTTTAAAAATCGAGTGTATTTGCTGCCCGAGGAAGAAAACGCGTGATGCCGGGGTCAGAAAAAAATCTGCCCAGGACCAAAAAAATTTTTTTTGACTCAAATGTAACAACGGATGCTAGAATGTTGTTCGGGGTGGAATTCCATGCTTAAAAATGTTATTATTAGCTATTTTTAAAAATCGAGTGTTTTTGCTCCCAGAGGAAGAAAACGCGTGATGCCGGGGTCAGAAAAAAATCTGCCCAGGACCAAAAAAATTTTTTTTGACTCAAATGTAACAACGGATGCTAGAATGTGGTTCAGGGTGGAATTCCATGCTTAAAAATATTATTATTAGCTGTTTTTAAAAATCGAGTGTTTTTGCTGCCCTAGGAAGAAAACGCGTGATGCCGGGGTCAGAAAAAAATCTGCCCAGGAGCAAAAAAAATTTTTTTGACTCAAATGTAACAACGGATGCTAGAAGGTGGTTCGGGGTGGAATTCCATGCTTAAAAATGTTATTATTAGCTGTTTTTAAAAATCGAGTGATTTTGCTCCCAGAGGAAGAAAACGCGTGATGCCGGGGTCAGAAAAAAATCTGCCCAGGACCAAAAAAAATTTTTTTGACTCAAATGTAACAACGGATGCTAGAATGTGGTTCGGGGTGGAATTCCATGCTTAAAAATGTTATTATTAGCTGTTTTTAAAAATCGAGTGTTTTTGCTGCCCGAGGAAGAAAACGCGTGATGCCGGGGTCAGAAAAAAATCTGCCCAGGACCAAAAAAATTTTTTTTGACTCAAATGTAACAACGGATGCTAGAATGTGGTTCGGGGTGGAATTCCATGCTTAAAAATGTTATTATTAGCTGTTTTTAAAAATCGAGTGTTTTTGCTCCCAGAGGAAGAAAACTCGTGATGCCGGGGTCAGAAAAAAATCTGCCCAGGACCAAAAAATTTTTTTTTGACTCAAATGTAACAACGGATGCTAGAATGTGGTTCGGGGTGGAATTCCATGCTTAAAAATGTTATTATTAGCTGTTTTTAAAAATCGAGTGTTTTTGCTGCCCGAGGAAGAAAACGCGTGATGCCGGGGTCAGAAAAAAATCTGCCCAGGACCAAAAAAATTTTTTTTGACTCAAATGTAACAACGGATGCTAGAATGTGGTTCGGGGTGGAATTCCATGCTTAAAAATGTTATTATTAGCTGTTTTTAAAAATCGAGTGTTTTTGCTCCCAGAGGAAGAAAAGGCGTGATGCCGGGGTCAGAAAAAAATCTGCCCAGGACCAAAAACTTTTTTTTGACTCAAATGTAACAACGGATGCTAGAATGTGGTTCGGGGGGGAATTCCATGCTTAAAAATGTTATTATTAGCTGTTTTTAAAAATCGAGTGTTTTTGCTGCCCGAGGAAGAAAACGCGTGATGCCGGGGTCAGAAAAAAATCTGCCCAGGACCAAAAAAATTTTTTTTGACTCAAATGTAACAACGGATGCTAGAATGTTGTTCGGGGTGGAATTCCATGCTTAAAAATGTTATTATTAGCTATTTTTAAAAATCGAGTGTTTTTGCTCCCAGAGGAAGAAAACGCGTGATGCCGGGGTCAGAAAAAAATCTGCCCAGGACCAAAAAAATTTTTTTTGACTCAAATGTAACAACGGATGCTAGAATGTGGTTCAGGGTGGAATTCCATGCTTAAAAATATTATTATTAGCTGTTTTTAAAAATCGAGTGTTTTTGCTGCCCTAGGAAGAAAACGCGTGATGCCGGGGTCAGAAAAAAATCTGCCCAGGAGCAAAAAAAATTTTTTTGACTCAAATGTAACAACGGATGCTAGAAGGTGGTTCGGGGTGGAATTCCATGCTTAAAAATGTTATTATTAGCTGTTTTTAAAAATCGAGTGATTTTGCTCCCAGAGGAAGAAAACGCGTGATGCCGGGGTCAGAAAAAAATCTGCCCAGGACCAAAAATTTTTTTTTGACTGAAATGTAACAACGGATGCTAGAATGTGGTTCGGGGTGGAATTCCATGCTTAAAAATGTTATTATTAGCTGTTTTTAAAAATCGAGTGTTTTTGCTGCTCGAGGAAGAAAACGCGTGATGCCGGGGTCAGAAAAAAATCTGCCCAGGAACAAAAAATTTTTTTTTGACTCAAATGTAACAACGGATGCTAGAATGTGGTTCGGGGTGGAATTCCATGCTTAAAAATGTTATTATTAGCTGTTTTTAAAAATCGAGTGTTTTTGCTGCCCGAGGAAGAAAACGCGTGATGCCGGGGTCAGAAAAAAATCTGCCCAGGACCAAAAAAATTTTTTTTGACTCAAATGTAACAACGGATGCTAGAATGTGGTTCGGGGTGGAATTCCATGCTTAAAAATATTATTATTAGCTGTTTTTAAAAATCGAGTGTTTTTGCTCCCAGAGGAAGAAAACACGTGATGCCGGGGTCAGAAAAAAATCTGCCCAGGACCAAAAACTTTTTTTTGACTCAAATGTAACAACGGATGCTAGAATGTGGTTCGGGGGGGAATTTCATGCTTAAAAATGTTATTATTAGCTGTTTTTAAAAATCGAGTGTTTTTGCTGCCCGAGGAAGAAAACGCGTGATGCCGGGGTCAGAAAAAAATCTGCCCAGGACCAAAAAAATTTTTTTTGACTCAAATGTAACAACGGATGCTAGAATGTTGTTCGGGGTGGAATTCCATGCTTAAAAATGTTATTATTAGCTATTTTTAAAAATCGAGTGTTTTTGCTCCCAGAGGAAGAAAACGCGTGATGCCGGGGTCAGAAAAAAATCTGCCCAGGACCAAAAAATTTTTTTTTGACTCAAATGTAACAACGGATGCTAGAATGTGGTTCAGGGTGGAATTCCATGCTTAAAAATATTATTATTAGCTGTTTTTAAAAATCAAGTGTTTTTGCTGCCCTAGGAAGAAAACGCGTGATGCCGGGGTCAGAAAAAAATCTGCCCAGGACCAAAAAAAATTTTTTTGACTCAAATGTAACAACGGATGCTAGAAGGTGGTTCGGGGTGGAATTCCATGCTTAAAAATGTTATTATTAGCTGTTTTTAAAAATCGAGTGATTTTGCTCCCAGAGGAAGAAAACGCGTGATGCCGGGGTCAGAAAAAAATCTGCCCAGGACCAAAAAATTTTTTTTGACTGAAATGTAACAACGGATGCTAGAATGTGGTTCGGGGTGGAATTCCATGCTTAAAAATGTTATTATTAGCTGTTTTTAAAAATCGAGTGTTTTTGCTCCCAGAGGAAGAAAACGCGTGATGCCGGGGTCAGAAAAAAATCTGCCCAGGACCAAAAAAATTTTTTTTGACTCAAATGTAACAACGGATGCTAGAATGTGGTTCGGGGTGGAATTCCATGCTTAAAAATATTATTATTAGCTGTTTTTAAAAATCGAGTGTTTTTGCTGCCCTAGGAAGAAAACGCGGGATGCCGGGGTCAGAAAAAAATCTGCCCAGGACCAAAAAAAATTTTTTTGACTCAAATGTAACAACGGATGCTAGAATGTGGTTCGGGGTCGAATTCCATGCTTAAAAATGTTATTATTAGCTGTTTTTAAAAATCGAGTGTTTTTGCTCCCAGAGGAAGAAAACGCGTGATGCCGGGGTCAGAAAAAAATCTGCCCAGGACCAAAAAAAATTTTTTTGACTCAAATGTAACAACGGATGCTAGAAGGTGGTTCGGGGTGGAATTCCATGCTTAAAAATGTTATTATTAGCTGTTTTTAAAAATCGAGTGTTTTTGCTCCCAGAGGAAGAAAACGCGTGATGCCGGGGTCAGAAAAAAATCTGCCCAGGACCAAAAAAATTTTTTTTGACTCAAATGTAACAACGGATGCTAGAATGTGGTTCGGGGTGGAATTCCATGCTTAAAAATGTTATTATTAGCTGTTTTTAAAAATCGAGTGTTTTTGCTCCCAGAGGAAGAAAACGCGTGATGCCGGGGTCAGAAAAAAATCTGCCCAGGACCAAAAAAAATTTTTTTGACTCAAATGTAACAACAGATGCTAGAATGTGGTTCGGGTTGGAATTCCATGCTTCAAAATGTTATTATTAGCTGTTTTTAAAAATCGAGTGTTTTTGCTCCCAGAGGAAGAAAACGCGTGATGCCGGGGTCAGAAAAAAATCTGCCCAGGACCAAAAACTTTTTTTTGACTCAAATGTAACAACGGATGCTAGAATGTGGTTCGGGGTGAAATTCCATGCTTAAAAATGTTATTATTAGCTGTTTTTAAAAATCGAGTGTTTTTGCTCCCAGAGGAAGAAAACGCGTGATGCCGGGGTCAGAAAAAAATCTGCCCAGGACCAAAAAAATTTTTTTTGACTCAAATGTAACAACGGATGCTAGAATGTGGTTCGGGGTGGAATTCCATGCTTAAAAATGTTATTATTAGCTGTTTTTAAAAATCGAGTGTTTTTGCTCCCAGAGGAAGAAAACGCGTGATGCCGGGGTCAGAAAAAAATCTGCCCAGGACCAAAAAAATTTTTTTTGACTCAAATGTAACAACGGATGCTAGAATGTGGCTCGGGGTGGAATTCCATGCTTAAAAATGTTATTATTAGCTGTTTTTAAAAATCGAGTGTTTTTGCTCCCAGAGGAAGAAAACGCGTGATGCCGGGGTCAGAAAAAAATCTGCCCAGGAGCAAAAAAAATTTTTTTGACTCAAATGTAACAACGGATGCTAGAAGGTGGTTCGGGGTGGAATTCCATGCTTAAAAATGTTATTATTAGCTGTTTTTAAAAATCGAGTGATTTTGCTCCCAGAGGAAGAAAACGCGTGATGCCGGGGTCAGAAAAAAATCTGCCCAGGACCAAAAATTTTTTTTTGACTGAAATGTAACAACGGATGCTAGAATGTGGTTCGGGGTGGAATTCCATGCTTAAAAATGTTATTATTAGCTGTTTTTAAAAATCGAGTGTTTTTGCTGCTCGAGGAAGAAAACGCGTGATGCCGGGGTCAGAAAAAAATCTGCCCAGGAACAAAAAATTTTTTTTTGACTCAAATGTAACAACGGATGCTAGAATGTGGTTCGGGGTGGAATTCCATGCTTAAAAATGTTATTATTAGCTGTTTTTAAAAATCGAGTGTTTTTGCTGCCCGAGGAAGAAAACGCGTGATGCCGGGGTCAGAAAAAAATCTGCCCAGGACCAAAAAAAATTTTTTTGACTCAAATGTAACAACGGATGCTAGAAGGTGGTTCGGGGTGGAATTCCATGCTTAAAAATGTTATTATTAGCTGTTTTTAGAAATCGAGTGATTTTGCTCCCAGAGGAAGAAAACGCGTGATGCCGGGGTCAGAAAAAAATCTGCCCAGGACCAAAAAATTTTTTTTGACTGAAATGTAACAACGGATGCTAGAATGTGGTTCGGGGTGGAATTCCATGCTTAAAAATGTTATTATTAGCTGTTTTTAAAAATCGAGTGTTTTTGCTCCCAGAGGAAGAAAACGCGTGATGCCGGGGTCAGAAAAAAATCTGCCCAGGACCAAAAAAATTTTTTTTCACTCAAATGTAACAACGGATGCTAGAATGTGGTTCGGGGTGGAATTCCATGCTTAAAAATGTTATTATTAGCTGTTTTTAAAAATCGAGTGTTTTTGCTGCCCGAGGAAGAAAACGCGTGATGCTGGGGTCAGAAAAAAATCTGCCCAGGACCAAAAAAAATTTTTTTGACTCAAATGTAACAACGGATGCTAGAATGTGGTTCGGGGTGGAATTCCATGCTTAAAAATATTATTATTAGCTGTTTTTAAAAATCGAGTGTTTTTGCTGCCCTAGGAAGAAAACGCGTGATGCCGGGGTCAGAAAAAAATCTGCCCAGGACCAAAAAAAATTTTTTTGACTCAAATGTAACAACGGATGCTAGAATGTTGTTCGGGGTGGAATTCCATGCTTAAAAATGTTATTATTAGCTGTTTTTAAAAATCGAGTGTTTTTGCTCCCAGAGGAAGAAAACGCGTGATGCCGGGGTCAGAAAAAAATCTGCCCAGGACCAAAAAAAATTTTTTTGACTCAAATGTAACAACAGATGCTAGAATGTGGTTCGGGTTGGAATTCCATGCTTCAAAATGTTATTATTAGCTGTTTTTAAAAATCGAGTGTTTTTGCTCCCAGAGGAAGAAAACGCGTGATGCCGGGGTCAGAAAAAAATCTGCCCAGGACCAAAAACTTTTTTTTGACTCAAATGTAACAACGGATGCTAGAATGTGGTTCGGGGTGAAATTCCATGCTTAAAAATGTTATTATTAGCTGTTTTTAAAAATCGAGTGTTTTTGCTCCCAGAGGAAGAAAACGCGTGATGCCGGGGTCAGAAAAAAATCTGCCCAGGACCAAAAAAATTTTTTTTGACTCAAATGTAACAACGGATGCTAGAATGTGGTTCGGGGTGGAATTCCATGCTTAAAAATGTTATTATTAGCTGTTTTTAAAAATCGAGTGTTTTTGCTCCCAGAGGAAGAAAACGCGTGATGCCGGGGTCAGAAAAAAATCTGCCCAGGACCAAAAAAATTTTTTTTGACTCAAATGTAACAACGGATGCTAGAATGTGGTTCGGGGTGGAATTCCATGCTTAAAAATGTTATTATTAGCTGTTTTTAAAAATCGAGTGTTTTTGCTCCCAGAGGAAGAAAACGCGTGATGCCGGGGTCAGAAAAAAATCTGCCCAGGACCAAAAAATTTTTTTTTGACTCAAATGTAACAACGGATGCTAGAATGTGGTTCGGGGTGGAATTCCATGCTTAAAAATGTTATTATTAGCTGTTTTTAAAAATCGAGTGTTTTTGCTGCCCGAGGAAGAAAACGCGTGATGCCGGGGTCAGAAAAAACGCTGCCCAGGACCAAAAATTTTTTTTTGACTCAAATGTAACAACGGATGCTAGAATGTGGTTCGGGGTGGAATTCCATGCTTAAAAATGTTATTATTAGCTGTTTTTAAAAATCGAGTGTTTTTGCTGCCCGAGGAAGAAAACGCGTGATGCCGGGGTCAGAAAAAAATCTGCCCAGGAGCAAAAAAAATTTTTTTGACTCAAATGTAACAACGGATGCTAGAAGGTGGTTCGGGGTGGAATTCCATGCTTAAAAATGTTATTATTAGCTGTTTTTAAAAATCGAGTGATTTTGCTCCCAGAGGAAGAAAACGCGTGATGCCGGGGTCAGAAAAAAATCTGCCCAGGACCAAAAAAAATTTTTTTGACTCAAATGTAACAACGGATGCTAGAAGGTGGTTCGGGGTGGAATTCCATGCTTAAAAATGTTATTATTAGCTGTTTTTAGAAATCGAGTGATTTTGCTCCCAGAGGAAGAAAACGCGTGATGCCGGGGTCAGAAAAAAATCTGCCCAGGACCAAAAAATTTTTTTTGACTGAAATGTAACAACGGATGCTAGAATGTGGTTCGGGGTGGAATTCCATGCTTAAAAATGTTATTATTAGCTGTTTTTAAAAATCGAGTGTTTTTGCTCCCAGAGGAAGAAAACGCGTGATGCCGGGGTCAGAAAAAAATCTGCCCAGGACCAAAAAAATTTTTTTTGACTCAAATGTAACAACGGATGCTAGAATGTGGTTCGGGGTGGAATTCCATGCTTAAAAATGTTATTATTAGCTGTTTTTAAAAATCGAGTGTTTTTGCTGCCCGAGGAAGAAAACGCGTGATGCTGGGGTCAGAAAAAAATCTGCCCAGGACCAAAAAAATTTTTTTTGACTCAAATGTAACAACGGATGCTAGAATGTGGTTCGGGGTGGAATTCCATGCTTAAAAATATTATTATTAGCTGTTTTTAAAAATCGAGTGTTTTTGCTGCCCTAGGAAGAAAACGCGTGATGCCGGGGTCAGAAAAAAAATCTGCCCAGGACCAAAAAAAATTTTTTTGACTCAAATGTAACAACGGATGCTAGAATGTTGTTCGGGGTGGAATTCCATGCTTAAAAATGTTATTATTAGCTGTTTTTAAAAATCGAGTGTTTTTGCTCCCAGAGGAAGAAAACGCGTGATGCCGGGGTCAGAAAAAAATCTGCCCAGGACCAAAAAAAATTTTTTTGACTCAAATGTAACAACAGATGCTAGAATGTGGTTCGGGTTGGAATTCCATGCTTCAAAATGTTATTATTAGCTGTTTTTAAAAATCGAGTGTTTTTGCTCCCAGAGGAAGAAAACGCGTGATGCCGGGGTCAGAAAAAAATCTGCCCAGGACCAAAAATTTTTTTTTGACTCAAATGTAACAACGGATGCTAGAATGTGGTTCGGGGTGGAATTCCATGCTTAAAAATGTTATTATTAGCTGTTTTTAAAAATCGAGTGTTTTTGCTGCCCGAGGAAGAAAACGCGTGATGCCGGGGTCAGAAAAAACGCTGCCCAGGACCAAAAATTTTTTTTTGACTCAAATGTAACAACGGATGCTAGAATGTGGTTCGGGGTGGAATTCCATGCTTAAAAATGTTATTATTAGCTGTTTTTAAAAATCGAGTGTTTTTGCTGCCCGAGGAAGAAAACGCGTGATGCCAGGGTCAGAAAAAAATCTGCCCAGGACCAAAAAAAATTTTTTTGACTCAAATGTAACAACGGATGCTAGAATGTGGTTCGGGGTGGAATTCCATGCTTAAAAATGTTATTATTAGCTGTTTTTAAAAATCGAGTGTTTTTGCTGCTCTAGGAAGAAAAGGCGTGATGCCGGGGTCAGAAAAAAATCTGCCCAGGAGCAAAAAAAATTTTTTTGACTCAAATGTAACAACGGATGCTAGAATGTGGTTCGGGGTGGAATTCCATGCTTAAAAATGTTATTATTAGCTGTTTTTAAAAATCGAGTGTTTTTGCTCCTAGAGGAAGAAAACGCGTGATGCCGGGGTCAGAAAAAAATCTGCCCAGGACCAAAAACTTTTTTTTGACTCAAATGTAACAACGGATGCTAGAATGTGGTTCGGGGTGGAATTCCATGCTTAAAAATGTTATTATTAGCTGTTTTTAAAAATCGAGTGTTTTTGCTGCCCGAGGAAGAAAACGCGTGATGCCGGGGTCAGAAAAAAATCTGCCCAGGACCAAAAAAATTTTTTTTTGACTCAAATGTAACAACGGATGCTAGAATGTGGTTCGGGGTGGAATTCCATGCTTAAAAATGTTATTATTAGCTGTTTTTAAAAATCGAGTGTTTTTGCTGCCCGAGGAAGAAAACGCGTGATGCCGGGGTCAGAAAAAATCTGCCCAGGACCAAAAAATTTTTTTTGACTCAAATGTAACAACGGATGCTAGAATGTGGTTCGGGGTGGAATTCCATGCTTAAAAATGTTATTATTAGCTGTTTTTAAAAATCGAGTGTTTTTGCTGCCCTAGGAAGAAAACGCGTGATGCCGGGGTCAGAAAAAAATCTGCCCAGGAGCAAAAAAAATTTTTTTGACTCAAATGTAACAACAGATGCTAGAATGTGGTTCGGGGTGGAATTCCATGCTTAAAAATGTTATTATTAGCTGTTTTTAAAAATCGAGTGTTTTTGCTCCCAGAGGAAGAAAACGCGTGATGCCGGGGTCAGAAAAAAATCTGCCCAGGACCAAAAAAATTTTTTTTGACTCAAATGTAACAACGGATGCTAGAATGTGGTTCGGGGTGGAATTCCATGCTTAAAAATGTTATTATTAGCTGTTTTTAAAAATCGAGTGTTTTTGCTCCCAGAGGAAGAAAACGCGTGATGCCGGGGTCAGAAAAAAATCTGCCCAGGACCAAAAAAATTTTTTTTGACTCAAATGTAACAACGGATGCTAGAATGTGGTTCGGGGTGGAATTCCATGCTTAAAAATGTTATTATTAGCTGTTTTTAAAAATCGAGTGTTTTTGCTGCCCGAGGAAGAAAACGCGTGATGCCGGGGTCAGAAAAAACGCTGCCCAGGACCAAAAATTTTTTTTTGACTCAAATGTAACAACGGATGCTAGAATGTGGTTCGGGGTGGAATTCCATGCTTAAAAATGTTATTATTAGCTGTTTTTAAAAATCGAGTGTTTTTGCTGCCCGAGGAAGAAAACGCGTGATGCCGGGGTCAGAAAAAAATCTGCCCAGGACCAAAAAAATTTTTTTTGACTCAAATGTAACAACGGATGCTAGAATGTGGTTCGGGGTGGAATTCCATGCTTAAAAATGTTATTATTAGCTGTTTTTAAAAATCGAGTGTTTTTGCTGCCCTAGGAAGAAAAGGCGTGATGCCGGGGTCAGAAAAAAATCTGCCCAGGAGCAAAAAAAATTTTTTTGACGCAAATGTAACAACGGATGCTAGAATGTGGTTCGGGGTGGAATTCCATGCTTAAAAATGTTATTATTAGCTGTTTTTAAAAATCGAGTGTTTTTGCTCCTAGAGGAAGAAAACGCGTGATGCCGGGGTCAGAAAAAAATCTGCCCAGGACCAAAAACTTTTTTTTGACTCAAATGTAACAACGGATGCTAGAATGTGGTTCGGGGTGGAATTCCATGCTTAAAAATGTTATTATTAGCTGTTTTTAAAAATCGAGTGTTTTTGCTGCCCGAGGAAGAAAACGCGTGATGCCGGGGTCAGAAAAAACGCTGCCCAGGACCAAAAATTTTTTTTTGACTCAAATGTAACAACGGATGCTAGAATGTGGTTCGGGGTGGAATTCCATGCTTAAAAATGTTATTATTAGCTGTTTTTAAAAATCGAGTGTTTTTGCTGCCCGAGGAAGAAAACGCGTGATGCCGGGGTCAGAAAAAAATCTGCCCAGGACCAAAAAATTTTTTTTTGACTCAAATGTAACAACGGATGCTAGAATGTGGTTCGGGGTGGAATTCCATGCTTAAAAATGTTATTATTAGCTGTTTTTAAAAATCGAGTGTTTTTGCTGCCCTAGGAAGAAAAGGCGTGATGCCGGGGTCAGAAAAAAATCTGCCCAGGAGCAAAAAAAATTTTTTTGACTCAAATGTAACAACGGATGCTAGAATGTGGTTCGGGGTGGAATTCCATGCTTAAAAATGTTATTATTAGCTGTTTTTAAAAATCGAGTGTTTTTGCTCCCAGAGGAAGAAAACGCGTGATGCCGGGGTCAGAAAAAAATCTGCCCAGGACCAAAAACTTTTTTTTGACTCAAATGTAACAACGGATGCTAGAATGTGGTTCGGGGTGGAATTCCATGCTTAAAAATGTTATTATTAGCTGTTTTTAAAAATCGAGTGTTTTTGCTGCCCGAGGAAGAAAACGCGTGATGCCGGGGTCAGAAAAAAATCTGCCCAGGACCAAAAAAAATTTTTTTGACTCAAATGTAACAACGGATGCTAGAATGTAGTTTGGAGTGGAATTCCATGCTTAAAAATGTTATTATTAGCTGTTTTTAAAAATCGAGTGTTTTTGCTGCCTGAGGAAGAAAACGCGTGATGCCGGGGTCAGAAAAAACGCTGCCCAGGACCAAAAATTTTTTTTTAACTCAAATGTAACAACGGATGCTAGAATGTGGTTCGGGGTGGAATTCCATGCTTAAAAATGTTATTATTAGCTGTTTTTAAAAATCGAGTGTTTTTGCTCCCAGAGGAAGAAAACGCGTGATGCCGGGGTCAGAAAAAACGCTGCCCAGGACCAAAAATTTTTTTTTGACTCAAATGTAACAACGGATGCTAGAATGTGGTTCGGGGTGAAATTCCATGCTTAAAAATGTTATTATTAGCTGTTTTTAAAAATCGAGTGTTTTTGCTCCCAGAGGAAGAAAACGCGTGATGCCGGGGTCAGAAAAAAATCTGCCCAGGACCAAAAAAATTTTTTTTGACTCAAATGTAACAACGGATGCTAGAATGTGGTTCGGGGTGGAATTCCATGCTTAAAAATGTTATTATTAGCTGTTTTTAAAAATCGAGTGTTTTTGCTCCCAGAGGAAGAAAACGCGTGATGCCGGGGTCAGAAAAAAATCTGCCCAGGACCAAAAAAATTTTTTTTGACTCAAATGTAACAACGGATGCTAGAATGTGGTTCGGGGTGGAATTCCATGCTTAAAAATGTTATTATTAGCTGTTTTTAAAAATCGAGTGTTTTTGCTCCCAGAGGAAGAAAACGCGTGATGCTGGGGTCAGAAAAAAATCTGCCCAGGACCAAAAAAATTTTTTTTGACTCAAATGTAACAACGGATGCTAGAATGTGGTTCGGGGTGGAATTCCATGCTTAAAAATGTTATTATTAGCTGTTTTTAAAAATCGAGTGTTTTTGCTCCCAGAGGAAGAAAACGCGTGATGCCGGGGTCAGAAAAAAATCTGCCCAGGACCAAAAAAATTTTTTTTGACTCAAATGTAACAACGGATGCTAGAATGTGGTTCGGGGTGGAATTCCATGCTTAAAAATGTTATTATTAGCTGTTTTTAAAAATCGAGTGTTTTTGCTGCCCGAGGAAGAAAACGCGTGATGCCGGGGTCAGAAAAAACGCTGCCCAGGACCAAAAATTTTTTTTTGACTCAAATGTAACAACGGATGCTAGAATGTGGTTCGGGGTGGAATTCCATGCTTAAAAATGTTATTATTAGCTGTTTTTAAAAATCGAGTGTTTTTGCTGCCCGAGGAAGAAAACGCGTGATGCCGGGGTCAGAAAAAAATCTGCCCAGGACCAAAAATTTTTTTTTGACTCAAATGTAACAACGGATGCTAGAATGTGGTTCGGGGTGGAATTCCATGCTTAAAAATGTTATTATTAGCTGTTTTTAAAAATCGAGTGTTTTTCCTCCCAGAGGAAGAAAACGCGTGATGCCGGGGTCAGAAAAAAATCTGCCCAGGACCAAAAAAATTTTTTTTGACTCAAATGTAACAACGGATGCTAGAATGTGGTTCGGGGTGGAATTCCATGCTTAAAAATGTTATTATTAGCTGTTTTTAAAAATCGAGTGTTTTTGCTCCCAGAGGAAGAAAACGCGTGATGCCGGGGTCAGAAAAAAATCTGCCCAGGACCAAAAAAATTTTTTTTGACTCAAATGTAACAACGGATGCTAGAATGTGGTTCGGGGTGGAATTCCATGCTTAAAAATGTTATTATTAGCTGTTTTTAAAAATCGAGTGTTTTTGCTCCCAGAGGAAGAAAACGCGTGATGCTGGGGTCAGAAAAAAATCTGCCCAGGACCAAAAAAATTTTTTTTGACTCAAATGTAACAACGGATGCTAGAATGTTGTTCGGGGTGGAATTCCATGCTTAAAAATGTTATTATTAGCTGTTTTTAAAAATCGAGTGTTTTTGCTCCCAGAGGAAGAAAACGCGTGATGCCGGGGTCAGAAAAAAATCTGCCCAGGACCAAAAAAATTTTTTTTGACTCAAATGTAACAACGGATGCTAGAATGTGGTTCGGGGTGGAATTCCATGCTTAAAAATGTTATTATTAGCTGTTTTTAAAAATCGAGTGTTTTTGCTGCCCGAGGAAGAAAACGCGTGATGCCGGGGTCAGAAAAAACGCTGCCCAGGACCAAAAATTTTTTTTTGACTCAAATGTAACAACGGATGCTAGAATGTGGTTCGGGGTGGAATTCCATGCTTAAAAATGTTATTATTAGCTGTTTTTAAAAATCGAGTGTTTTTGCTGCCCGAGGAAGAAAACGCGTGATGCCGGGGTCAGAAAAAAATCTGCCCAGGACCAAAAAAATTTTTTTTGACTCAAATGTAACAACGGATGCTAGAATGTGGTTCGGGGTGGAATTCCATGCTTAAAAATGTTATTATTAGCTGTTTTTAAAAATCGAGTGTTTTTGCTGCCCTAGGAAGAAAAGGCGTGATGCCGGGGTCAGAAAAAAATCTGCCCAGGAGCAAAAAAAATTTTTTTGACTCAAATGTAACAACGGATGCTAGAATGTGGTTCGGGGTGGAATTCCATGCTTAAAAATGTTATTATTAGCTGTTTTTAAAAATCGAGTGTTTTTGCTCCTAGAGGAAGAAAACGCGTGATGCCGGGGTCAGAAAAAAATCTGCCCAGGACCAAAAACTTTTTTTTGACTCAAATGTAACAACGGATGCTAGAATCTGGTTCGGGGTGGAATTCCATGCTTAAAAATGTTATTATTAGCTGTTTTTAAAAATCGAGTGTTTTTGCTCCTAGAGGAAGAAAACGCGTGATGCCGGGGTCAGAAAAAAATCTGCCCAGGACCAAAAACTTTTTTTTGACTCAAATGTAACAACGGATGCTAGAATGTGGTTCGGGGTGGAATTCCATGCTTAAAAATGTTATTATTAGCTGTTTTTAAAAATCGAGTGTTTTTGCTGCCCGAGGAAGAAAACGCGTGATGCCGGGGTCAGAAAAAAATCTGCCCAGGACCAAAAAAATTTTTTTTGACTCAAATGTAACAACGGATGCTAGAATGTGGTTCGGGGTGGAATTCCATGCTTAAAAATGTTATTATTAGCTGTTTTTAAAAATCGAGTGTTTTTGCTGCCCTAGGAAGAAAAGGCGTGATGCCGGGGTCAGAAAAAAATCTGCCCAGGACCAAAAAAAAATTTTTTGACTCAAATGTAACAACGGATGCTAGAATGTGGTTCGGGGTGGAATTCCATGCTTAAAAATGTTATTATTAGCTGTTTTTAAAAATCGAGTGTTTTTGCTCCCAGAGGAAGAAAACGCGTGATGCCGGGGTCAGAAAAAAATCTGCCCAGGACCAAAAACTTTTTTTTGACTCAAATGTAACAACGGATGCTAGAATGTGGTTCGGGGTGGAATTCCATGCTTAAAAATGTTATTATTAGCTGTTTTTAAAAATCGAGTGTTTTTGCTGCCCGAGGAAGAAAACGCGTGATGCCGGGGTCAGAAAAAAATCTGCCCAGGACCAAAAAATTTTTTTTGACTCAAATGTAACAACGGATGCTAGAATGTGGTTCGGGGTGGAATTCCATGCTTAAAAATGTTATTATTAGCTGTTTTTAAAAATCGAGTGTTTTTGCTCCCAGAGGAAGAAAACGCGTGATGCCGGGGTCAGAAAAAAATCTGCCCAGGACCAAAAAAATTTTTTTTGACTCAAATGTAACAACGGATGCTAGAATGTGGTTCGGGGTGAAATTCCATGCTTAAAAATGTTATTATTAGCTGTTTTTAAAAATCGAGTGTTTTTCCTCCCAGAGGAAGAAAACGCGTGATGCCGGGGTCAGAAAAAAATCTGCCCAGGACCAAAAAAATTTTTTTTTGACTCAAATGTAACAACGGATGCTAGAATGTGGTTCGGGGTGGAATTCCATGCTTAAAAATGTTATTATTAGCTGTTTTTAAAAATCGAGTGTTTTTGCTCCCAGAGGAAGAAAACGCGTGATGCTGGGGTCAGAAAAAAATCTGCCCAGGACCAAAAAAATTTTTTTTGACTCAAATGTAACAACGGATGCTAGAATGTGGTTCGGGGTGGAATTCCATGCTTAAAAATGTTATTATTAGCTGTTTTTAAAAATCGAGTGTTTTTGCTCCCAGAGGAAGAAAACGCGTGATGCCGGGGTCAGAAAAAAATCTGCCCAGGACCAAAAAAATTTTTTTTGACTCAAATGTAACAACGGATGCTAGAATGTGGTTCGGGGTGGAATTCCATGCTTAAAAATGTTATTATTAGCTGTTTTTAAAAATCGAGTGTTTTTGCTGCCCGAGGAAGAAAACGCGTGATGCCGGGGTCAGAAAAAACGCTGCCCAGGACCAAAAATTTTTTTTTGACTCAAATGTAACAACGGATGCTAGAATGTGGTTCGGGGTGGAATTCCATGCTTAAAAATGTTATTATTAGCTGTTTTTAAAAATCGAGTGTTTTTGCTGCCCGAGGAAGAAAACGCGTGATGCCGGGGTCAGAAAAAAATCTGCCCAGGACCAAAAAAATTTTTTTTGACTCAAATGTAACAACGGATGCTAGAATGTGGTTCGGGGTGGAATTCCATGCTTAAAAATGTTATTATTAGCTGTTTTAAAAATCGAGTGTTTTTGCTGCCCTAGGAAGAAAAGGCGTGATGCCGGGGTCAGAAAAAAATCTGCCCAGGAGCAAAAAAAATTTTTTTGACTCAAATGTAACAACGGATGCTAGAATGTGGTTCGGGGTGGAATTCCATGCTTAAAAATGTTATTATTAGCTGTTTTTAAAAATCGAGTGTTTTTGCTCCTAGAGGAAGAAAACGCGTGATGCCGGGGTCAGAAAAAAATCTGCCCAGGACCAAAAACTTTTTTTTGACTCAAATGTAACAACGGATGCTAGAATGTGGTTCGGGGTGGAATTCCATGCTTAAAAATGTTATTATTAGCTGTTTTTAAAAATCGAGTGTTTTTGCTCCTAGAGGAAGAAAACGCGTGATGCCGGGGTCAGAAAAAAATCTGCCCAGGACCAAAAACTTTTTTTTGACTCAAATGTAACAACGGATGCTAGAATGTGGTTCGGGGTGGAATTCCATGCTTAAAAATGTTATTATTAGCTGTTTTTAAAAATCGAGTGTTTTTGCTGCCCGAGGAAGAAAACGCGTGATGCCGGGGTCAGAAAAAAACGCTGCCCAGGACCAAAAATTTTTTTTTGACTCAAATGTAACAACGGATGCTAGAATGTGGTTCGGGGTGGAATTCCATGCTTAAAAATGTTATTATTAGCTGTTTTTAAAAATCGAGTGTTTTTGCTGCCCGAGGAAGAAAACGCGTGATGCCGGGGTCAGAAAAAAATCTGCCCAGGACCAAAAAAATTTTTTTTGACTCAAATGTAACAACGGATGCTAGAATGTGGTTCGGGGTGGAATTCCATGCTTAAAAATGTTATTATTAGCTGTTTTTAAAAATCGAGTGTTTTTGCTGCCCTAGGAAGAAAAGGCGTGATGCCGGGGTCAGAAAAAAATCTGCCCAGGAGCAAAAAAAAATTTTTTGACTCAAATGTAACAACGGATGCTAGAATGTGGTTCGGGGTGGAATTCCATGCTTAAAAATGTTATTATTAGCTGTTTTTAAAAATCGAGTGTTTTTGCTCCCAGAGGAAGAAAAACGCGTGATGCCGGGGTCAGAAAAAAATCTGCCCAGGACCAAAAACTTTTTTTTGACTCAAATGTAACAACGGATGCTAGAATGTGGTTCGGGGTGGAATTCCATGCTTAAAAATGTTATTATTAGCTGTTTTTAAAAATCGAGTGTTTTTGCTGCCCGAGGAAGAAAACGTGTGATGCCGGGGGTCAGAAAAAAATCTGCCCAGGACCAAAAAATTTTTTTTGACTCAAATGTAACAACGGATGCTAGAATGTGGTTCGGGGTGGAATTCCATGCTTAAAAATGTTATTATTAGCTGTTTTTAAAAATCGAGTGTTTTTGCTCCCAGAGGAAGAAAACGCGTGATGCCGGGGGTCAGAAAAAAATCTGCCCAGGACCAAAAAAATTTTTTTTGACTCAAATGTAACAACAGATGCTAGAATGTGGTTCGGGGTGGAATTCCATGCTTAAAAATGTTATTATTAGCTGTTTTTAAAAATCGAGTGTTTTTGCTCCCAGAGGAAGAAAACGCGTGATGCCAGGGTCAGAAAAAAATCTGCCCAGGACCAAAAATTTTTTTTTGACTCAAATGTAACAACGGATGCTAGAATGTGGTTCGGGGTGGAATTCCATGCTTAAAAATGTTATTATTAGCTGTTTTTAAAAATCGAGTGTTTTTGCTCCCAGAGGAAGAAAACGCGTGATGCCGGGGTCAGAAAAAAATCTGCCCAGGACCAAAAATTTTTTTTTGACTCAAAAGTAACAACGGATGCTAGAATGTGGTTCGGGGTGGAATTCCATGCTTAAAAATGTTATTATTAGCTGTTTTTAAAAATCGAGTGTTTTTGCTGCCCGAGGAAGAAAACGCGTGATGCCGGGGTCAGAAAAAAATCTGCCCAGGAGCAAAAAAAATTTTTTTGACTCAAATGTAACAACGGATGCTAGAATGTGGTTCGGGGTGGAATTCCATGCTTAAAAATGTTATTATTAGCTGTTTTTAAAAATCGAGTGTTTTTGCTCCCAGAGGAAGAAAACGTGTGATGCCGGGGTCAGAAAAAAATCTGCCCAGGACCAAAAATTTTTTTTTGACTCAAATGTAACAACGGATGCTAGAATGTGGTTCGGGGTGGAATTCCATGCTTAAAAATGTTATTATTAGCTGTTTTTAAAAATCGAGTGTTTTTGCTCCCAGAGGAAGAAAACGCGTGATGCCGGGGTCAGAAAAAAATCTGCCCAGGACCAAAAAAAATTTTTTTGACTCAAATGTAACAACGGATGCTAGAAGGTGGTTCGGGGTGGAATTCCATGCTTAAAAATGTTATTATTAGCTGTTTTTAAAAATCGAGTGATTTTGCTCCCAGAGGAAGAAAACGCGTGATGCCGGGGTCAGAAAAAAATCTGCCCAGGACCAAAAAATTTTTTTTGACTGAAATGTAACAACGGATGCTAGAATGTGGTTCGGGGTGGAATTCCATGCTTAAAAATGTTATTATTAGCTGTTTTGAAAAATCGAGTGTTTTTGCTCCCAGAGGAAGAAAACGCGTGATGCCGGGGTCAGAAAAAAATCTGCCCAGGACCAAAAAAATTTTTTTTGACTCAAATGTAACAACGGATGCTAGAATGTGGTTCGGGGTGGAATTCTATGCTTAAAAATGTTATTATTAGCTGTTTTTAAAAATCGAGTGTTTTTGCTGCCCGAGGAAGAAAACGCGTGATGCCGGGGTCAGAAAAAAATCTGCCCAGGACCAAAAAAATTTTTTTTGAC
Organism: Pituophis catenifer annectens; assembly: GCF_029215685.1. Taxonomy (NCBI): domain Eukaryota; kingdom Metazoa; phylum Chordata; class Lepidosauria; order Squamata; family Colubridae; genus Pituophis; species Pituophis catenifer. The sequence continues at coordinate 23,896,459 of NW_027256890.1, forward strand.
TCAAATGTAACAACAGATGCTAGAATGTGGTTCGGGGTGGAATTCCATGCTTAAAAATATTATTATTAGCTGTTTTTAAAAATCGAGTGTTTTTGCTGCCCGAGGAAGAAAACGCGTGATGCCGGGGTCAGAAAAAAATCTGCCCAGGACCAAAAAAAATTTTTTTGACTCAAATGTAACAATGGATGCTAGAATGTGGTTCGGGGTCGAATTCCATGCTTAAAAATGTTATTATTAGCTGTTTTTAAAAATCGAGTGTTTTTGCTCCCAGAGGAAGAAAACGCGTGATGCCGGGGTCAGAAAAAAATCTGCCCAGGACCAAAAAAAATTTTTTTGACTCAAATGTAACAACGGATGCTAGAAGGTGGTTCGGGGTGGAATTCCATGCTTAAAAATGTTATTATTAGCTGTTTTTAAAAATCGAGTGTTTTTGCTCCCAGAGGAAGAAAACGCGTGATGCCGGGGTCAGAAAAAAATCTGCCCAGGACCAAAAAAATTTTTTTTGACTCAAATGTAACAACGGATGCTAGAATGTGGTTCGGGGTGGAATTCCATGCTTAAAAATGTTATTATTAGCTGTTTTGAAAAATCGAGTGTTTTTGCTGCCCGAGGAAGAAAACGCGTGATGCCGGGGTCAGAAAAAAATCTGCCCAGGACCAAAAAAATTTTTTTTGACTCAAATGTAACAACAGATGCTAGAATGTGGTTCGGGTTGGAATTCCATGCTTCAAAATGTTATTATTAGCTGTTTTTAAAAATCGAGTGTTTTTGCTCCCAGAGGAAGAAAACGCGTGATGCCGGGGTCAGAAAAAAATCTGCCCAGGACCAAAAACTTTTTTTTGACTCAAATGTAACAACGGATGCTAGAATGTGGTTCGGGGTGGAATTCCATGCTTAAAAATGTTATTATTAGCTGTTTTTAAAAATCGAGTGTTTTTGCTCCCAGAGGAAGAAAACGCGTGATGCCGGGGTCAGAAAAAAATCTGTCCAGGACCAAAAAAATTTTTTTTGACTCAAATGTAACAACGGATGCTAGAATGTGGTTCGGGGTGGAATTCCATGCTTAAAAATGTTATTATTAGCTGTTTTTAAAAATCGAGTGTTTTTGCTGCCCGAGGAAGAAAACGCGTGATGCCGGGGTCAGAAAAAAATCTGCCCAGGACCAAAAAAATTTTTTTTTGACTCAAATGTAACAACGGATGCTAGAATGTGGTTCGGGGTGGAATTCCATGCTTAAAAATGTTATTATTAGCTGTTTTTAAAAATCGAGTGTTTTTGCTCCCAGAGGAAGAAAACGCGTGATGCCGGGGTCAGAAAAAAATCTGCCCAGGACCAAAAATTTTTTTTTGACTCAAAAGTAACAACGGATGCTAGAATGTGGTTCGGGGTGGAATTCCATGCTTAAAAATGTTATTATTAGCTGTTTTTAAAAATCGAGTGTTTTTGCTGCCCGAGGAAGAAAACGCGTGATGCCGGGGTCAGAAAAAAATCTGCCCAGGAGCAAAAAAAATTTTTTTGACTCAAATGTAACAACGGATGCTAGAATGTGGTTCGGGGTGGAATTCCATGCTTAAAAATGTTATTATTAGCTGTTTTTAAAAATCGAGTGTTTTTGCTCCCAGAGGAAGAAAACGTGTGATGCCGGGGTCAGAAAAAAATCTGCCCAGGACCAAAAATTTTTTTTTGACTCAAATGTAACAACGGATGCTAGAATGTGGTTCGGGGTGGAATTCCATGCTTAAAAATGTTATTATTAGCTGTTTTTAAAAATCGAGTGTTTTTGCTCCCAGAGGAAGAAAACGCGTGATGCCGGGGTCAGAAAAAAATCTGCCCAGGACCAAAAAAAATTTTTTTGACTCAAATGTAACAACGGATGCTAGAAGGTGGTTCGGGGTGGAATTCCATGCTTAAAAATGTTATTATTAGCTGTTTTTAAAAATCGAGTGATTTTGCTCCCAGAGGAAGAAAACGCGTGATGCCGGGGTCAGAAAAAAATCTGCCCAGGACCAAAAAATTTTTTTTGACTGAAATGTAACAACGGATGCTAGAATGTGGTTCGGGGTGGAATTCCATGCTTAAAAATGTTATTATTAGCTGTTTTTAAAAATCGAGTGTTTTTGCTGCCCTAGGAAGAAAACGCGTGATGCCGGGGTCAGAAAAAAATCTGCCCAGGACCAAAAAAATTTTTTTTGACTCAAATGTAACAACGGATGCTAGAATGTGGTTCGGGGTGGAATTCCATGCTTAAAAATGTTATTATTAGCTGTTTTTAAAAATCGAGTGTTTTTGCTCCCAGAGGAAGAAAACGCGTGATGCCGGGGTCAGAAAAAAATCTGCCCAGGACCAAAAAATTTTTTTTTGACTCAAATGTAACAACGGATGCTAGAATGTGGTTCGGGGTGGAATTCCATGCTTAAAAATGTTATTATTAGCTGTTTTTAAAAATTGAGTGTTTTTGCTCCCAGAGGAAGAAAACGCGTGATGCCGGGGTCAGAAAAAAATCTGCCCAGGACCAAAAAAAAATTTTTTGACTCAAATGTAACAACGGATGCTAGAATGTGGTTCGGGGTGGAATTCCATGCTTAAAAATGTTATTATTAGCTGTTTTTAAAAATCGAGTGTTTTTGCTCCCAGAGGAAGAAAACGCGTGATGCCGGGGGTCAGAAAAAAATCTGCCCAGGACCAAAAAAATTTTTTTTGACTCAAATGTAACAACGGATACTAGAATGTGGTTCGGGGTGGAATTCCATGCTTAAAAATGTTATTATTAGCTGTTTTTAAAAATCGAGTGTTTTTGCTGCCCTAGGAAGAAAACGCGTGATGCAGGGGTCAGAAAAAAATCTGCCCAGGAGCAAAAAAAATTTTTTTGACTCAAATGTAACAACGGATGCTAGAATGTGGTTCGGGGTGGAATTCCATGCTTAAAAATGTTATTATTAGCTGTTTTTAAAAATCGAGTGTTTTTGCTGCCCTAGGAAGAAAACGCGTGATGCCGGGGTCAGAAAAAAATCTGCCCAGGACCAAAAAATTTTTTTTGTCTCAAATGTAACAACGGATGCTAGAATGTGGTTCGGGGTGGAATTCCATGCTTAAAAATGTTATTATTAGCTGTTTTTAAAAATCGAGTGTTTTTGCTCCCAGAGGAAGAAAACGCGTGATGCCGGGGTCAGAAAAAAATCTGCCCAGGACCAAAAAAATTTTTTTTGACTCAAATGTAACAACGGATGCTAGAATGTGGTTCGGGGTGGAATTCCATGCTTAAAAATGTTATTATTAGCTGTTTTTAAAAATCGAGTGTTTTTGCTCCCAGAGGAAGAAAACGCGTGATGCCGGGGTCAGAAAAAAATCTGCCCAGGACCAAAAAAATTTTTTTTGACTCAAATGTAACAACGGATGCTAGAATGTGGTTCGGGGTGGAATTCCATGCTTAAAAATGTTATTATTAGCTGTTTTTAAAAATCGAGTGTTTTTGCTCCCAGAGGAAGAAAACGCCTGATGCCGGGGTCAGAAAAAAATCTGCCCAGGACCAAAAAATTTTTTTGACTCAAATGTAACAACGGATGCTAGAATGTGGTTCGGGGTGGAATTCCATGCTTAAAAATGTTATTATTAGCTGTTTTTAAAAATCGAGTGTTTTTGCTCCCAGAGGAAGAAAACGCGTGATGCCGGGGTCAGAAAAAAATCTGCCCAGGACCAAAAAATTTTTTTGACTCAAATGTAACAACGGATGCTAGAATGTGGTTCGGGGTGGAATTCCATGCTTAAAAATGTTATTATTAGCTGTTTTTAAAAATCGAGTGTTTTTGCTGCCCTAGGAAGAAAACGCGTGATGCCGGGGTCAGAAAAAAATCTGCCCAGGAGCAAAAAAAATTTTTTTGACTCAAATGTAACAACGGATGCTAGAATGTGGTTCGGGGTGGAATTCCATGCTTAAAAATGTTATTATTAGCTGTTTTTAAAAATTGAGTGTTTTTGCTGCCCGAGGAAGAAAACGCGTGATGCCGGGGTCAGAAAAAAATCTGCCCAGGAGCAAAAAAAATTTTTTTGACTCAAATGTAACAACGGATGCTAGAATGTGGTTCGGGGTGGAATTCCATGCTTAAAAATGTTATTATTAGCTGTTTTTAAAAATCGAGTGTTTTTGCTCCCAGAGGAAGAAAACGCGTGATGCCGGGGTCAGAAAAAAATCTGCCCAGGACCAAAAAAAATTTTTTTGACTCAAATGTAACAACGGATGCTAGAATGTGGTTCGGGGTGGAATTCCATGCTTAAAAATGTTATTATTAGCTGTTTTTAAAAATCGAGTGTTTTTGCTCCCAGAGGAAGAAAACGCGTGATGCCGGGGTCAGAAAAAAATCTGCCCAGGACCAAAAAAATTTTTTTTGACTCAAATGTAACAACGGATGCTAGAATGTGGTTCGGGGTGGAATTCCATGCTTAAAAATGTTATTATTAGCTGTTTTTAAAAATCGAGTGTTTTTGCTCCCAGAGGAAGAAAACGCGTGATGCCGGGGTCAGAAAAAAATCTGCCCAGGACCAAAAAATTTTTTTTTGACTCAAATGTAACAACGGATGCTAGAATGTGGTTCGGGGTGGAATTCCATGCTTAAAAATGTTATTATTAGCTGTTTTTAAAAATCGAGTGTTTTTGCTCCCAGAGGAAGAAAACGCGTGATGCCGGGGTCAGAAAAAAATCTGCCCAGGACCAAAAATTTTTTTTGACTCAAATGTAACAACGAATGCTAGAATGTGGTTCGGGGTGGAATTCCATGCTTAAAAATGTTATTATTAGCTGTTTTTAAAAATCGAGTGTTTTTGCTGCCCTAGGAAGAAAACGCGTGATGCCGGGGTCAGAAAAAAATCTGCCCAGGAGCAAAAAAATTTTTTTTGACTCAAATGTAACAACGGATGCTAGAATGTGGTTCGGGGTGGAATTCCATGCTTAAAAATGTTATTATTAGCTGTTTTTAAAAATTGAGTGTTTTTGCTGCCCGAGGAAGAAAACGCGTGATGCCGGGGTCAGAAAAAAATCTGCCCAGGAGCAAAAAAAATTTTTTTGACTCAAATGTAACAACGGATGCTAGAATGTGGTTCGGGGTGGAATTCCATGCTTAAAAATGTTATTATTAGCTGTTTTTAAAAATTGAGTGTTTTTGCTCCCAGAGGAAGAAAACGCGTGATGCCGGGGTCAGAAAAAAATCTGCCCAGGACCAAAAAAAAATTTTTTGACTCAAATGTAACAACGGATGCTAGAATGTGGTTCGGGGTGGAATTCCATGCTTAAAAATGTTATTATTAGCTGTTTTTAAAAATCGAGTGTTTTTGCTCCCAGAGGAAGAAAACGCGTGATGCCGGGGTCAGAAAAAAATCTGCTCAGGACCAAAAAAATTTTTTTTGACTCAAATGTAACAACGGATGCTAGAATGTGGTTCGGGGTGGAATTCCATGCTTAAAAATGTTATTATTAGCTGTTTTTAAAAATCGAGTGTTTTTGCTGCCCTAGGAAGAAAACGCGTGATGCAGGGGTCAGAAAAAAATCTGCCCAGGAGCAAAAAAAATTTTTTTGACTCAAATGTAACAATGGATGCTAGAATGTGGTTCGGGGTGGAATTCCATGCTTAAAAATGTTATTATTAGCTGTTTTTAAAAATCGAGTGTTTTTGCTGCCCGAGGAAGAAAACGCGTGATGCCGGGGTCAGAAAAAAATCTGCCCAGGAGCAAAAAAAATTTTTTTGACTCAAATGTAACAACGGATGCTAGAATGTGGTTCGGGGTGGAATTCCATGCTTAAAAATGTTATTATTAGCTGTTTTTAAAAATCGAGTGTTTTTGCTGCCCGAGGAAGAAAACGCGTGATGCCGGGGTCAGAAAAAAATCTGCCCAGGACCAAAAAAATTTTTTTGTCTCAAATGTAACAACGGATGCTAGAATGTGGTTCGGGGTGGAATTCCATGCTTAAAAATGTTATTATTAGCTGTTTTTAAAAATCGAGTGTTTTTGCTCCCAGAGGAAGAAAACGCGTGATGCCGGGGTCAGAAAAAAATCTGCCCAGGACCAAAAAAATTTTTTTTGACTCAAATGTAACAACGGATGCTAGAATGTGGTTCGGGGTGGAATTCCATGCTTAAAAATGTTATTATTAGCTGTTTTTAAAAATCGAGTGTTTTTGCTCCCAGAGGAAGAAAACGCGTGATGCCGGGGTCAGAAAAAAATCTGCCCAGGACCAAAAAAATTTTTTTTGACTCAAATGTAACAACGGATGCTAGAATGTGGTTCGGGGTGGAATTCCATGCTTAAAAATGTTATTATTAGCTGTTTTTAAAAATCGAGTGTTTTTGCTCCCAGAGGAAGAAAACGCGTGATGCCGGGGTCAGAAAAAAATCTGCCCAGGACCAAAAAATTTTTTTGACTCAAATGTAACAACGGATGCTAGAATGTGGTTCGGGGTGGAATTCCATGCTTAAAAATGTTATTATTAGCTGTTTTTAAAAATCGAGTGTTTTTGCTCCCAGAGGAAGAAAACGCGTGATGCCGGGGTCAGAAAAAAATCTGCCCAGGACCAAAAAATTTTTTTGACTCAAATGTAACAACGGATGCTAGAATGTGGTTCGGGGTGGAATTCCATGCTTAAAAATGTTATTATTAGCTGTTTTTAAAAATCGAGTGTTTTTGCTCCCAGAGGAAGAAAACGCGTGATGCCGGGGTCAGAAAAAAATCTGCCCAGGACCAAAAAATTTTTTTGACTCAAATGTAACAACGGATGCTAGAATGTGGTTCGGGGTGGAATTCCATGCTTAAAAATGTTATTATTAGCTGTTTTTAAAAATCGAGTGTTTTTGCTGCCCTAGGAAGAAAACGCGTGATGCCGGGGTCAGAAAAAAATCTGCCCAGGACCAAAAATTTTTTTTTGACTCAAATGTAACAACGGATGCTAGAATGTGGTTCGGGGTGGAATTCCATGCTTAAAAATGTTATTATTAGCTGTTTTTAAAAATTGAGTGTTTTTGCTCCCACAGGAAGAAAACGCGTGATGCCGGGGTCAGAAAAAAATCTGCCCAGGACCAAAAAAATTTTTTTTGACTCAAATGTAACAACGGATGCTAGAATGTGGTTCGGGGTGGAATTCCATGCTTAAAAATGTTATTATTAGCTGTTTTTAAAAATCGAGTGTTTTTGCTCCCAGAGGAAGAAAACGCGTGATGCCGGGGTCAGAAAAAAATCTGCCCAGGACCAAAAATTTTTTTTGACTCAAATGTAACAACGGATGCTAGAATGTGGTTCGGGGTGGAATTCCATGCTTAAAAATGTTATTATTAGCTGTTTTTAAAAATCGAGTGTTTTTGCTGCCCTAGGAAGAAAACGCGTGATGCCGGGGTCAGAAAAAAATCTGCCCAGGAGCAAAAAAAATTTTTTTGACTCAAATGTAACAACGGATGCTAGAATGTGGTTCGGGGTGGAATTCCATGCTTAAAAATGTTATTATTAGCTGTTTTTAAAAATTGAGTGTTTTTGCTGCCCGAGGAAGAAAACGCGTGATGCCGGGGTCAGAAAAAAATCTGCCCAGGAGCAAAAAAAATTTTTTTGACTCAAATGTAACAACGGATGCTAGAATGTGGTTCGGGGTGGAATTCCATGCTTAAAAATGTTATTATTAGCTGTTTTTAAAAATTGAGTGTTTTTGCTGCCCGAGGAAGAAAACGCGTGATGCCGGGGTCAGAAAAAAATCTGCCCAGGACCAAAAAAATTTTTTTTGACTCAAATGTAACAACGGATGCTAGAATGTGGTTCGGGGTGGAATTCCATGCTTAAAAATGTTATTATTAGCTGTTTTTAAAAATCGAGTGTTTTTGCTCCCAGAGGAAGAAAACGCGTGATGCCGGGGTCAGAAAAAAATCTGCCCAGGACCAAAAAAATTTTTTTTGACTCAAATGTAACAACGGATGCTAGAATGTGGTTCGGGGTGGAATTCCATGCTTAAAAATGTTATTATTAGCTGTTTTTAAAAATCGAGTGGTTTTGCTCCCAGAGGAAGAAAACGCGTGATGCCGGGGTCAGAAAAAAATCTGCCCAGGACCAAAAATTTTTTTTTGACTCAAATGTAACAACGGATGCTAGAATGTGGTTCGGGGTGGAATTCCATGCTTAAAAATGTTATTATTAGCTGTTTTTAAAAATCGAGTGTTTTTGCTGCCCGAGGAAGAAAACGCGTGATGCCGGGGTCAGAAAAAAATCTGCCCAGGACCAAAAAAATTTTTTTTGACTCAAATGTAACAACGGATGCTAGAATGTGGTTCGGGGTGGAATTCCATGCTTAAAAATGTTATTATTAGCTGTTTTTAAAAATCGAGTGTTTTTGCTGCCCGAGGAAGAAAACGCGTGATGCCGGGGTCAGAAAAAAATCTGCCCAGGACCAAAAATTTTTTTTTGACTCAAATGTAAGAACGGATGTTAGAATGTGGTTCGGGGTGGAATTCCATGCTTAAAAATGTTATTATTAGCTGTTTTTAAAAATCGAGTGTTTTTGCTCCCAGAGGAAGAAAACGCGTGATGCCGGGGTCAGAAAAAAATCTGCCCAGGACCAAAAAAATTTTTTTTGACTCAAATGTAACAACGGATGCTAGAATGTGGTTCGGGGTGGAATTCCATGCTTAAAAATGTTATTATTAGCTGTTTTTAAAAATCGAGTGTTTTTGCTCCCAGAGGAAGAAAACGCGTGATGCCGGGGTCAGAAAAAAATCTGCCCAGGACCAAAAAAATTTTTTTTGACTCAAATGTAACAACGGATGCTAGAATGTGGTTCGGGGTGGAATTCCATGCTTAAAAATGTTATTATTAGCTGTTTTTAAAAATCGAGTGTTTTTGCTCCCAGAGGAAGAAAACGCGTGATGCCGGGGTCAGAAAAAAATCTGCCCAGGACCAAAAATTTTTTTTGACTCAAATGTAACAACGGATGCTAGAATGTGGTTCGGGGTGGAATTCCATGCTTAAAAATGTTATTATTAGCTGTTTTTAAAAATCGAGTGTTTTTGCTGCCCTAGGAAGAAAACGCGTGATGCCGGGGTCAGAAAAAAATCTGCCCAGGACCAAAAATTTTTTTTTTGACTCAAATGTAAGAACGGATGTTAGAATGTGGTTCGGGGTGGAATTCCATGCTTAAAAATGTTATTATTAGCTGTTTTTAAAAATCGAGTGTTTTTGCTCCCAGAGGAAGAAAACGCGTGATGCCGGGGTCAGAAAAAAATCTGCCCAGGACCAAAAATTTTTTTTTTGACTCAAATGTAAGAACGGATGTTAGAATGTGGTTCGGGATGGAATTCCATGCTTAAAAATGTTATTATTAGCTGTTTTTAAAAATCGAGTGTTTTTGCTCCCAGAGGAAGAAAACGCGTGATGCCGGGGTCAGAAAAAAATCTGCCCAGGACCAAAAAATTTTTTTTGTCTCAAATGTAACAACGGATGCTAGAATGTGGTTCGGGGTGGAATTCCATGCTTAAAAATGTTATTATTAGCTGTTTTTAAAAATCGAGTGTTTTTGCTCCCAGAGGAAGAAAACGCGTGATGCTGGGGTCAGAAAAAAATCTGCCCAGGACCAAAAAAATTTTTTTTGACTCAAATGTAACAACGGATGCTAGAATGTGGTTCGGGGTGGAATTCCATGCTTAAAAATGTTATTATTAGCTGTTTTTAAAAATCGAGTGTTTTTGCTCCCAGAGGAAGAAAACGCGTGATGCCGGGGTCAGAAAAAAATCTGCCCAGGACCAAAAAAAATTTTTTTGACTCAAATGTAACAACGGATGCTAGAATGTGGTTCGGGGTGGAATTCCATGCTTAAAAATGTTATTATTAGCTGTTTTTAAAAATCGAGTGTTTTTGCTCCCAGAGGAAGAAAACGCGTGATGCCGGGGTCAGAAAAAAATCTGCCCAGGACCAAAAATTTTTTTTGACTCAAATGTAACAACGGATGCGAGAATGTGGTTCGGGGTGGAATTCCATGCTTAAAAATGTTATTATTAGCTGTTTTTAAAAATCGAGTGTTTTTGCTGCCCTAGGAAGAAAACGCGTGATGCCGGGGTCAGAAAAAAATCTGCCCAGGAGCAAAAAAAATTTTTTTGACTCAAATGTAACAACGGATGCTAGAATGTGGTTCGGGGTGGAATTCCATGCTTAAAAATGTTATTATTAGCTGTTTTTAAAAATTGAGTGTTTTTGCTGCCCGAGGAAGAAAACGCGTGATGCCGGGGTCAGAAAAAAATCTGCCCAGGAGCAAAAAAAATTTTTTTGACTCAAATGTAACAACGGATGCTAGAATGTGGTTCGGGGTGGAATTCCATGCTTAAAAATGTTATTATTAGCTGTTTTTAAAAATCGAGTGGTTTTGCTCCCAGAGGAAGAAAACGCGTGATGCCGGGGTCAGAAAAAAATCTGCCCAGGACCAAAAAAATTTTTTTTGACTCAAATGTAACAACGGATGCTAGAATGTGGTTCGGGGTGGAATTCCATGCTTAAAAATGTTATTATTAGCTGTTTTTAAAAATCGAGTGTTTTTGCTCCCAGAGGAAGAAAACGCGTGATACCGGGGTCAGAAAAAAATCTGCCCAGGACCAAAAAAATTTTTTTTGACTCAAATGTAACAACGGATGCTAGAATGTGGTTCGGGGTGGAATTCCATGCTTAAAAATGTTATTATTAGCTGTTTTTAAAAATCGAGTGTTTTTGCTCCCAGAGGAAGAAAACGCGTGATGCCGGGGTCAGAAAAAAATCTGCCCAGGACCAAAAATTTTTTTTGACTCAAATGTAACAACGGATGCTAGAATGTGGTTCGGGGTGGAATTCCATGCTTAAAAATGTTATTATTAGCTGTTTTTAAAAATCGAGTGTTTTTGCTGCCCTAGGAAGAAAACGCGTGATGCCGGGGTCAGAAAAAAATCTGCCCAGGACCAAAAATTTTTTTTTTGACTCAAATGTAAGAACGGATGTTAGAATGTGGTTCGGGGTGGAATTCCATGCTTAAAAATGTTATTATTAGCTGTTTTTAAAAATCGAGTGTTTTTGCTCCCAGAGGAAGAAAACGCGTGATGCCGGGGTCAGAAAAAAATCTGCCCAGGACCAAAAATTTTTTTTTTGACTCAAATGTAAGAACGGATGTTAGAATGTGGTTCGGGATGGAATTCCATGCTTAAAAATGTTATTATTAGCTGTTTTTAAAAATCGAGTGTTTTTGCTCCCAGAGGAAGAAAACGCGTGATGCCGGGGTCAGAAAAAAATCTGCCCAGGACCAAAAAATTTTTTTTGTCTCAAATGTAACAACGGATGCTAGAATGTGGTTCGGGGTGGAATTCCATGCTTAAAAATGTTATTATTAGCTGTTTTTAAAAATCGAGTGTTTTTGCTCCCAGAGGAAGAAAACGCGTGATGCTGGGGTCAGAAAAAAATCTGCCCAGGACCAAAAAAATTTTTTTTGACTCAAATGTAACAACGGATGCTAGAATGTGGTTCGGGGTGGAATTCCATGCTTAAAAATGTTATTATTAGCTGTTTTTAAAAATCGAGTGTTTTTGCTCCCAGAGGAAGAAAACGCGTGATGCCGGGGTCAGAAAAAAATCTGCCCAGGACCAAAAAAAATTTTTTTGACTCAAATGTAACAACGGATGCTAGAATGTGGTTCGGGGTGGAATTCCATGCTTAAAAATGTTATTATTAGCTGTTTTTAAAAATCGAGTGTTTTTGCTCCCAGAGGAAGAAAACGCGTGATGCCGGGGTCAGAAAAAAATCTGCCCAGGACCAAAAATTTTTTTTGACTCAAATGTAACAACGGATGCTAGAATGTGGTTCGGGGTGGAATTCCATGCTTAAAAATGTTATTATTAGCTGTTTTTAAAAATCGAGTGTTTTTGCTGCCCTAGGAAGAAAACGCGTGATGCCGGGGTCAGAAAAAAATCTGCCCAGGAGCAAAAAAAATTTTTTTGACTCAAATGTAACAACGGATGCTAGAATGTGGTTCGGGGTGGAATTCCATGCTTAAAAATGTTATTATTAGCTGTTTTTAAAAATTGAGTGTTTTTGCTGCCCGAGGAAGAAAACGCGTGATGCCGGGGTCAGAAAAAAATCTGCCCAGGAGCAAAAAAAATTTTTTTGACTCAAATGTAACAACGGATGCTAGAATGTGGTTCGGGGTGGAATTCCATGCTTAAAAATGTTATTATTAGCTGTTTTTAAAAATCGAGTGGTTTTGCTCCCAGAGGAAGAAAACGCGTGATGCCGGGGTCAGAAAAAAATCTGCCCAGGACCAAAAATTTTTTTTTGACTCAAATGTAACAACGGATGCTAGAATGTGGTTCGGGGTGGAATTCCATGCTTAAAAATGTTATTATTAGCTGTTTTTAAAAATCGAGTGTTTTTGCTGCCCGAGGAAGAAAACGCGTGATGCCGGGGTCAGAAAAAAATCTGCCCAGGACCAAAAAAATTTTTTTTGACTCAAATGTAACAACGGATGCTAGAATGTGGTTCGGGGTGGAATTCCATGCTTAAAAATGTTATTATTAGCTGTTTTTAAAAATCGAGTGTTTTTGCTCCCAGAGGAAGAAAACGCGTGATGCCGGGGTCAGAAAAAAATCTGCCCAGGACCAAAAAAATTTTTTTTGACTCAAATGTAACAACGGATGCTAGAATGTGGTTCGGGGTGGAATTCCATGCTTAAAAATGTTATTATTAGCTGTTTTTAAAAATCGAGTGTTTTTGCTCCCAGAGGAAGAAAACGCGTGATGCCGGGGTCAGAAAAAAATCTGCCCAGGACCAAAAATTTTTTTTGACTCAAATGTAACAACGGATGCTAGAATGTGGTTCGGGGTGGAATTCCATGCTTAAAAATGTTATTATTAGCTGTTTTTAAAAATCGAGTGTTTTTGCTGCCCTAGGAAGAAAACGCGTGATGCCGGGGTCAGAAAAAAATCTGCCCAGGAGCAAAAAAAATTTTTTTGACTCAAATGTAACAACGGATGCTAGAATGTGGTTCGGGGTGGAATTCCATGCTTAAAAATGTTATTATTAGCTGTTTTTTTAAAAATTGAGTGTTTTTGCTGCCCGAGGAAGAAAACGCGTGATGCCGGGGTCAGAAAAAAATCTGCCCAGGAGCAAAAAAAAATTTTTTGACTCAAATGTAACAACGGATGCTAGAATGTGGTTCGGGGTGGAATTCCATGCTTAAAAATGTTATTATTAGCTGTTTTTAAAAATCGAGTGGTTTTGCTCCCAGAGGAAGAAAACGCGTGATGCCGGGGTCAGAAAAAAATCTGCCCAGGACCAAAAATTTTTTTTGACTCAAATGTAACAACGGATGCTAGAATGTGGTTCGGGGTGGAATTCCATGCTTAAAAATGTTATTATTAGCTGTTTTTAAAAATCGAGTGTTTTTGCTGCCCTAGGAAGAAAACGCGTGATGCCGGGGTCAGAAAAAAATCTGCCCAGGACCAAAAATTTTTTTTTTGACTCAAATGTAAGAACGGATGTTAGAATGTGGTTCGGGGTGGAATTCCATGCTTAAAAATGTTATTATTAGCTGTTTTTAAAAATCGAGTGTTTTTGCTCCCAGAGGAAGAAAACGCGTGATGCCGGGGTCAGAAAAAAATCTGCCCAGGACCAAAAATTTTTTTTTTGACTCAAATGTAAGAACGGATGTTAGAATGTGGTTCGGGATGGAATTCCATGCTTAAAAATGTTATTATTAGCTGTTTTTAAAAATCGAGTGTTTTTGCTCCCAGAGGAAGAAAACGCGTGATGCCGGGGTCAGAAAAAAATCTGCCCAGGACCAAAAAATTTTTTTTGTCTCAAATGTAACAACGGATGCTAGAATGTGGTTCGGGGTGGAATTCCATGCTTAAAAATGTTATTATTAGCTGTTTTTAAAAATCGAGTGTTTTTGCTCCCAGAGGAAGAAAACGCGTGATGCTGGGGTCAGAAAAAAATCTGCCCAGGACCAAAAAAATTTTTTTGACTCAAATGTAACAACGGATGCTAGAATGTGGTTCGGGGTGGAATTCCATGCTTAAAAATGTTATTATTAGCTGTTTTTAAAAATCGAGTGTTTTTGCTCCCAGAGGAAGAAAACGCGTGATGCCGGGGTCAGAAAAAAATCTGCCCAGGACCAAAAAAAATTTTTTTGACTCAAATGTAACAACGGATGCTAGAATGTGGTTCGGGGTGGAATTCCATGCTTAAAAATGTTATTATTAGCTGTTTTTAAAAATCGAGTGTTTTTGCTCCCAGAGGAAGAAAACGCGTGATGCCGGGGTCAGAAAAAAATCTGCCCAGGACCAAAAATTTTTTTTGACTCAAATGTAACAACGGATGCTAGAATGTGGTTCGGGGTGGAATTCCATGCTTAAAAATGTTATTATTAGCTGTTTTTAAAAATCGAGTGTTTTTGCTGCCCTAGGAAGAAAACGCGTGATGCCGGGGTCAGAAAAAAATCTGCCCAGGAGCAAAAAAAATTTTTTTGACTCAAATGTAACAACGGATGCTAGAATGTGGTTCGGGGTGGAATTCCATGCTTAAAAATGTTATTATTAGCTGTTTTTAAAAATTGAGTGTTTTTGCTGCCCGAGGAAGAAAACGCGTGATGCCGGGGTCAGAAAAAAATCTGCCCAGGAGCAAAAAAAATTTTTTTGACTCAAATGTAACAACGGATGCTAGAATGTGGTTCGGGGTGGAATTCCATGCTTAAAAATGTTATTATTAGCTGTTTTTAAAAATCGAGTGGTTTTGCTCCCAGGGGAAGAAAACGCGTGATGCCGGGGTCAGAAAAAAATCTGCCCAGGACCAAAAATTTTTTTTTGACTCAAATGTAACAACGGATGCTAGAATGTGGTTCGGGGTGGAATTCCATGCTTAAAAATGTTATTATTAGCTGTTTTTAAAAATCGAGTGTTTTTGCTGCCCGAGGAAGAAAACGCGTGATGCCGGGGTCAGAAAAAAATATGCCCAGGACCAAAAAAATTTTTTTTGACTCAAATGTAACAACGGATGCTAGAATGTGGTTCGGGGTGGAATTCCATGCTTAAAAATGTTATTATTAGCTGTTTTTAAAAATCGAGTGTTTTTGCTCCCAGAGGAAGAAAACGCGTGATGCCGGGGTCAGAAAAAAATCTGCCCAGGACCAAAAAAAATTTTTTTGACTCAAATGTAACAACGGATGCTAGAATGTGGTTCGGGGTGGAATTCCATGCTTAAAAATGTTATTATTAGCTGTTTTTAAAAATCGAGTGTTTTTGCTCCCAGAGGAAGAAAACGCGTGATGCCGGGGTCAGAAAAAAATCTGCCCAGGACCAAAAATTTTTTTTGACTCAAATGTAACAACGGATGCTAGAATGTGGTTCGGGGTGGAATTCCATGCTTAAAAATGTTATTATTAGCTGTTTTTAAAAATCGAGTGTTTTTGCTGCCCTAGGAAGAAAACGCGTGATGCCGGGGTCAGAAAAAAATCTGCCCAGGAGCAAAAAAAATTTTTTTGACTCAAATGTAACAACGGATGCTAGAATGTGGTTCGGGGTGGAATTCCATGCTTAAAAATGTTATTATTAGCTGTTTTTAAAAATTGAGTGTTTTTGCTGCCCGAGGAAGAAAACGCGTGATGCCGGGGTCAGAAAAAAATCTGCCCAGGAGCAAAAAAAATTTTTTTGACTCAAATGTAACAACGGATGCTAGAATGTGGTTCGGGGTGGAATTCCATGCTTAAAAATGTTATTATTAGCTGTTTTTAAAAATCGAGTGGTTTTGCTCCCAGAGGAAGAAAACGCGTGATGCCGGGGTCAGAAAAAAATCTGCCCAGGACCAAAAATTTTTTTTTGACTCAAATGTAACAACGGATGCTAGAATGTGGTTCGGGGTGGAATTCCATGCTTAAAAATGTTATTATTAGCTGTTTTTAAAAATCGAGTGTTTTTGCTGCCCGAGGAAGAAAACGCGTGATGCCGGGGTCAGAAAAAAATCTGCCCAGGACCAAAAAAATTTTTTTTGACTCAAATGTAACAACGGATGCTAGAATGTGGTTCGGGGTGGAATTCCATGCTTAAAAATGTTATTATTAGCTGTTTTTAAAAATCGAGTGTTTTTGCTCCCAGAGGAAGAAAACGCGTGATGCCGGGGTCAGAAAAAAATCTGCCCAGGACCAAAAAAATTTTTTTTGACTCAAATGTAACAACGGATGCTAGAATGTGGTTCGGGGTGGAATTCCATGCTTAAAAATGTTATTATTAGCTGTTTTTAAAAATCGAGTGTTTTTGCTCCCAGAGGAAGAAAACGCGTGATGCCGGGGGTCAGAAAAAAATCTGCCCAGGACCAAAAATTTTTTTTGACTCAAATGTAACAACGGATGCTAGAATGTGGTTCGGGGTGGAATTCCATGCTTAAAAATGTTATTATTAGCTGTTTTTAAAAATCGAGTGTTTTTGCTGCCCTAGGAAGAAAACGCGTGATGCCGGGGTCAGAAAAAAATCTGCCCAGGAGCAAAAAAAATTTTTTTGACTCAAATGTAACAACGGATGCTAGAATGTGGTTCGGGGTGGAATTCCATGCTTAAAAATGTTATTATTAGCTGTTTTTTTAAAAATTGAGTGTTTTTGCTGCCCGAGGAAGAAAACGCGTGATGCCGGGGTCAGAAAAAAATCTGCCCAGGAGCAAAAAAAAATTTTTTGACTCAAATGTAACAACGGATGCTAGAATGTGGTTCGGGGTGGAATTCCATGCTTAAAAATGTTATTATTAGCTGTTTTTAAAAATCGAGTGGTTTTGCTCCCAGAGGAAGAAAACGCGTGATGCCGGGGTCAGAAAAAAATCTGCCCAGGACCAAAAATTTTTTTTTGACTCAAATGTAACAACGGATGCTAGAATGTGGTTCGGGGTGGAATTCCATGCTTAAAAATGTTATTATTAGCTGTTTTTAAAAATCGAGTGTTTTTGCTGCCCGAGGAAGAAAACGCGTGATGCCGGGGTCAGAAAAAAATATGCCCAGGACCAAAAAAATTTTTTTTGACTCAAATGTAACAACGGATGCTAGAATGTGGTTCGGGGTGGAATTCCATGCTTAAAAATGTTATTATTAGCTGTTTTTAAAAATCGAGTGTTTTTGCTCCCAGAGGAAGAAAACGCGTGATGCCGGGGTCAGAAAAAAATCTGCCCAGGACCAAAAAAATTTTTTTTGACTCAAATGTAACAACGGATGCTAGAATGTGGTTCGGGGTGGAATTCCATGCTTAAAAATGTTATTATTAGCTGTTTTTAAAAATCGAGTGTTTTTGCTCCCAGAGGAAGAAAACGCGTGATGCCGGGGTCAGAAAAAAATCTGCCCAGGACCAAAAAAAAATTTTTTGACTCAAATGTAACAACGGATGCTAGAATGTGGTTCGGGGTGGAATTCCATGCTTAAAAATGTTATTATTAGCTGTTTTTAAAAATCGAGTGTTTTTGCTCCCAGAGGAAGAAAACGCGTGATGCCGGGGTCAGAAAAAAATCTGCCCAGGACCAAAAAAATTTTTTTTGACTCAAATGTAACAACGGATGCTAGAATGTGGTTCGGGGTGGAATTCCATGCTTAAAAATGTTATTATTAGCTGTTTTTAAAAATCGAGTGTTTTTGCTCCCAGAGGAAGAAAACGCGTGATGCCGGGGTCAGAAAAAAATCTGCCCAGGACCAAAAATTTTTTTTGACTCAAATGTAACAACGGATGCTAGAATGTGGTTCGGGGTGGAATTCCATGCTTAAAAATGTTATTATTAGCTGTTTTTAAAAATCGAGTGTTTTTGCTGCCCTAGGAAGAAAACGCGTGATGCCGGGGTCAGAAAAAAATCTGCCCAGGAGCAAAAAAAATTTTTTAGACTCAAATGTAACAACGGATGCTAGAATGTGGTTCGGGGTGGAATTCCATGCTTAAAAATGTTATTATTAGCTGTTTTTAAAAATTGAGTGTTTTTGCTGCCCAAGGAAGAAAACGCGTGATGCCGGGGTCAGAAAAAAGTCTGCCCAGGAGCAAAAAAAATTTTTTTGACTCAAATGTAACAACGGATGCTAGAATGTGGTTCGGGGTGGAATTCCATGCTTAAAAATGTTATTATTAGCTGTTTTTAAAAATCGAGTGGTTTTGCTCCCAGAGGAAGAAAACGCGTGATGCCGGGGTCAGAAAAAAATCTGCCCAGGACCAAAAAAAATTTTTTTGACTCAAATGTAACAACGGATGCTAGAATGTGGTTCGGGGTGGAATTCCATGCTTAAAAATGTTATTATTAGCTGTTTTTAAAAATCGAGTGTTTTTGCTGCCCGAGGAAGAAAACGCGTGATGCCGGGGTCAGAAAAAAATCTGCCCAGGACCAAAAAAATTTTTTTTGACTCAAATGTAACAACGGATGCTAGAATGTGGTTCGGGGTGGAATTCCATGCTTAAAAATGTTATTATTAGCTGTTTTTAAAAATTGAGTGTTTTTGCTGCCCGAGGAAGAAAACGCGTGATGCCGGGGTCAGAAAAAAATCTGCCCAGGAGCAAAAAAAATTTTTTTGACTCAAATGTAACAACGGATGCTAGAATGTGGTTCGGGGTGGAATTCCATGCTTAAAAATGTTATTATTAGCTGTTTTTAAAAATCGAGTGTTTTTGCTCCCAGAGGAAGAAAACGCGTGATGCCGGGGTCAGAAAAAAATCTGCCCAGGACCAAAAAAATTTTTTTTGACTCAAATGTAACAACGGATGCTAGAATGTGGTTCGGGGTGGAATTCCATGCTTAAAAATGTTATTATTAGCTGTTTTTAAAAATCGAGTGTTTTTGCTCCCAGAGGAAGAAAACGCGTGATGCCGGGGTCAGAAAAAAATCTGCCCAGGACCAAAAAAAATTTTTTTGACTCAAATGTAACAACGGATGCTAGAATGTGGTTCGGGGTGGAATTCCATGCTTAAAAATGTTATTATTAGCTGTTTTTAAAAATCGAGTGTTTTTGCTGCCCGAGGAAGAAAACGCGTGATGCCGGGGTCAGAAAAAAATCTGCCCAGGACCAAAAAAATTTTTTTTTGACTGAAATGTAACAACGGATGCTAGAATGTGGTTCGGGGTGGAATTCCATGCTTAAAAATGTTATTATTAGCTGTTTTTAAAAATCAAATGTTTTTGCTCCCAGAGGAAGAAAACGCGTGATGCCGGGGTCAGAAAAAAATCTGCCCAGGACCAAAAAAATTTATTTTGACTCAAATGTAACAACGGATGCTAGAATGTGGTTCGGGGTGGAATTCCATGCTTAAAAATGTTATTATTAGCTGTTTTTAAAAATCGAGTGTTTTTGCTGCCCGAGGAAGAAAACGCGTGATGCCGGGGTCAGAAAAAAATCTGCCCAGGACCAAAAAAATTTTTTTTGACTCAAATGTAACAACGGATGCTAGAATGTGGTTCGGGGTGGAATTCCATGCTTAAAAATGTTATTATTAGCTGTTTGTAAAAATCGAGTGTTTTTGCTGCCCGAGGAAGAAAACGCGTGATGCCGGGGTCAGAAAAAAATCTGCCCAGGACAAAAAAAATTTTTTTTGACTCAAATGTAACAATGGATGCTAGAATGTGGTTCGGGGTGGAATTCCATGCTTAAAAATGTTATTATTAGCTGTTTTTAAAAATCGAGTGTTTTTGCTGCCCGAGGAAGAAAACGCGTGATGCCGGGGTCAGAAAAAAATCTGCCCAGGACCAAAAATTTTTTTTTGACTGAAATGTAACAACGGATGCTAGAATGTGGTTCGGGGTGGAATTCCATGCTTAAAAATGTTATTATTAGCTGTTTTTAAAAATCGAGTGTTTTTGCTCCCAGAGGAAGAAAACGCGTGATGCCGGGGTCAGAAAAAAATCTGCCCAGGACCAAAAAAATTTTTTTTGACTCAAATGTAACAACGGATGCTAGAATGTGGTTCGGGGTGGAATTCCATGCTTAAAAATGTTATTATTAGCTGTTTTTAAAAATCGAGTTTTTTTGCTGCCCGAGGAAGAAAACGCGTGATGCCGGAGTCAGAAAAAAATCTGCCCAGGACCAAAAAAATTTTTTTTGACTCAAATGTAACAACGGATGCTAGAATGTGGTTCGGGGTGGAATTCCATGCTTAAAAATGTTATTATTAGCTGTTTTTAAAAATCGAGTGTTTTTGCTGCCCGAGGAAGAAAACGCGTGATGCCGGGGTCAGAAAAAAATCTGCCCAGGACAAAAAAAAATTTTTTTTGACTCAAATGTAACAACGGATGCTAGAATGTGGTTCGGGGTGGAATTCCATGCTTAAAAATGTTATTATTAGCTGTTTTTAAAAATCGAGTGTTTTTGCTGCCCGAGGAAGAAAACGCGTGATGCCGGGGTCAGAAAAAAATCTGCCCAGGAGCAAAAAAAATTTTTTTGACTCAAATGTAACAACGGATGCTAGAATGTGGTTCGGGGTGGAATTCCATGCTTAAAAATGTTATTATTTGCTGTTTTTAAAAATCGAGTGTTTTTGCTGCCCTAGGAAGAAAACGCGTGATGCCGGGGTCAGAAAAAAATCTGCCCAGGAGCAAAAAAAATTTTTTTTGACTCAAATGTAACAACGGATGCTAGAATGTGGTTCGGGGTGGAATTCCATGCTTAAAAATGTTATTATTAGCTGTTTTTAAAAATCGAGTGTTTTTGCTCCCAGAGGAAGAAAACGCGTGATGCCGGGGTCAGAAAAAAATCTGCCCAGGACCAAAAATTTTTTTTTGACTCAAATGTAACAACGGATGCTAGAATGTGGTTCGGGGTGGAATTCCATGCTTAAAAATGTTATTATTAGCTGTTTTTAAAAATCGAGTGTTTTTGCTGCCCGAGGAAGAAAACGCGTGATGCCGGGGTCAGAAAAAAATCTGCCCAGGACCAAAAAAATTTTTTTTGACTCAAATGTAACAACGGATGCTAGAATGTGGTTCGGGGTGGAATTCCATGCTTAAAAATGTTATTATTAGCTGTTTTTAAAAATCGAGTGTTTTTGCTGCCCTAGGAAGAAAACGCGTGATGCCGGGGTCAGAAAAAAATCTGCCCAGGAGCAAAAAAAATTTTTTTGACTCAAATGTAACAACGGATGCTAGAATGTGGTTCGGGGTGGAATTCCATGCTTAAAAATGTTATTATTAGCTGTTTTTAAAAATCGAGTGTTTTTGCTCCCAGAGGAAGAAAACGCGTGATGCCGGGGTCAGAAAAAAATCTGCCCAGTACCAAAAAAATTTTTTTTGACTCAAATGTAACAACGGATGCTAGAATGTGGTTCGGGGTGGAATTCCATGCTTAAAAATGTTATTATTAGCTGTTTCTAAAAATCGAGTGTTTTTGCTTCCAGAGGAAGAAAAGGCGTGATGCCGGGGTCAGAAAAAAATCTGCCCAGGTCCAAAAAATTTTTTTTGACTCAAATGTAACAACGGATGCTAGAATGTGGTTCGGGGTGGAATTCCATGCTTAAAAATGTTATTATTAGCTGTTTTTAAAAATCGAGTGTTTTTGCTCCCAGAGGAAGAAAACGCGTGATGCCGGGGTCAGAAAAAAATCTGCCCAGGACCAAAAAAATTTTTTTTGACTCAAATGTAACAACGGATGCTAGAATGTGGTTCGGGGTGGAATTCCATGCTTAAAAATGTTATTATTAGCTGTTTTTAAAAATCGAGTGTTTTTGCTGCCCGAGGAAGAAAACGCGTGATGCCGGGGTCAGAAAAAAATCTGCCCAGGAGCAAAAAAAATTTTTTTGACTCAAATGTAACAACGGATGCTAGAATGTGGTTCGGGGTGGAATTCCATGCTTAAAAATGTTATTATTTGCTGTTTTTAAAAATCGAGTGTTTTTGCTGCCCTAGGAAGAAAACGCGTGATGCCGGGGTCAGAAAAAAATCTGCCCAGGAGCAAAAAAAATTTTTTTTGACTCAAATGTAACAACGGATGCTAGAATGTGGTTCGGGGTGGAATTCCATGCTTAAAAATGTTATTATTAGCTGTTTTTAAAAATCGAGTGTTTTTGCTCCCAGAGGAAGAAAACGCGTGATGCCGGGGTCAGAAAAAAATCTGCCCAGGACCAAAAATTTTTTTTTGACTCAAATGTAACAACGGATGCTAGAATGTGGTTCGGGGTGGAATTCCATGCTTAAAAATGTTATTATTAGCTGTTTTTAAAAATCGAGTGTTTTTGCTGCCCGAGGAAGAAAACGCGTGATGCCGGGGTCAGAAAAAAATCTGCCCAGGACCAAAAAAATTTTTTTTGACTCAAATGTAACAACGGATGCTAGAATGTGGTTCGGGGTGGAATTCCATGCTTAAAAATGTTATTATTAGCTGTTTTTAAAAATCGAGTGTTTTTGCTGCCCTAGGAAGAAAACGCGTGATGCCGGGGTCAGAAAAAAATCTGCCCAGGAGCAAAAAAAATTTTTTTGACTCAAATGTAACAACGGATGCTAGAATGTGGTTCGGGGTGGAATTCCATGCTTAAAAATGTTATTATTAGCTGTTTTTAAAAATCGAGTGTTTTTGCTCCCAGAGGAAGAAAACGCGTGATGCCGGGGTCAGAAAAAAATCTGCCCAGTACCAAAAAAATTTTTTTTGACTCAAATGTAACAACGGATGCTAGAATGTGGTTCGGGGTGGAATTCCATGCTTAAAAATGTTATTATTAGCTGTTTCTAAAAATCGAGTGTTTTTGCTTCCAGAGGAAGAAAAGGCGTGATGCCGGGGTCAGAAAAAAATCTGCCCAGGTCCAAAAAATTTTTTTTGACTCAAATGTAACAACGGATGCTAGAATGTGGTTCGGGGTGGAATTCCATGCTTAAAAATGTTATTATTAGCTGTTTTTAAAAATCGAGTGTTTTTGCTCCCAGAGGAAGAAAACGCGTGATGCCGGGGTCAGAAAAAAATCTGCCCAGGACCAAAAAAATTTTTTTTGACTCAAATGTAACAACGGATGCTAGAATGTGGTTCGGGGTGGAATTCCATGCTTAAAAATGTTATTATTAGCTGTTTTTAAAAATCGAGTGTTTTTGCTCCCAGAGGAAGAAAACGCGTGATGCCGGGGTCAGAAAAAAATCTGCCCAGGACCAAAAATTTTTTTTGACTCAAATGTAACAACGGATGCTAGAATGTGGTTCGGGGTGGAATTCCATGCTTAAAAATGTTATTATTAGCTGTTTTTAAAAATCGAGTGTTTTTGCTGCCCTAGGAAGAAAACGCGTGATGCCGGGGTCAGAAAAAAATCTGCCCAGGAGCAAAAAAAATTTTTTTGACTCAAATGTAACAACGGATGCTAGAATGTGGTTCGGGGTGGAATTCCATGCTTAAAAATGTTATTATTAGCTGTTTTTAAAAATTGAGTGTTTTTGCTGCCCGAGGAAGAAAACGCGTGATGCCGGGGTCAGAAAAAAATCTGCCCAGGAGCAAAAAAAATTTTTTTGACTCAAATGTAACAACGGATGCTAGAATGTGGTTCGGGGTGGAATTCCATGCTTAAAAATGTTATTATTAGCTGTTTTTAAAAATCGAGTGGTTTTGCTCCCAGAGGAAGAAAACGCGTGATGCCGGGGTCAGAAAAAAATCTGCCCAGGACCAAAAATTTTTTTTTGACTCAAATGTAACAACGGATGCTAGAATGTGGTTCGGGGTGGAATTCCATGCTTAAAAATGTTATTATTAGCTGTTTTTAAAAATCGAGTGTTTTTGCTGCCCGAGGAAGAAAACGCGTGATGCCGGGGTCAGAAAAAAATCTGCCCAGGACCAAAAAAATTTTTTTTGACTCAAATGTAACAACGGATGCTAGAATGTGGTTCGGGGTGGAATTCCATGCTTAAAAATGTTATTATTAGCTGTTTTTAAAAATCGAGTGTTTTTGCTGCCCGAGGAAGAAAACGCGTGATGCCGGGGTCAGAAAAAAATCTGCCCAGGACCAAAAATTTTTTTTTGACTCAAATGTAACAACGGATGCTAGAATGTGGTTCGGGGTGGAATTCCATGCTTAAAAATGTTATTATTAGCTGTTTTTAAAAATCGAGTGTTTTTGCTCCCAGAGGAAGAAAACGCGTGATGCCGGGGTCAGAAAAAAATCTGCCCAGGACCAAAAAAATTTTTTTTGACTCA
The DNA here is from genome assembly GCF_029215685.1 of Pituophis catenifer annectens. NCBI lineage: Eukaryota > Metazoa > Chordata > Lepidosauria > Squamata > Colubridae > Pituophis > Pituophis catenifer. Next base: position 23,920,580 of record NW_027256890.1, read on the forward strand.
AATGTAACAACGGATGCTAGAATGTGGTTCGGGGTGGAATTCCATGCTTAAAAATGTTATTATTAGCTGTTTTTAAAAATCGAGTGTTTTTGCTCCCAGAGGAAGAAAACGCGTGATGCCGGGGTCAGAAAAAAATCTGCCCAGGACCAAAAAAAATTTTTTTGACTCAAATGTAACAACGGATGCTAGAATGTGGTTCGGGGTGGAATTCCATGCTTAAAAATGTTATTATTAGCTGTTTTTAAAAATCGAGTGTTTTTGCTGCCCGAGGAAGAAAACGCGTGATGCCGGGGTCAGAAAAAAATCTGCCCAGGACCAAAAAAATTTTTTTTTGACTGAAATGTAACAACGGATGCTAGAATGTGGTTCGGGGTGGAATTCCATGCTTAAAAATGTTATTATTAGCTGTTTTTAAAAATCGAGTGTTTTTGCTCCCAGAGGAAGAAAACGCGTGATGCCGGGGTCAGAAAAAAATCTGCCCAGGACCAAAAAAATTTTTTTTGACTCAAATGTAACAACGGATGCTAGAATGTGGTTCGGGGTGGAATTCCATGCTTAAAAATGTTATTATTAGCTGTTTTTAAAAATTGAGTGTTTTTGCTGCCCGAGGAAGAAAACGCGTGATGCCGGGGTCAGAAAAAAATCTGCCCAGGAGCAAAAAAAATTTTTTTGACTCAAATGTAACAACGGATGCTAGAATGTGGTTCGGGGTGGAATTCCATGCTTAAAAATGTTATTATTAGCTGTTTTTAAAAATCGAGTGGTTTTGCTCCCAGAGGAAGAAAACGCGTGATGCCGGGGTCAGAAAAAAATCTGCCCAGGACCAAAAATTTTTTTTTGACTCAAATGTAACAACGGATGCTAGAATGTGGTTCGGGGTGGAATTCCATGCTTAAAAATGTTATTATTAGCTGTTTTTAAAAATCGAGTGTTTTTGCTGCCCGAGGAAGAAAACGCGTGATGCCGGGGTCAGAAAAAAATCTGCCCAGGACCAAAAAAATTTTTTTTGACTCAAATGTAACAACGGATGCTAGAATGTGGTTCGGGGTGGAATTCCATGCTTAAAAATGTTATTATTAGCTGTTTTTAAAAATCGAGTGTTTTTGCTGCCCGAGGAAGAAAACGCGTGATGCCGGGGTCAGAAAAAAATCTGCCCAGGACCAAAAATTTTTTTTTGACTCAAATGTAACAACGGATGCTAGAATGTGGTTCGGGGTGGAATTCCATGCTTAAAAATGTTATTATTAGCTGTTTTTAAAAATCGAGTGTTTTTGCTCCCAGAGGAAGAAAACGCGTGATGCCGGGGTCAGAAAAAAATCTGCCCAGGACCAAAAAAATTTTTTTTGACTCAAATGTAACAACGGATGCTAGAATGTGGTTCGGGGTGGAATTCCATGCTTAAAAATGTTATTATTAGCTGTTTTTAAAAATCGAGTGTTTTTGCTCCCAGAGGAAGAAAACGCGTGATGCCGGGGTCAGAAAAAAATCTGCCCAGGACCAAAAAAAATTTTTTTGACTCAAATGTAACAACGGATGCTAGAATGTGGTTCGGGGTGGAATTCCATGCTTAAAAATGTTATTATTAGCTGTTTTTAAAAATCGAGTGTTTTTGCTGCCCGAGGAAGAAAACGCGTGATGCCGGGGTCAGAAAAAAATCTGCCCAGGACCAAAAAAATTTTTTTTTGACTGAAATGTAACAACGGATGCTAGAATGTGGTTCGGGGTGGAATTCCATGCTTAAAAATGTTATTATTAGCTGTTTTTAAAAATCGAGTGTTTTTGCTCCCAGAGGAAGAAAACGCGTGATGCCGGGGTCAGAAAAAAATCTGCCCAGGACCAAAAAAATTTTTTTTGACTCAAATGTAACAACGGATGCTAGAATGTGGTTCGGGGTGGAATTCCATGCTTAAAAATGTTAGTATTAGCTGTTTTTAAAAATCGAGTGTTTTTGCTGCCCGAGGAAGAAAACGCGTGATGCCGGGGTCAGAAAAAAATCTGCCCAGGACAAAAAAAATTTTTTTTGACTCAAATGTAACAACGGATGCTAGAATGTGGTTCGGGGTGGAATTCCATGCTTAAAAATGTTATTATTAGCTGTTTTTAAAAATCGAGTGTTTTTGCTGCCCGAGGAAGAAAACGCGTGATGCCGGGGTCAGAAAAAAATCTGCCCAGGAGCAAAAAAAATTTTTTTGACTCAAATGTAACAACGGATGCTAGAATGTGGTTCGGGGTGGAATTCCATGCTTAAAAATGTTATTATTTGCTGTTTTTAAAAATCGAGTGTTTTTGCTGCCCTAGGAAGAAAACGCGTGATGCCGGGGTCAGAAAAAAATCTGCCCAGGAGCAAAAAAAATTTTTTTTGACTCAAATGTAACAACGGATGCTAGAATGTGGTTCGGGGTGGAATTCCATGCTTAAAAATGTTATTATTAGCTGTTTTTAAAAATCGAGTGTTTTTGCTCCCAGAGGAAGAAAACGCGTGATGCCGGGGTCAGAAAAAAATCTGCCCAGGACCAAAAATTTTTTTTTGACTCAAATGTAACAACGGATGCTAGAATGTGGTTCGGGGTGGAATTCCATGCTTAAAAATGTTATTATTAGCTGTTTTTAAAAATCGAGTGTTTTTGCTGCCCGAGGAAGAAAACGCGTGATGCCGGGGTCAGAAAAAAATCTGCCCAGGACCAAAAAAATTTTTTTTGACTCAAATGTAACAACGGATGCTAGAATGTGGTTCGGGGTGGAATTCCATGCTTAAAAATGTTATTATTAGCTGTTTTTAAAAATCGAGTGTTTTTGCTCCCAGAGGAAGAAAACGCGTGATGCCGGGGTCAGAAAAAAATCTGCCCAGGAGCAAAAAAAATTTTTTTGACTCAAATGTAACAACGGATGCTAGAATGTGGTTCGGGGTGGAATTCCATGCTTAAAAATGTTATTATTAGCTGTTTTTAAAAATCGAGTGTTTTTGCTCCCAGAGGAAGAAAACGCGTGATGCCGGGGTCAGAAAAAAATCTGCCCAGGACCAAAAACTTTTTTTTGACTCAAATGTAACAACGGATGCTAGAATGTGGTTCGGGGTGGAATTCCATGCTTAAAAATGTTATTATTAGCTGTTTTTAAAAATCGAGTGTTTTTGCTGCCCGAGGAAGAAAACGCGTGATACCGGGGTCAGAAAAAAATCTGCCCAGTACCAAAAAAATTTTTTTTGACTCAAATGTAACAACGGATGCTAGAATGTGGTTCGGGGTGGAATTCCATGCTTAAAAATGTTATTATTAGCTGTTTCTAAAAATCGAGTGTTTTTGCTTCCAGAGGAAGAAAAGGCGTGATGCCGGGGTCAGAAAAAAATCTGCCCAGGTCCAAAAAATTTTTTTTGACTCAAATGTAACAACGGATGCTAGAATGTGGTTCGGGGTGGAATTCCATGCTTAAAAATGTTATTATTAGCTGTTTTTAAAAATCGAGTGTTTTTGCTGCCCGAGGAAGAAAACGCGTGATGCCGGGGTCAGAAAAAAATCTGCCCAGGACCAAAAAAATTTTTTTTGACTCAAATGTAACAACGGATGCTAGAATGTGGTTCGGGGTGGAATTCCATGCTTAAAAATGTTATTATTAGCTGTTTTTAAAAATCGAGTGTTTTTGCTGCCCGAGGAAGAAAACGCGTGATGCCGGGGTCAGAAAAAAATCTGCCAGGACCAAAAAAATTTTTTTTGACTCAAATGTAACAACGGATGCTAGAATGTGGTTCGGGGTGGAATTCCATGCTTAAAAATGTTATTATTAGCTGTTTTTAAAAATTGAGTGTTTTTGCTCCCAGAGGAAGAAAACGCGTGATGCCGGGGTCAGAAAAAAATCTGCCCAGGACCAAAAAAAATTTTTTTGACTCAAATGTAACAACGGATGCTAGAATGTGGTTCAGGGTGGAATTCCATGCTTAAAAATGTTATTATTTGCTGTTTTTAAAAATCGAGTGTTTTTGCTCCCAGAGGAAGAAAACGCGTGATGCCGGGGTCAGAAAAAACGCTGCCCAGGACCAAAAAAATTTTTTTTGACTCAAATGTAACAACGGATGCTAGAATGTGGTTCGGGGTGGAATTCCATGCTTAAAAATGTTATTATTAGCTGTTTTTAAAAATCGAGTGTTTTTGCTGCCCGAGGAAGAAAACGCGTGATGCCGGGGTCAGAAAAAAATCTGCCCAGGACCAAAAATTTTTTTTTGACTCAAATGTAAGAACGGATGTTAGAATGTGGTTCGGGGTGGAATTCCATGCTTAAAAATGTTATTATTAGCTGTTTTTAAAAATCGAGTGTTTTTGCTCCCAGAGGAAGAAAACGCGTGATGCCGGGGTCAGAAAAAAATCTGCCCAGGACCAAAAAAATTTTTTTTGACTCAAATGTAACAACGGATGCTAGAATGTGGTTCGGGGTGGAATTCCATGCTTAAAAATGTTATTATTAGCTGTTTTTAAAAATCGAGTGTTTTTGCTCCCAGAGGAAGAAAACGCGTGATGCCGGGGTCAGAAAAAAATCTGCCCAGGACCAAAAAAAATTTTTTTGACTCAAATGTAACAACGGATGCTAGAATGTGGTTCGGGGTGGAATTCCATGCTTAAAAATGTTATTATTAGCTGTTTTTAAAAATCGAGTGTTTTTGCTGCCCGAGGAAGAAAACGCGTGATGCCGGGGTCAGAAAAAAATCTGCCCAGGACCAAAAAAATTTTTTTTTGACTGAAATGTAACAACGGATGCTAGAATGTGGTTCGGGGTGGAATTCCATGCTTAAAAATGTTATTATTAGCTGTTTTTAAAAATCGAGTGTTTTTGCTCCCAGAGGAAGAAAACGCGTGATGCCGGGGTCAGAAAAAAATCTGCCCAGGACCAAAAAAATTTTTTTTGACTCAAATGTAACAACGGATGCTAGAATGTGGTTCGGGGTGGAATTCCATGCTTAAAAATGTTAGTATTAGCTGTTTTTAAAAATCGAGTGTTTTTGCTGCCCGAGGAAGAAAACGCGTGATGCCGGGGTCAGAAAAAAATCTGCCCAGGACAAAAAAAATTTTTTTTGACTCAAATGTAACAACGGATGCTAGAATGTGGTTCGGGGTGGAATTCCATGCTTAAAAATGTTATTATTAGCTGTTTTTAAAAATCGAGTGTTTTTGCTGCCCGAGGAAGAAAACGCGTGATGCCGGGGTCAGAAAAAAATCTGCCCAGGAGCAAAAAAAATTTTTTTGACTCAAATGTAACAACGGATGCTAGAATGTGGTTCGGGGTGGAATTCCATGCTTAAAAATGTTATTATTTGCTGTTTTTAAAAATCGAGTGTTTTTGCTGCCCTAGGAAGAAAACGCGTGATGCCGGGGTCAGAAAAAAATCTGCCCAGGAGCAAAAAAAATTTTTTTTGACTCAAATGTAACAACGGATGCTAGAATGTGGTTCGGGGTGGAATTCCATGCTTAAAAATGTTATTATTAGCTGTTTTTAAAAATCGAGTGTTTTTGCTCCCAGAGGAAGAAAACGCGTGATGCCGGGGTCAGAAAAAAATCTGCCCAGGACCAAAAAATTTTTTTTGACTCAAATGTAACAACGGATGCTAGAATGTGGTTCGGGGTGGAATTCCATGCTTAAAAATGTTATTATTAGCTGTTTTTAAAAATCGAGTGTTTTTGCTGCCCGAGGAAGAAAACGCGTGATGCCGGGGTCAGAAAAAAATCTGCCCAGGACCAAAAAAATTTTTTTTGACTCAAATGTAACAACGGATGCTAGAATGTGGTTCGGGGTGGAATTCCATGCTTAAAAATGTTATTATTACCTGTTTTTAAAAATCGAGTGTTTTTGCTGCCCTAGGAAGAAAACGCGTGATGCCGGGGTCAGAAAAAAATCTGCCCAGGAGCAAAAAAAATTTTTTTGACTCAAATGTAACAACGGATGCTAGAATGTGGTTCGGGGTGGAATTCCATGCTTAAAAATGTTATTATTAGCTGTTTTTAAAAATCGAGTGTTTTTGCTCCCAGAGGAAGAAAACGCGTGATGCCGGGGTCAGAAAAAAATCTGCCCAGGACCAAAAACTTTTTTTTGACTCAAATGTAACAACGGATGCTAGAATGTGGTTCGGGGTGGAATTCCATGCTTAAAAATGTTATTATTAGCTGTTTTTAAAAATCGAGTGTTTTTGCTGCCCGAGGAAGAAAACGCGTGATACCGGGGTCAGAAAAAAATCTGCCCAGTACCAAAAAAATTTTTTTTGACTCAAATGTAACAACGGATGCTAGAATGTGGTTCGGGGTGGAATTCCATGCTTAAAAATGTTATTATTAGCTGTTTCTAAAAATCGAGTGTTTTTGCTTCCAGAGGAAGAAAAGGCGTGATGCCGGGGTCAGAAAAAAATCTGCCCAGGTCCAAAAAATTTTTTTTGACTCAAATGTAACAACGGATGCTAGAATGTGGTTCGGGGTGGAATTCCATGCTTAAAAATGTTATTATTAGCTGTTTTTAAAAATCGAGTGTTTTTGCTGCCCGAGGAAGAAAACGCGTGATGCCGGGGTCAGAAAAAAATCTGCCCAGGACCAAAAAAATTTTTTTTGACTCAAATGTAACAACGGATGCTAGAATGTGGTTCGGGGTGGAATTCCATGCTTAAAAATGTTATTATTAGCTGTTTTTAAAAATCGAGTGTTTTTGCTGCCCGAGGAAGAAAACGCGTGATGCCGGGGTCAGAAAAAAATCTGCCAGGACCAAAAAAATTTTTTTTGACTCAAATGTAACAACGGATGCTAGAATGTGGTTCGGGGTGGAATTCCATGCTTAAAAATGTTATTATTAGCTGTTTTTAAAAATTGAGTGTTTTTGCTCCCAGAGGAAGAAAACGCGTGATGCCGGGGTCAGAAAAAAATCTGCCCAGGACCAAAAAAAATTTTTTTGACTCAAATGTAACAACGGATGCTAGAATGTGGTTCAGGGTGGAATTCCATGCTTAAAAATGTTATTATTTGCTGTTTTTAAAAATCGAGTGTTTTTGCTCCCAGAGGAAGAAAACGCGTGATGCCGGGGTCAGAAAAAACGCTGCCCAGGACCAAAAAAATTTTTTTTGACTCAAATGTAACAACGGATGCTAGAATGTGGTTCGGGGTGGAATTCCATGCTTAAAAATGTTATTATTAGCTGTTTTTAAAAATCGAGTGTTTTTGCTGCCCGAGGAAGAAAACGCGTGATGCCGGGGTCAGAAAAAAATCTGCCCAGGACCAAAAAAATTTTTTTTGACTCAAATGTAACAACGGATGCTAGAATGTGGTTCGGGGTGGAATTCCATGCTTAAAAATGTTATTATTAGCTGTTTTTAAAAATCGAGTGTTTTTGCTGCCCGAGGAAGAAAACGCGTGATGCCGGGGTCAGAAAAAAATCTGCCCAGGACCAAAAAAATTTTTTTTGACTCAAATGTAACAACGGATGCTAGAATGTGGTTCGGGGTGGAATTCCATGCTTAAAAATGTTATTATTAGCTGTTTTTAAAAATCGAGTGTTTTTGCTGCCCGAGGAAGAAAACGCGTGATGCCGGGGTCAGAAAAAAATCTGCCAGGACCAAAAAAATTTTTTTTGACTCAAATGTAACAACGGACGCTAGAATGTGGTTCGGGGTGGAATTCCATGCTTAAAAATGTTATTATTAGCTGTTTTTAAAAATTGAGTGTTTTTGCTCCCAGAGGAAGAAAACGCGTGATGCCGGGGTCAGAAAAAAATCTGCCCAGGACCAAAAAAAATTTTTTTGACTCAAATGTAACAACGGATGCTAGAATGTGGTTCAGGGTGGAATTCCATGCTTAAAAATGTTATTATTAGGTGTTTTTAAAAATCGAGTGTTTTTGCTCCCAGAGGAAGAAAACGCGTGATGCCGGGGTCAGAAAAAAATCTGCCCAGGTCCAAAAAATTTTTTTTGACTCAAATGTAACAACGGATGCTAGAATGTGGTTCGGGGTGGAATTCCATGCTTAAAAATGTTATTATTAGCTGTTTTTAAAAATCGAGTGTTTTTGCTGCCCTAGGAAGAAAACGCGTGATGCCGGGGTCAGAAAAAAATCTGCCCAGGAGCAAAAAAAATTTTTTTTGACTCAAATGTAACAACGGATGCTAGAATGTGGTTCGGGGTGGAATTCCATGCTTAAAAATGTTATTATTAGCTGTTTTTAAAAATCGAGTGTTTTTGCTCCCAGAGGAAGAAAACGCGTGATGCCGGGGTCAGAAAAAAATCTGCCCAGGACCAAAAATTTTTTTTTGACTCAAATGTAACAACGGATGCTAGAATGTGGTTCGGGGTGGAATTCCATGCTTAAAAATGTTATTATTAGCTGTTTTTAAAAATCGAGTGTTTTTGCTGCCCGAGGAAGAAAACGCGTGATGCCGGGGTCAGAAAAAAATCTGCCCAGGACCCAAAAAATTTTTTTTGACTCAAATGTAACAACGGATGCTAGAATGTGGTTCGGGGTGGAATTCCATGCTTAAAAATGTTATTATTAGCTGTTTTTAAAAATCGAGTGTTTTTGCTGCCCTAGGAAGAAAACGCGTGATGCCGGGGTCAGAAAAAAATCTGCCCAGGAGCAAAAAAAATTTTTTTGACTCAAATGTAACAACGGATGCTAGAATGTGGTTCGGGGTGGAATTCCATGCTTAAAAATGTTATTATTAGCTGTTTTTAAAAATCGAGTGTTTTTGCTCCCAGAGGAAGAAAACGCGTGATGCCGGGGTCAGAAAAAAATCTGCCCAGGACCAAAAACTTTTTTTTGACTCAAATGTAACAACGGATGCTAGAATGTGGTTCGGGGTGGAATTCCATGCTTAAAAATGTTATTATTAGCTGTTTTTAAAAATCGAGTGTTTTTGCTGCCCGAGGAAGAAAACGCGTGATGCCGGGGTCAGAAAAAAATCTGCCCAGGTCCAAAAAATTTTTTTTGACTCAAATGTAACAACGGATGCTAGAATGTGGTTCGGGGTGGAATTCCATGCTTAAAAATGTTATTATTAGCTGTTTTTAAAAATCGAGTGTTTTTGCTCCCAGAGGAAGAAAACGCGTGATGCCGGGGTCAGAAAAAAATCTGCCCAGGACCAAAAAAATTTTTTTTGACTCAAATGTAACAACGGATGCTAGAATGTGGTTCGGGGTGGAATTCCATGCTTAAAAATGTTATTATTAGCTGTTTTTAAAAATCGAGTGTTTTTGCTCCCAGAGGAAGAAAACGCGTGATGCCGGGGTCAGAAAAAAATCTGCCCAGGACAAAAATTTTTTTTGACTCAAATGTAACAACGGATGCTAGAATGTGGTTCGGGGTGGAATTCCATGCTTAAAAATGTTATTATTAGCTGTTTTTAAAAATCGAGTGTTTTTGCTGCCCTAGGAAGAAAACGCGTGATGCCGGGGTCAGAAAAAAATCTGCCCAGGAGCAAAAAAAATTTTTTTGACTCAAATGTAACAACGGATGCTAGAATGTGGTTCGGGGTGGAATTCCATGCTTAAAAATGTTATTATTAGCTGTTTTTAAAAATCGAGTGGTTTTGCTCCCAGAGGAAGAAAACGCGTGATGCCGGGGTCAGAAAAAAATCTGCCCAGGACCAAAAATTTTTTTTTGACTCAAATGTAACAACGGATGCTAGAATGTGGTTCGGGGTGGAATTCCATGCTTAAAAATGTTATTATTAGCTGTTTTTAAAAATCGAGTGTTTTTGCTGCCCGAGGAAGAAAACGCGTGATGCCGGGGTCAGAAAAAAATCTGCCCAGGACCAAAAAAATTTTTTTTGACTCAAATGTAACAACGGATGCTAGAATGTGGTTCGGGGTGGAATTCCATGCTTAAAAATGTTATTATTAGCTGTTTTTAAAAATCGAGTGTTTTTGCTGCCCGAGGAAGAAAACGCGTGATGCCGGGGTCAGAAAAAAAATCTGCCCAGGACCAAAAATTTTTTTTTGACTCAAATGTAAGAACGGATGTTAGAATGTGGTTCGGGGTGGAATTCCATGCTTAAAAATGTTATTATTAGCTGTTTTTAAAAATCGAGTGTTTTTGCTCCCAGAGGAAGAAAACGCGTGATGCCGGGGTCAGAAAAAAATCTGCCCAGGACCAAAAAAATTTTTTTTGACTCAAATGTAACAACGGATGCTAGAATGTGGTTCGGGGTGGAATTCCATGCTTAAAAATGTTATTATTAGCTGTTTTTAAAAATCGAGTGTTTTTGCTCCCAGAGGAAGAAAACGCGTGATGCCGGGGTCAGAAAAAAATCTGCCCAGGACCAAAAAAAATTTTTTTGACTCAAATGTAACAACGGATGCTAGAATGTGGTTCGGGGTGGAATTCCATGCTTAAAAATGTTATTATTAGCTGTTTTTAAAAATCGAGTGTTTTTGCTGCCCGAGGAAGAAAACGTGTGATGCCGGGGTCAGAAAAAAATCTGCCCAGGACCAAAAAAATTTTTTTTTGACTGAAATGTAACAACGGATGCTAGAATGTGGTTCGAGGTGGATTTCCATGCTTAAAAATGTTATTATTAGCTGTTTTTAAAAATCGAGTGTTTTTGCTCCCAGAGGAAGAAAACGCGTGATGCCGGGGTCAGAAAAAAATCTGCCCAGGACCAAAAAAATTTTTTTTGACTCAAATGTAACAACGGATGCTAGAATGTGGTTCGGGGTGGAATTCCATGCTTAAAAATGTTAGTATTAGCTGTTTTTAAAAATCGAGTGTTTTTGCTGCCCGAGGAAGAAAACGCGTGATGCCGGGGTCAGAAAAAAATCTGCCCAGGACAAAAAAAATTTTTTTTGACTCAAATGTAACAACGGATGCTAGAATGTGGTTCGGGGTGGAATTCCATGCTTAAAAATGTTATTATTAGCTGTTTTTAAAAATCGAGTGTTTTTGCTGCCCGAGGAAGAAAACGCGTGATGCCGGGGTCAGAAAAAAATCTGCCCAGGAGCAAAAAAAATTTTTTTGACTCAAATGTAACAACGGATGCTAGAATGTGGTTCGGGGTGGAATTCCATGCTTAAAAATGTTATTATTTGCTGTTTTTAAAAATCGAGTGTTTTTGCTGCCCTAGGAAGAAAACGCGTGATGCCGGGGTCAGAAAAAAATCTGCCCAGGAGCAAAAAAAATTTTTTTTGACTCAAATGTAACAACGGATGCTAGAATGTGGTTCGGGGTGGAATTCCATGCTTAAAAATGTTATTATTAGCTGTTTTTAAAAATCGAGTGTCTTTGCTCCCAGAGGAAGAAAACGCGTGATGCCGGGGTCAGAAAAAAATCTGCCCAGGACCAAAAATTTTTTTTTGACTCAAATGTAACAACGGATGCTAGAATGTGGTTCGGGGTGGAATTCCATGCTTAAAAATGTTATTATTAGCTGTTTTTAAAAATCGAGTGTTTTTGCTGCCCGAGGAAGAAAACGCGTGATGCCGGGGTCAGAAAAAAATCTGCCCAGGACCAAAAAAATTTTTTTTGACTCAAATGTAACAACGGATGCTAGAATGTGGTTCGGGGTGGAATTCCATGCTTAAAAATGTTATTATTAGCTGTTTTTAAAAATCGAGTGTTTTTGCTGCCCTAGGAAGAAAACGCGTGATGCCGGGGTCAGAAAAAAATCTGCCCAGGAGCAAAAAAAATTTTTTTGACTCAAATGTAACAACGGATGCTAGAATGTGGTTCGGGGTGGAATTCCATGCTTAAAAATGTTATTATTAGCTGTTTTTAAAAATCGAGTGTTTTTGCTCCCAGAGGAAGAAAACGCGTGATGCCGGGGTCAGAAAAAAATCTGCCCAGGACCAAAAACTTTTTTTTGACTCAAATGTAACAACGGATGCTAGAATGTGGTTCGGGGTGGAATTCCATGCTTAAAAATGTTATTATTAGCTGTTTTTAAAAATCGAGTGTTTTTGCTGCCCGAGGAAGAAAACGCGTGATACCGGGGTCAGAAAAAAATCTGCCCAGTACCAAAAAAATTTTTTTTGACTCAAATGTAACAACGGATGCTAGAATGTGGTTCGGGGTGGAATTCCATGCTTAAAAATGTTATTATTAGCTGTTTCTAAAAATCGAGTGTTTTTGCTTCCAGAGGAAGAAAAGGCGTGATGCCGGGGTCAGAAAAAAATCTGCCCAGGTCCAAAAAATTTTTTTTGACTCAAATGTAACAACGGATGCTAGAATGTGGTTCGGGGTGGAATTCCATGCTTAAAAATGTTATTATTAGCTGTTTTTAAAAATCGAGTGTTTTTGCTGCCCGAGGAAGAAAACGCGTGATGCCGGGGTCAGAAAAAAATCTGCCCAGGACCAAAAAAATTTTTTTTGACTCAAATGTAACAACGGATGCTAGAATGTGGTTCGGGGTGGAATTCCATGCTTAAAAATGTTATTATTAGCTGTTTTTAAAAATCGAGTGTTTTTGCTGCCCGAGGAAGAAAACGCGTGATGCCGGGGTCAGAAAAAAATCTGCCCAGGACCAAAAATTTTTTTTTGACTCAAATGTAAGAACGGATGTTAGAATGTGGTTCGGGGTGGAATTCCATGCTTAAAAATGTTATTATTAGCTGTTTTTAAAAATCGAGTGTTTTTGCTCCCAGAGGAAGAAAACGCGTGATGCCGGGGTCAGAAAAAAATCTGCCCAGGACCAAAAAAATTTTTTTTGACTCAAATGTAACAACGGATGCTAGAATGTGGTTCGGGGTGGAATTCCATGCTTAAAAATGTTATTATTAGCTGTTTTTAAAAATCGAGTGTTTTTGCTCCCAGAGGAAGAAAACGCGTGATGCCGGGGTCAGAAAAAAATCTGCCCAGGACCAAAAAAAATTTTTTTGACTCAAATGTAACAACGGATGCTAGAATGTGGTTCGGGGTGGAATTCCATGCTTAAAAATGTTATTATTAGCTGTTTTTAAAAATCGAGTGTTTTTGCTGCCCGAGGAAGAAAACGCGTGATGCCGGGGTCAGAAAAAAATCTGCCCAGGACCAAAAAAATTTTTTTTTGACTGAAATGTAACAACGGATGCTAGAATGTGGTTCGGGGTGGATTTCCATGCTTAAAAATGTTATTATTAGCTGTTTTTAAAAATCGAGTGTTTTTGCTCCCAGAGGAAGAAAACGCGTGATGCCGGGGTCAGAAAAAAATCTGCCCAGGACCAAAAAAATTTTTTTTGACTCAAATGTAACAACGGATGCTAGAATGTGGTTCGGGGTGGAATTCCATGCTTAAAAATGTTAGTATTAGCTGTTTTTAAAAATCGAGTGTTTTTGCTGCCCGAGGAAGAAAACGCGTGATGCCGGGGTCAGAAAAAAATCTGCCCAGGACAAAAAAAATTTTTTTTGACTCAAATGTAACAACGGATGCTAGAATGTGGTTCGGGGTGGAATTCCATGCTTAAAAATGTTATTATTAGCTGTTTTTAAAAATCGAGTGTTTTTGCTGCCCGAGGAAGAAAACGCGTGATGCCGGGGTCAGAAAAAAATCTGCCCAGGAGCAAAAAAAATTTTTTTGACTCAAATGTAACAACGGATGCTAGAATGTGGTTCGGGGTGGAATTCCATGCTTAAAAATGTTATTATTTGCTGTTTTTAAAAATCGAGTGTTTTTGCTGCCCTAGGAAGAAAACGCGTGATGCCGGGGTCAGAAAAAAATCTGCCCAGGAGCAAAAAAAATTTTTTTTGACTCAAATGTAACAACGGATGCTAGAATGTGGTTCGGGGTGGAATTCCATGCTTAAAAATGTTATTATTAGCTGTTTTTAAAAATCGAGTGTTTTTGCTCCCAGAGGAAGAAAACGCGTGATGCCGGGGTCAGAAAAAAATCTGCCCAGGACCAAAAATTTTTTTTTGACTCAAATGTAACAACGGATGCTAGAATGTGGTTCGGGGTGGAATTCCATGCTTAAAAATGTTATTATTAGCTGTTTCTAAAAATCGAGTGTTTTTGCTGCCCTAGGAAGAAAACGCGTGATGCCGGGGTCAGAAAAAAATCTGCCCAGGAGCAAAAAAAATTTTTTTGACTCAAATGTAACAACGGATGCTAGAATGTGGTTCGGGGTGGAATTCCATGCTTAAAAATGTTATTATTAGCTGTTTTTAAAAATCGAGTGTTTTTGCTCCCAGAGGAAGAAAACGCGTGATGCCGGGGTCAGAAAAAAATCTGCCCAGGACCAAAAACTTTTTTTTGACTCAAATGTAACAACGGATGCTAGAATGTGGTTCGGGGTGGAATTCCATGCTTAAAAATGTTATTATTAGCTGTTTTTAAAAATCGAGTGTTTTTGCTGCCCGAGGAAGAAAACGCGTGATACCGGGGTCAGAAAAAAATCTGCCCAGTACCAAAAAAATTTTTTTTGACTCAAATGTAACAACGGATGCTAGAATGTGGTTCGGGGTGGAATTCCATGCTTAAAAATGTTATTATTAGCTGTTTCTAAAAATCGAGTGTTTTTGCTTCCAGAGGAAGAAAAGGCGTGATGCCGGGGTCAGAAAAAAATCTGCCCAGGTCCAAAAAATTTTTTTTGACTCAAATGTAACAACGGATGCTAGAATGTGGTTCGGGGTGGAATTCCATGCTTAAAAATGTTATTATTAGCTGTTTTTAAAAATCGAGTGTTTTTGCTGCCCGAGGAAGAAAACGCGTGATGCCGGGGTCAGAAAAAAATCTGCCCAGGACCAAAAAAATTTTTTTTGACTCAAATGTAACAACGGATGCTAGAATGTGGTTCGGGGTGGAATTCCATGCTTAAAAATGTTATTATTAGCTGTTTTTAAAAATCGAGTGTTTTTGCTGCCCGAGGAAGAAAACGCGTGATGCCGGGGTCAGAAAAAAATCTGCCCAGGACCAAAATTTTTTTTTTGACTCAAATGTAAGAACGGATGTTAGAATGTGGTTCGGGGTGGAATTCCATGCTTAAAAATGTTATTATTAGCTGTTTTTAAAAATCGAGTGTTTTTGCTCCCAGAGGAAGAAAACGCGTGATGCCGGGGTCAGAAAAAAATCTGCCCAGGACCAAAAAAATTTTTTTTGACTCAAATGTAACAACGGATGCTAGAATGTGGTTCGGGGTGGAATTCCATGCTTAAAAATGTTAGTATTAGCTGTTTTTAAAAATCGAGTGTTTTTGCTGCCCGAGGAAGAAAACGCGTGATGCCGGGGTCAGAAAAAAATCTGCCCAGGACAAAAAAAATTTTTTTTGACTCAAATGTAACAACGGATGCTAGAATGTGGTTCGGGGTGGAATTCCATGCTTAAAAATGTTATTATTTGCTGTTTTTAAAAATCGAGTGTTTTTGCTGCCCTAGGAAGAAAACGCGTGATGCCGGGGTCAGAAAAAAATCTGCCCAGGAGCAAAAAAAATTTTTTTTGACTCAAATGTAACAACGGATGCTAGAATGTGGTTCGGGGTGGAATTCCATGCTTAAAAATGTTATTATTAGCTGTTTTTAAAAATCGAGTGTCTTTGCTCCCAGAGGAAGAAAACGCGTGATGCCGGGGTCAGAAAAAAATCTGCCCAGGACCAAAAATTTTTTTTTGACTCAAATGTAACAACGGATGCTAGAATGTGGTTCGGGGTGGAATTCCATGCTTAAAAATGTTATTATTAGCTGTTTTTAAAAATCGAGTGTTTTTGCTGCCCGAGGAAGAAAACGCGTGATGCCGGGGTCAGAAAAAAATCTGCCCAGGACCAAAAAAATTTTTTTTGACTCAAATGTAACAACGGATGCTAGAATGTGGTTCGGGGTGGAATTCCATGCTTAAAAATGTTATTATTAGCTGTTTTTAAAAATCGAGTGTTTTTGCTGCCCTAGGAAGAAAACGCGTGATGCCGGGGTCAGAAAAAAATCTGCCCAGGAGCAAAAAAAATTTTTTTGACTCAAATGTAACAACGGATGCTAGAATGTGGTTCGGGGTGGAATTCCATGCTTAAAAATGTTATTATTAGCTGTTTTTAAAAATCGAGTGTTTTTGCTCCCAGAGGAAGAAAACGCGTGATGCCGGGGTCAGAAAAAAATCTGCCCAGGACCAAAAACTTTTTTTTGACTCAAATGTAACAACGGATGCTAGAATGTGGTTCGGGGTGGAATTCCATGCTTAAAAATGTTATTATTAGCTGTTTTTAAAAATCGAGTGTTTTTGCTGCCCGAGGAAGAAAACGCGTGATACCGGGGTCAGAAAAAAATCTGCCCAGTACCAAAAAAATTTTTTTTGACTCAAATGTAACAACGGATGCTAGAATGTGGTTCGGGGTGGAATTCCATGCTTAAAAATGTTATTATTAGCTGTTTCTAAAAATCGAGTGTTTTTGCTTCCAGAGGAAGAAAAGGCGTGATGCCGGGGTCAGAAAAAAATCTGCCCAGGTCCAAAAAATTTTTTTTGACTCAAATGTAACAACGGATGCTAGAATGTGGTTCGGGGTGGAATTCCATGCTTAAAAATGTTATTATTAGCTGTTTTTAAAAATCGAGTGTTTTTGCTGCCCGAGGAAGAAAACGCGTGATGCCGGGGTCAGAAAAAAATCTGCCCAGGACCAAAAAAATTTTTTTTGACTCAAATGTAACAACGGATGCTAGAATGTGGTTCGGGGTGGAATTCCATGCTTAAAAATGTTATTATTAGCTGTTTTTAAAAATCGAGTGTTTTTGCTGCCCGAGGAAGAAAACGCGTGATGCCGTGGTCAGAAAAAAATCTGCCCAGGACCAAAAATTTTTTTTTGACTCAAATGTAAGAACGGATGTTAGAATGTGGTTCGGGGTGGAATTCCATGCTTAAAAATGTTATTATTAGCTGTTTTTAAAAATCGAGTGTTTTTGCTCCCAGAGGAAGAAAACGCGTGATGCCGGGGTCAGAAAAAAATCTGCCCAGGACCAAAAAAATTTTTTTTGACTCAAATGTAACAACGGATGCTAGAATGTGGTTCGGGGTGGAATTCCATGCTTAAAAATGTTATTATTAGCTGTTTTTAAAAATCGAGTGTTTTTGCTCCCAGAGGAAGAAAACGCGTGATGCCGGGGTCAGAAAAAAATCTGCCCAGGACCAAAAAAAATTTTTTTGACTCAAATGTAACAACGGATGCTAGAATGTGGTTCGGGGTGGAATTCCATGCTTAAAAATGTTATTATTAGCTGTTTTTAAAAATCGAGTGTTTTTGCTGCCCGAGGAAGAAAACGCGTGATGCCGGGGTCAGAAAAAAATCTGCCCAGGACCAAAAAAATTTTTTTTTGACTGAAATGTAACAACGGATGCTAGAATGTGGTTCGGGGTGGATTTCCATGCTTAAAAATGTTATTATTAGCTGTTTTTAAAAATCGAGTGTTTTTGCTCCCAGAGGAAGAAAACGCGTGATGCCGGGGTCAGAAAAAAATCTGCCCAGGACCAAAAAAATTTTTTTTGACTCAAATGTAACAACGGATGCTAGAATGTGGTTCGGGGTGGAATTCCATGCTTAAAAATGTTAGTATTAGCTGTTTTTAAAAATCGAGTGTTTTTGCTGCCCGAGGAAGAAAACGCGTGATGCCGGGGTCAGAAAAAAATCTGCCCAGGACAAAAAAAATTTTTTTTGACTCAAATGTAACAACGGATGCTAGAATGTGGTTCGGGGTGGAATTCCATGCTTAAAAATGTTATTATTAGCTGTTTTTAAAAATCGAGTGTTTTTGCTGCCCGAGGAAGAAAACGCGTGATGCCGGGGTCAGAAAAAAATCTGCCCAGGAGCAAAAAAAATTTTTTTGACTCAAATGTAACAACGGATGCTAGAATGTGGTTCGGGGTGGAATTCCATGCTTAAAAATGTTATTATTTGCTGTTTTTAAAAATCGAGTGTTTTTGCTGCCCTAGGAAGAAAACGCGTGATGCCGGGGTCAGAAAAAAATCTGCCCAGGAGCAAAAAAAATTTTTTTTGACTCAAATGTAACAACGGATGCTAGAATATGGTTCGGGGTGGAATTCCATGCTTAAAAATGTTATTATTAGCTGTTTTTAAAAATCGAGTGTTTTTGCTCCCAGAGGAAGAAAACGCGTGATGCCGGGGTCAGAAAAAAATCTGCCCAGGACCAAAAATTTTTTTTTGACTCAAATGTAACAACGGATGCTAGAATGTGGTTCGGGGTGGAATTCCATGCTTAAAAATGTTATTATTAGCTGTTTTTAAAAATCGAGTGTTTTTGCTGCCCGAGGAAGAAAACGCGTGATGCCGGGGTCAGAAAAAAATCTGCCCAGGACCAAAAAAATTTTTTTTGACTCAAATGTAACAACGGATGCTAGAATGTGGTTCGGGGTGGAATTCCATGCTTAAAAATGTTATTATTAGCTGTTTTTAAAAATCGAGTGTTTTTGCTGCCCTAGGAAGAAAACGCGTGATGCCGGGGTCAGAAAAAAATCTGCCCAGGAGCAAAAAAAATTTTTTTGACTCAAATGTAACAACGGATGCTAGAATGTGGTTCGGGGTGGAATTCCATGCTTAAAAATGTTATTATTAGCTGTTTTTAAAAATCGAGTGTTTTTGCTCCCAGAGGAAGAAAACGCGTGATGCCGGGGTCAGAAAAAAATCTGCCCAGGACCAAAAACTTTTTTTTGACTCAAATGTAACAACGGATGCTAGAATGTGGTTCGGGGTGGAATTCCATGCTTAAAAATGTTATTATTAGCTGTTTTTAAAAATCGAGTGTTTTTGCTGCCCGAGGAAGAAAACGCGTGATACCGGGGTCAGAAAAAAATCTGCCCAGTACCAAAAAAATTTTTTTTGACTCAAATGTAACAACGGATGCTAGAATGTGGTTCGGGGTGGAATTCCATGCTTAAAAATGTTATTATTAGCTGTTTCTAAAAATCGAGTGTTTTTGCTTCCAGAGGAAGAAAAGGCGTGATGCCGGGGTCAGAAAAAAATCTGCCCAGGTCCAAAAAATTTTTTTTGACTCAAATGTAACAACGGATGCTAGAATGTGGTTCGGGGTGGAATTCCATGCTTAAAAATGTTATTATTAGCTGTTTTTAAAAATCGAGTGTTTTTGCTGCCCGAGGAAGAAAACGCGTGATGCCGGGGTCAGAAAAAAATCTGCCCAGGACCAAAAAAATTTTTTTTGACTCAAATGTAACAACGGATGCTAGAATGTGGTTCGGGGTGGAATTCCATGCTTAAAAATGTTATTATTAGCTGTTTTTAAAAATCGAGTGTTTTTGCTGCCCGAGGAAGAAAACGCGTGATGCCGGGGTCAGAAAAAAATCTGCCAGGACCAAAAAAATTTTTTTTGACTCAAATGTAACAACGGATGCTAGAATGTGGTTCGGGGTGGAATTCCATGCTTAAAAATGTTATTATTAGCTGTTTTTAAAAATTGAGTGTTTTTGCTCCCAGAGGAAGAAAACGCGTGATGCCGGGGTCAGAAAAAAATCTGCCCAGGACCAAAAAAAATTTTTTTGACTCAAATGTAACAACGGATGCTAGAATGTGGTTCAGGGTGGAATTCCATGCTTAAAAATGTTATTATTTGCTGTTTTTAAAAATCGAGTGTTTTTGCTCCCAGAGGAAGAAAACGCGTGATGCCGGGGTCAGAAAAAACGCTGCCCAGGACCAAAAAAATTTTTTTTGACTCAAATGTAACAACGGATGCTAGAATGTGGTTCGGGGTGGAATTCCATGCTTAAAAATGTTATTATTAGCTGTTTTTAAAAATCGAGTGTTTTTGCTGCCCGAGGAAGAAAACGCGTGATGCCGGGGTCAGAAAAAAATCTGCCCAGGACCAAAAAAATTTTTTTTTGACTCAAATGTAACAACGGATGCTAGAATGTGGTTCGGGGTGGAATTCCATGCTTAAAAATGTTATTATTAGCTGTTTTTAAAAATCGAGTGTTTTTGCTCCCAGAGGAAGAAAACGCGTGATGCCGGGGTCAGAAAAAAATCTGCCCAGGACCAAAAAAATTTTTTTTGACTCAAATGTAACAACGGATGCTAGAATGTGGTTCGGGGTGGAATTCCATGCTTAAAAATGTTATTATTAGCTGTTTCTAAAAATCGAGTGTTTTTGCTCCCAGAGGAAGAAAACGCGTGATGCCGGGGTCAGAAAAAAATCTGCCCAGGAGCAAAAAAAATTTTTTTGACTCAAATGTAACAACGGATGCTAGAATGTGGTTCGGGGTGGAATTCCATGCTTAAAAATGTTATTATTAGCTGTTTTTAAAAATCGAGTGTTTTTGCTGCCCGAGGAAGAAAACGCGTGATGCCGGGGTCAGAAAAAAATCTGCCAGGACCAAAAAAATTTTTTTTGACTCAAATGTAACAACGGATGCTAGAATGTGGTTCGGGGTGGAATTCCATGCTTAAAAATGTTATTATTAGCTGTTTTTAAAAATTGAGTGTTTTTGCTCCCAGAGGAAGAAAACGCGTGATGCCGGGGTCAGAAAAAAATCTGCCCAGGACCAAAAAAAATTTTTTTGACTCAAATGTAACAACGGATGCTAGAATGTGGTTCAGGGTGGAATTCCATGCTTAAAAATGTTATTATTAGCTGTTTTTAAAAATCGAGTGTTTTTGCTGCCCGAGGAAGAAAACGCGTGATGCCGGGGTCAGAAAAAAATCTGCCCAGGACCAAAAAAATTTTTTTTGACTCAAATGTAACAACGGATGCTAGAATGTGGTTCGGGGTGGAATTCCATGCTTAAAAATGTTATTATTAGCTGTTTTTAAAAATCGAGTTTTTTTGCTGCCCGAGGAAGAAAACGCGTGATGCCGGGGTCAGAAAAAAATCTGCCCAGGACCAAAAATTTTTTTTTGACTCAAATGTAACAACGGATGCTAGAATGTGGTTCGGGGTGGAATTCCATGCTTAAAAATGTTATTATTAGCTGTTTTTAAAAATCGAGTGTTTTTGCTGCCCGAGGAAGAAAACGCGTGATGCCGGGGTCAGAAAAAAATCTGCCCAGGACCAAAAAAATTTTTTTTGACTCAAATGTAACAACGGATGCTAGAATGTGGTTCGGGGTGGAATTCCATGCTTAAAAATGTTATTATTAGCTGTTTTTAAAAATCGAGTGTTTTTGCTGCCCTAGGAAGAAAACGCGTGATGCCGGGGTCAGAAAAAAATCTGCCCAGGAGCAAAAAAAATTTTTTTGACTCAAATGTAACAACGGATGCTAGAATGTGGTTCGGGGTGGAATTCTATGCTTAAAAATGTTATTATTAGCTGTTTTTAAAAATCGAGTGTTTTTGCTCCCAGAGGAAGAAAACGCGTGATGCCGGGGTCAGAAAAAAATCTGCCCAGGACCAAAAACTTTTTTTTGACTCAAATGTAACAACGGATGCTAGAATGTGGTTCGGGGTGGAATTCCATGCTTAAAAATGTTATTATTAGCTGTTTTTAAAAATCGAGTGTTTTTGCTGCCCGAGGAAGAAAACGCGTGATACCGGGGTCAGAAAAAAATCTGCCCAGTACCAAAAAAATTTTTTTTGACTCAAATGTAACAACGGATGCTAGAATGTGGTTCGGGGTGGAATTCCATGCTTAAAAATGTTATTATTAGCTGTTTCTAAAAATCGAGTGTTTTTGCTTCCAGAGGAAGAAAAGGCGTGATGCCGGGGTCAGAAAAAAATCTGCCCAGGTCCAAAAAATTTTTTTTGACTCAAATGTAACAACGGATGCTAGAATGTGGTTCGGGGTGGAATTCCATGCTTAAAAATGTTATTATTAGCTGTTTTTAAAAATCGAGTGTTTTTGCTGCCCGAGGAAGAAAACGCGTGATGCCGGGGTCAGAAAAAAATCTGCCCAGGACCAAAAAAATTTTTTTTGACTCAAATGTAACAACGGATGCTAGAATGTGGTTCGGGGTGGAATTCCATGCTTAAAAATGTTATTATTAGCTGTTTTTAAAAATTGAGTGTTTTTGCTCCCAGAGGAAGAAAACGCGTGATGCCGGGGTCAGAAAAAAATCTGCCCAGGACCAAAAAAAATTTTTTTGACTCAAATGTAACAACGGATGCTAGAATGTGGTTCAGGGTGGAATTCCATGCTTAAAAATGTTATTATTTGCTGTTTTTAAAAATCGAGTGTTTTTGCTCCCAGAGGAAGAAAACGCGTGATGCCGGGGTCAGAAAAAACGCTGCCCAGGACCAAAAAAATTTTTTTTGACTCAAATGTAACAACGGATGCTAGAATGTGGTTCGGGGTGGAATTCCATGCTTAAAAATGTTATTATTAGCTGTTTTTAAAAATCGAGTGTTTTTGCTGCCCGAGGAAGAAAACGCGTGATGCCGGGGTCAGAAAAAAATCTGCCCAGGACCAAAAAAATTTTTTTTTGACTCAAATGTAACAACGGATGCTAGAATGTGGTTCGGGGTGGAATTCCATGCTTAAAAATGTTATTATTAGCTGTTTTTAAAAATCGAGTGTTTTTGCTCCCAGAGGAAGAAAACGCGTGATGCCGGGGTCAGAAAAAAATCTGCCCAGGACCAAAAAAATTTTTTTTGACTCAAATGTAACAACGGATGCTAGAATGTGGTTCGGGGTGGAATTCCATGCTTAAAAATGTTATTATTAGCTGTTTCTAAAAATCGAGTGTTTTTGCTCCCAGAGGAAGAAAACGCGTGATGCCGGGGTCAGAAAAAAATCTGTCCAGGAGCAAAAAAAATTTTTTTGACTCAAATGTAACAACGGATGCTAGAATGTGGTTCGGGGTGGAATTCCATGCTTAAAAATGTTATTATTAGCTGTTTTTAAAAATCGAGTGTTTTTGCTGCCCGAGGAAGAAAACGCGTGATGCCGGGGTCAGAAAAAAATCTGCCAGGACCAAAAAAATTTTTTTTGACTCAAATGTAACAACGGATGCTAGAATGTGGTTCGGGGTGGAATTCCATGCTTAAAAATGTTATTATTAGCTGTTTTTAAAAATTGAGTGTTTTTGCTCCCAGAGGAAGAAAACGCGTGATGCCGGGGTCAGAAAAAAATCTGCCCAGGACCAAAAAAAATTTTTTTGACTCAAATGTAACAACGGATGCTAGAATGTGGTTCAGGGTGGAATTCCATGCTTAAAAATGTTATTATTAGCTGTTTTTAAAAATCGAGTGTTTTTGCTGCCCGAGGAAGAAAACGCGTGATGCCGGGGTCAGAAAAAAATCTGCCCAGGACCAAAAAAATTTTTTTTGACTCAAATGTAACAACGGATGCTAGAATGTGGTTCGGGGTGGAATTCCATGCTTAAAAATGTTATTATTAGCTGTTTTTAAAAATTGAGTGTTTTTGCTCCCAGAGGAAGAAAACGCGTGATGCCGGGGTCAGAAAAAAATCTGCCCAGGACCAAAAAAATTTTTTTTGACTCAAATGTAACAACGGATGCTAGAATGTGGTTCAGGGTGGAATTCCATGCTTAAAAATGTTATTATTTGCTGTTTTTAAAAATCGAGTGTTTTTGCTCCCAGAGGAAGAAAACGCGTGATGCCGGGGTCAGAAAATACGCTGCCCAGGACCAAAAAAATTTTTTTTGACTCAAATGTAACAACGGATGCTAGAATGTGGTTCGGGGTGGAATTCCATGCTTAAAAATGTTATTATTAGCTGTTTTTAAAAATCGAGTGTTTTTGCTGCCCGAGGAAGAAAACGCGTGATACCGGGGTCAGAAAAAAATCTGCCCAGGACCAAAAAAATTTTTTTTGACTCAAATGTAACAACGGATGCTAGAATGTGGTTCGGGGTGGAATTCCATGCTTAAAAATGTTATTATTAGCTGTTTCTAAAAATCGAGTGTTTTTGCTCCCAGAGGAAGAAAACGCGTGATGCCGGGGTCAGAAAAAAATCTGTCCAGGAGCAAAAAAAATTTTTTTGACTCAAATGTAACAACGGATGCTAGAATGTGGTTCGGGGTGGAATTCCATGCTTAAAAATGTTATTATTAGCTGTTTTTAAAAATCGAGTGTTTTTGCTGCCCGAGGAAGAAAACGCGTGATGCCGGGGTCAGAAAAAAATCTGCCAGGACCAAAAAAATTTTTTTTGACTCAAATGTAACAACGGATGCTAGAATGTGGTTCGGGGTGGAATTCCATGCTTAAAAATGTTATTATTAGCTGTTTTTAAAAATTGAGTGTTTTTGCTCCCAGAGGAAGAAAACGCGTGATGCCGGGGTCAGAAAAAAATCTGCCCAGGACCAAAAAAAATTTTTTTGACTCAAATGTAACAACGGATGCTAGAATGTGGTTCAGGGTGGAATTCCATGCTTAAAAATGTTATTATTAGCTGTTTTTAAAAATCGAGTGTTTTTGCTGCCCGAGGAAGAAAACGCGTGATGCCGGGGTCAGAAAAAAATCTGCCCAGGACCAAAAAAATTTTTTTTGACTCAAATGTAACAACGGATGCTAGAATGTGGTTCGGGGTGGAATTCCATGCTTAAAAATGTTATTATTAGCTGTTTTTAAAAATTGAGTGTTTTTGCTCCCAGAGGAAGAAAACGCGTGATGCCGGGGTCAGAAAAAAATCTGCCCAGGACCAAAAAAATTTTTTTTGACTCAAATGTAACAACGGATGCTAGAATGTGGTTCAGGGTGGAATTCCATGCTTAAAAATGTTATTATTTGCTGTTTTTAAAAATCGAGTGTTTTTGCTCCCAGAGGAAGAAAACGCGTGATGCCGGGGTCAGAAAATACGCTGCCCAGGACCAAAAAAATTTTTTTTGACTCAAATGTAACAACGGATGCTAGAATGTGGTTCGGGGTGGAATTCCATGCTTAAAAATGTTATTATTAGCTGTTTTTAAAAATCGAGTGTTTTTGCTGCCCGAGGAAGAAAACGCGTGATACCGGGGTCAGAAAAAAATCTGCCCAGTACCAAAAAAATTTTTTTTGACTCAAATGTAACAACGGATGCTAGAATGTGGTTCGGGGTGGAATTCCATGCTTAAAAATGTTATTATTAGCTGTTTCTAAAAATCGAGTGTTTTTGCTTCCAGAGGAAGAAAAGGCGTGATGCCGGGGTCAGAAAAAAATCTGCCCAGGTCCAAAAAATTTTTTTTGACTCAAATGTAACAACGGATGCTAGAATGTGGTTCGGGGTGGAATTCCATGCTTAAAAATGTTATTATTAGCTGTTTCTAAAAATCGAGTGTTTTTGCTTCCAGAGGAAGAAAAGGCGTGATGCCGGGGTCAGAAAAAAATCTGCCCAGGTCCAAAAAATTTTTTTTGACTCAAATGTAACAACGGATGCTAGAATGTGGTTCGGGGTGGAATTCCATGCTTAAAAATGTTATTATTAGCTGTTTTTAAAAATCGAGTGTTTTTGCTGCCCGAGGAAGAAAACGCGTGATGCCGGGGTCAGAAAAAAATCTGCCCAGGACCAAAAAAATTTTTTTTGACTCAAATGTAACAACGGATGCTAGAATGTGGTTCGGGGTGGAATTCCATGCTTAAAAATGTTATTATTAGCTGTTTTTAAAAATTGAGTGTTTTTGCTCCCAGAGGAAGAAAACGCGTGATGCCGGGGTCAGAAAAAAATCTGCCCAGGACCAAAAAAAATTTTTTTGACTCAAATGTAACAACGGATGCTAGAATGTGGTTCAGGGTGGAATTCCATGCTTAAAAATGTTATTATTTGCTGTTTTTAAAAATCGAGTGTTTTTGCTCCCAGAGGAAGAAAACGCGTGATGCCGGGGTCAGAAAAAACGCTGCCCAGGACCAAAAAAATTTTTTTTGACTCAAATGTAACAACGGATGCTAGAATGTGGTTCGGGGTGGAATTCCATGCTTAAAAATGTTATTATTAGCTGTTTTTAAAAATCGAGTGTTTTTGCTGCCCGAGGAAGAAAACGCGTGATGCCGGGGTCAGAAAAAAATCTGCCCAGGACCAAAAAAATTTTTTTTTGACTCAAATGTAACAACGGATGCTAGAATGTGGTTCGGGGTGGAATTCCATGCTTAAAAATGTTATTATTAGCTGTTTTTAAAAATCGAGTGTTTTTGCTCCCAGAGGAAGAAAAGGCGTGATGCCGGGGTCAGAAAAAAATCTGCCCAGGACCAAAAAAATTTTTTTTGACTCAAATGTAACAACGGATGCTAGAATGTGGTTCGGGGTGGAATTCCATGCTTAAAAATGTTATTATTAGCTGTTTCTAAAAATCGAGTGTTTTTGCTCCCAGAGGAAGAAAACGCGTGATGCCGGGGTCAGAAAAAAATCTGTCCAGGAGCAAAAAAAATTTTTTTGACTCAAATGTAACAACGGATGCTAGAATGTGGTTCGGGGTGGAATTCCATGCTTAAAAATGTTATTATTAGCTGTTTTTAAAAATCGAGTGTTTTTGCTGCCCGAGGAAGAAAACGCGTGATGCCGGGGTCAGAAAAAAATCTGCCAGGACCAAAAAAATTTTTTTTGACTCAAATGTAACAACGGATGCTAGAATGTGGTTCGGGGTGGAATTCCATGCTTAAAAATGTTATTATTAGCTGTTTTTAAAAATTGAGTGTTTTTGCTCCCAGAGGAAGAAAACGCGTGATGCCGGGGTCAGAAAAAAATCTGCCCAGGACCAAAAAAAATTTTTTTGACTCAAATGTAACAACGGATGCTAGAATGTGGTTCAGGGTGGAATTCCATGCTTAAAAATGTTATTATTAGCTGTTTTTAAAAATCGAGTGTTTTTGCTGCCCGAGGAAGAAAACGCGTGATGCCGGGGTCAGAAAAAAATCTGCCCAGGACCAAAAAAATTTTTTTTGACTCAAATGTAACAACGGATGCTAGAATGTGGTTCGGGGTGGAATTCCATGCTTAAAAATGTTATTATTAGCTGTTTTTAAAAATTGAGTGTTTTTGCTCCCAGAGGAAGAAAACGCGTGATGCCGGGGTCAGAAAAAAATCTGCCCAGGACCAAAAAAATTTTTTTTGACTCAAATGTAACAACGGATGCTAGAATGTGGTTCAGGGTGGAATTCCATGCTTAAAAATGTTATTATTTGCTGTTTTTAAAAATCGAGTGTTTTTGCTCCCAGAGGAAGAAAACGCGTGATGCCGGGGTCAGAAAATACGCTGCCCAGGACCAAAAAAATTTTTTTTGACTCAAATGTAACAACGGATGCTAGAATGTGGTTCGGGGTGGAATTCCATGCTTAAAAATGTTATTATTAGCTGTTTCTAAAAATCGAGTGTTTTTGCTCCCAGAGGAAGAAAACGCGTGATGCCGGGGTCAGAAAAAAATCTGTCCAGGAGCAAAAAAAATTTTTTTGACTCAAATGTAACAACGGATGCTAGAATGTGGTTCGGGGTGGAATTCCATGCTTAAAAATGTTATTATTAGCTGTTTTTAAAAATCGAGTGTTTTTGCTGCCCGAGGAAGAAAACGCGTGATGCCGGGGTCAGAAAAAAATCTGCCAGGACCAAAAAAATTTTTTTTGACTCAAATGTAACAACGGATGCTAGAATGTGGTTCGGGGTGGAATTCCATGCTTAAAAATGTTATTATTAGCTGTTTTTAAAAATTGAGTGTTTTTGCTCCCAGAGGAAGAAAACGCGTGATGCCGGGGTCAGAAAAAAATCTGCCCAGGACCAAAAAAAATTTTTTTGACTCAAATGTAACAACGGATGCTAGAATGTGGTTCAGGGTGGAATTCCATGCTTAAAAATGTTATTATTAGCTGTTTTTAAAAATCGAGTGTTTTTGCTGCCCGAGGAAGAAAACGCGTGATGCCGGGGTCAGAAAAAAATCTGCCCAGGACCAAAAAAATTTTTTTTGACTCAAATGTAACAACGGATGCTAGAATGTGGTTCGGGGTGGAATTCCATGCTTAAAAATGTTATTATTAGCTGTTTTTAAAAATTGAGTGTTTTTGCTCCCAGAGGAAGAAAACGCGTGATGCCGGGGTCAGAAAAAAATCTGCCCAGGACCAAAAAAATTTTTTTTGACTCAAATGTAACAACGGATGCTAGAATGTGGTTCAGGGTGGAATTCCATGCTTAAAAATGTTATTATTTGCTGTTTTTAAAAATCGAGTGTTTTTGCTCCCAGAGGAAGAAAACGCGTGATGCCGGGGTCAGAAAATACGCTGCCCAGGACCAAAAAAATTTTTTTTGACTCAAATGTAACAACGGATGCTAGAATGTGGTTCGGGGTGGAATTCCATGCTTAAAAATGTTATTATTAGCTGTTTTTAAAAATCGAGTGTTTTTGCTGCCCGAGGAAGAAAACGCGTGATGCCGGGGTCAGAAAAAACGCTGCCCAGGACCAAAAATTTTTTTTTGACTCAAATGTAACAACGGATGCTAGAATGTGGTTCGGGGTGGAATTCCATGCTTAAAAATGTTATTATTAGGTGTTTTTAAAAATCGAGTGTTTTTGCTCCGAGAGGAAGAAAACGCGTGATGCCGGGGTCAGAAAAAAATCTGCCCCGGAGCAAAAAAATTTTTTTTGACTCAAATGTAACAACGGATGCTAGAATGTGGTTCGGGGTGGAATTCCATGCTTAAAAATGTTATTATTAGCTGTTTCTAAAAATCGAGTGTTTTTGCTCCCAGAGGAAGAAAACGCGTGATGCCGGGGTCAGAAAAAAATCTGCCCAGGTCCAAAAAATTTTTTTTGACTCAAATGTAACAACGGATGCTAGAATGTGGTTCGGGGTGGAATTCCATGCTTAAAAATGTTATTATTAGCTGTTTTTAAAAATCGAGTGTTTTTGCTGCCCGAGGAAGAAAACGCGTGATGCCGGGGTCAGAAAAAAATCTGCCCAGGACCAAAAAAAATTTTTTTGACTCAAATGTAACAACGGATGCTAGAATGTGGTTCGGGGTGGAATTCCATGCTTAAAAATGTTATTATTAGCTGTTTTTAAAAATTGAGTGTTTTTGCTCCCAGAGGAAGAAAACGCGTGATGCCGGGGTCAGAAAAAACGCTGCCCAGGACCAAAAATTTTTTTTTGACTCAAATGTAACAACGGATGCTAGAATGTGGTTCGGGGTGGAATTCCATGCTTAAAAATTTTATTATTAGGTGTTTTTAAAAATCGAGTGTTTTTGCTCCCAGAGGAAGAAAACGCGTGATGCCGGGGTCAGAAAAAAATCTGCCCAGGACCAAAAAAAATTTTTTTGACTCAAATGTAACAACGGATGCTAGAATGTGGTTCGGGGTGGAATTCCATGCTTAAAAATGTTATTATTAGCTGTTTTTAAAAATCGAGTGTTTTTGCTGCCCGAGGAAGAAAACGCGTGATGCCGGGGTCAGAAAAAAATCTGCCCAGTACCAAAAAAATTTTTTTTGACTCAAATGTAACAACGGATGCTAGAATGTGGTTCAGGGTGGAATTCCATGCTTAAAAATGTTATTATTAGCTGTTTCTAAAAATCGGAGTGTTTTTGCTCCCAGAGGAAGAAAACGCGTGATGCCGGGGTCAGAAAAAAATCTGCCCAGGTCCAAAAAATTTTTTCTGACTCAAATGTAACAACGGATGCTAGAATGTGGTTCGGGGTGGAATTCCATGCTTAAAAATGTTATTATTAGCTGTTTTTAAAATTGAGTGTTTTTGCTGCCCGAGGAAGAAAACGCGTGATGCCGGGGTCAGAAAAAAATCTGCCCAGGACCAAAAAAATTTTTTTTGACTCAAATGTAACAACGGATGCTAGAATGTGGTTCGGGGTGGAATTCCATGCTTAAAAATGTTATTATAGCTGTTTTTAAAAATTGAGTGTTTTTGCTCCCAGAGGAAGAAAACGCGTGATGCCGGGGTCAGAAAAAAATCTGCCCAGGTCCAAAAAATTTTTTTTGACTCAAATGTAACAACGGATGCTAGAATGTGGTTCGGGGTGGAATTCCATGCTTAAAATGTTATTATTAGCTGTTTTAAAAATCGAGTGTTTTTGCTCCCCAGAGGAAGAAAACGCGTGATGCCGGGGTCAGAAAAAACGCTGCCCAGGACCAAAAATTTTTTTTTGACTCAAATGTAACAACGGATGCTAGAATGTGGTTCGGGGTGGAATTCCATACTTAAAAATGTTATTATTAGCTGTTTTTAAAAATCAAGTGTTTTTGCTGCCCGAGGAAGAAAACGCGTGATGCCGGGGTCAGAAAAAAAATCTGCCCAGGACCAAAAAAAATTTTTTTGACTCAAATGTAAACAACGGATGCTAGAATGTGGTTCGGGGTGGAATTCCATGCTTAAAAATGTTATTATTAGCTGTTTTTAAAAATCGAGTGTTTTTGCTGCCCGAGGAAGAAAACGCGTGATGCCGGGGGTCAGAAAAAACGCTGCCCAGGACCAAAAATTTTTTTTTGACTCAAATGTAACAACGGATGCTAGAATGTGGTTCGGGTGGAATTCCATGCTTAAAAATGTTATTATTAGGTGGTTTTTAAAATCGAGTGTTTTTGCTCCCAGAGGAAGAAAACGCGTGATGCCGGGGTCAGAAAAAAATCTGCCCAGGACCAAAAAAATTTTTTTTGACTCAAATGTAACAACGGATGCTAGAATGTGGTTCGGGTGGAATTCCATGCTTAAAAATGTTATTATTAGCTGTTTCTAAAAATCGAGTGTTTTTGCTCCCAGAGGAAGAAAACGCGTGATGCCGGGGTCAGAAAAAAATCTGTCCAGGAGCAAAAAAAATTTTTTTGACTCAAATGTAACAACGGATGCTAGAATGTGGTTCGGGGTGGAATTCCATGCTTAAAAATGTTATTATTAGCTGTTTTTAAAAATCGAGTGTTTTTGCTGCCCGAGGAAGAAAACGCGTGATGCCGGGGGTCAGAAAAAATCTGCCAGGACCAAAAAAAATTTTTTTTGACTCAAATGTAACAACGGATGCTAGAATGTGGTTCGGGGTGGAATTCCATGCTTAAAAATGTTATTATTAGCTGTTTTTAAAAATTGAGTGTTTTTGCTCCCAGAGGAAGAAAACGCGTGATGCCGGGGTCAGAAAAAAATCTGCCCAGGACCAAAAAAAATTTTTTTGACTCAAATGTAACAACGGATGCTAGAATGTGGTTCAGGGTGGAATTCCATGCTTAAAAATGTTATTATTAGCTGTTTTAAAAATCGAGTGTTTTTGCTGCCCGAGGAAGAAAACGCGTGATGCCGGGGTCAGAAAAAAATCTGCCCAGGACCAAAAAAAATTTTTTTGACTCAAATGTAACAACGGATGCTAGAATGTGGTTCGGGGTGGAATTCCATGCTTAAAATGTTATTATTAGCTGTTTTTAAAAATTGAGTGTTTTTGCTCCCAGAGGAAGAAAAACGCGTGATGCCGGGGTCAGAAAAAAATCTGCCCAGGACCAAAAAAATTTTTTTTGACTCAAATGTAACAACGGATGCTAGAATGTGGTTCAGGGTGGAATTCCATGCTTAAAAATGTTATTATTTGCTGTTTTTAAAAATCGAGTGTTTTTGCTCCCAGAGGAAGAAAACGCGTGATGCCGGGGTCAGAAAATACGCTGCCCAGGACCAAAAAAATTTTTTTTGACTCAAATGTAACAACGGATGCTAGAATGTGGTTCGGGGTGGAATTCCATGCTTAAAAATGTTATTATTAGCTGTTTTAAAAATCGAGTGTTTTTGCTGCCCGAGGAAGAAAACGCGTGATGCCGGGGTCAGAAAAAACGCTGCCCAGGACCAAATATTTTTTTTTGACTCAAATGTAACAACGGATGCTAGAATGTGGTTCGGGGTGGAATTCCATGCTTAAAAATGTTATTATTAGGTGTTTTTAAAATCGAGTGTTTTTGCTCCGAGAGGAAGAAAACGCGTGATGCCGGGGTCAGAAAAAAATCTGCCCCGGAGCAAAAAA